>NC_081851.1:32470478-32781360 GCF_963259705.1 Myotis daubentonii
AAGGCCAATGTTCTCTGCTCCATTTTCAGGGTCTGAATGGTTTTAATCTTGCTGCTTGGCAGGAAGCTACATCAATCCATCTCATCATATCTGAATTCTGCCATCTTTGGCTAGTCACCTACAGACATATTTCTAAACTTCAAAAACAAATCAACCCCCTTTTTATTTTTCATTTTTGTTCAGCAGCCATAGAAACATTCTCTCATTTACAGTTTGACAATGCTATTTCCCCAAAGTTAGAAGCATAAAGATTACTCTCAAATCAACCATACGCAGAGGTTGATGGTTCAGGAAGTAGCATTTTTGGGGCAGTAGTTATTAAACTTAGACTCTGTAACTTGATGAGTTATAAATCTACAGCCTTACATCAGGATTTGTCCCCATTTCTAACCCCCCGCCCCCGCCTTTCTCAAGCCAAACTCAGCATCTTTCCTGCTTATTTCCAGCCCTGTGTTTAGATTAGCCTTAGTGGGGAACATATTTTTTTCCTGGAAATGTCATGTACATTACATAAATAATTGTTGGGCCCAATACCTGACCCACAGTCTCTCTGGATCCTTCAACATCAACCTGCTCAAGTGCTCCTGGTAACTTGCTCTCATTGATGAGAATAGTTAGGGATTAAAAAGTACAAGTTGCCATTTGTGAAAATGAAGTCCAGGATAAGGAATATATTCAACAATTTTTTAATTTTTTAATAATTATTGTAGCAGGGTGGTTGTTTTGTAAATTATATAAATGTCTGATCACTATGTTATATACCTGAAACTAATATAATATTGTGTGTCAACCACAACTAAAAACTGTATTTTTAATTTTTTTAAAAAAGTGTGGGGATGACCTTAGTTTTACTCTTTTCCTGGGATTCCCTTATAAGATACACACAGCCCTGACTCAATTATTAATCTCATTCCTTTCCTATAATCTGAGCCACATTGGATTAAAATATAATTGTCCAAGTACAGTAACTTATTTATTTACTTACCCTCAGCTTCTAGCACAGAGACTTGCATCTTGCAAATATCTACACTAATAAGAGAGAAACATGCAAATTGGTGTCACTCCACTACGCCCACCAGACAATCAGGATGAGTATGCAAATTAACCCAACAAAGATGGTGGTTAATTTACATATTCAGGCATGGAGCAAAGACTGAAGATGACTGAAGGCTGAAGGCGACTGAAGATGACTGAAGACTGAAGATGACTGAAGACTGAAGAGGCTTGGCTTCTCCGCTACAGCCGGAGCGGAGAAGCTAACCATCGCTGCTGTGGCCCGAGCAGAGAAGCCAGCCTCGCTGCTGCAGCTGGAGCAGAGAAGCCAAGCCTTGAGGTGGCTGGACCAAATGCCTGGGTCCCGGGTGCTGGAGGAAAACCGGTGCCGGCAGCCAGGGGAAGGAAGGCCTATTGAGTGAATCTTCATGCAACGGGCCTCTAGTTATAGCATAATAGATATATGACATGTTTTCAATTCACATAAACTATATAGATTTCAATCTAGACTCTATATTAGTTTTATTTAAATCAATGAACCAACATCTTCTCATCTGTAAATAGAAATATTAAAGTATGCCCCATGATTCATTAAGAGGATTACATAAAACCTACTTAAGTTTTTTAAAAGATAACTTATGTTTAAAGATTCAAGGGTAGCTCATAGTACCCCAAAGACGAGGATTAAGGAAGGACTCAGAAAGAGAGTCTGTGTGAATACTACCATGATTTGCATTTTTCTTCCTATACTTGCTTGATGGCATCTCTGCCATTTTCTTTATTTTTGACTCTTGTTTCTCTTCCTCTTCAAAACATATCATAGAAGTAGGTGAGTCACCTGGAGAGAAAATGATCTTTACCTTCTTTAGTCCAAATTCCAAATTCTTTGTGAAAATACATGCTGCCTTAGCTTGGGCACATGCCCACACATGTTCATTGGTGAAAGAGGTAGTGAATACTGGGAGAATCATACAATAGAAAGCTGGTTTTTCTAAAGCCACCACTGGGAGCATATGTATCAGGGCATGAGTCTAAGTTGAGGCAGAGGAAACAATATTTTCCAACCACAGAATTCATGAAGCAAAACACAGATAATGGAACAATATTGCCCAATGGATGATAGAAAGATTACCTAAATTGTAGCTATTGCAAACAAGGAAATAATATTTTACTTTAATTAATTTAGATGTAAATAGGCACATATGATTAGTGACTACTGTATTGGACAGTGCAGCTATAGAATCTTATAGTCCACAAATGGAATGTGTTAGTACCAGGAAATCTATAATTATTAGTAATTTATTTTAATCCTCACCCCAGGATATGTTTTTATTATTTTTTTTATTTGTGAGAGAGAAAAAGAGAGAGGGAGAAACATCATTGATTGATTGCCTCCTGTACACTCCACGAATAGGGTCAAATCCTCAACCTAGGTATGTACCCTGACTTGGAATTGAACCCATACCTTTTGGTGTACAGATGATGCTCTCACCAACTGATCCACCTGGCTGGGTGAGGCAATCTATAATCATTTAATGAACCTCTCCCAATCTAGACCTGGAAGGTGACAGAGCATAATTATATATCATCCCATATTATCCTGCAGTTTTATGTTTTCTGTAACTGCCCCTGTCCTTCAGATACCTGAAAAAAGAAGTATCCTTCACTCAGGAATAGACCTGTCTGATGCCTGCACTGGAAGTCACTGAGTTACCTAAGGTGAGGGAATTGCCAAAATTAAATAAGGGAGCACAGATGTATTAATAATCTTTGCCTTCTCCACAACTTCACAGGTGTGGCTGTTTAGAAGTCTTTTAGACAAGTTATTTAATTTCAAATAAATTACTACCTCGAGTAGAAAATGAGGTATTTATTCATAATTAATCATTGTCTTATGTACACAGTCTCATGGTAGTAGCTAGAGCTGCAATCATGAACAAAAGCAGACAAGCTACTACTTTCATGTAGTTTATAGTCTCGTATGTAATACACACAAAAGTTGAAGAATGATACCAGCACCTATAAGCACCATGGATGCCTATGTGGGAGAGGGGAGGGCCACTGACCTAGTTTGAGAGTTCAGGAAGGCTTCTTTGTGGAAGTACCCCTTTAGCTGAGAGCTGCAAAAGAATTTTATCTTCATATGAGAGCAATTGGAATTAATTAATAAAAGGGCAAGGTGCTAATTAGACTGGATAGACTGGATGTCTCCCGGATGTCATTCTGGACGTCCTTCCTGAAAAAACCGGGGCCCAGGTGAAGCGGCCTGGAGTCTCGGGTGCCTGCAGCCAACCAGAGGGAGGGAAGCCTGGGTCCCGGGTGTGGGGGCCAAAGCGGAGGTGGTTAGGGATGATCAGGCAGGCAGGAGAGTGAATAGGGGCAGTCAGGTAGGCAGGCAGAGTGGTTAGGAGCCAGCGGTCCCGGATTGTGAGAGGGATATCTGAGGGCTCCTGGATTGGAGAGGGTGCAGTCTGGGCTGAGGGACTTCACACACCCCACCCCCACCCCCACCCCCGTGCATGAGCCTCTAAAATATATATATATAATCTAAGACAGATGGGGTGGGAGGAGGCTAAGTGGCTAATGAAGTATCTGGAGCAGAGATAATAATGACTTGGCCTAGGATATTGATAGATATAGAGAGTTATTGATGTATAAAAATGATAATAGTATAATTCTTGAGACTGGAGAGGGTTTTGGATATTGTCGATGGGTATTGGATTACTAACAACATTGATGACTTTCCTGTGTCTCATACAGCAGCATGGATGGAGGTACTTTTGCACTGAAATAAGGGGCACTGAAAGTGGACAGGATTTGAGAGAGGTAAAAGGAATTATAGATTAATTTTTTATGAGATTGACCTTTGAGAAACCCCAATAGAGATGGTAGATAGAAAGTTAATATAATTGCTTGGGGCTTTTAGAAGTGGTCAGTGCTAGAGATATATATTTGTGAGTCATCTGCGTATAGGGGCAAATAAAGTTTAGAATAAAAATGAGATAATCCAGGGTAGAAGTATAAAGAAAGCACCTAAGACTAAGCCTTGAAGTATTTTAATGGTTGACAACTAAATAGAAGGTATTATAGCTGAAAAGCCTGAAAAGGAGAAACTAGAGAAAGAGAAGAGCAGCGATATGTCTTGGAAGCTATGGAAAAGCATGTTTCAAGGAAGAAGAAATGCTCAACTCAGGTGAACCCAAGTGGAAATTTAAATAAGTTGAGTACCATGAAATGACCATCGCATCTGGTGACAATTTGGTATGGGGCTGTGGTGGAGGACAGTATAAGAAGCCAGATTGGATTAGGTGACTGTGTGAGGGAAAGGGAAAGGGATGGTGGTAGACATTCTGAACGATGCTTTTAACAGAGTTGTCTATGAAGAGGAAAATTATATTTATTTTTAACTTAACTTTTAGAAATGCATCAATCCGACACATTTTATTACATATATTTTTAGTTGTTTCATCAACAAGTAGCAATTTATTGTTTAGATTTTTAAAATATTATTTGAAGAAAAATGCAAATAAAAACATCTACAATCCCAACACTCTAACACATTTTATGTGTATCTATTGATATTCATATTTATATTAGTAAGTCAAGCAAATTTTTATTATTTACCTTCCCTCTACTTAGGTGGAGGTCTTACAACTTATTTAAGAGACTTACCAAAACAAATTACTTAATCTAGAAAAAAAAGAAGTCCTGTGCCAAGAGAAAATCATGAGAGCTTTCCCATTTGTTTGATAATTTAATAACTCAGGTTATCCATACTTTTATTCATGGAATAAAAAAACAACAACAACTAAATGTTTCACAGAACTGAAACACAGGCTTATAGGAATGTAATTAAGCATTATATTCTGGAGATGAACCTGAACTTTGTGGAATTTTATGTGGTAAAAATACATTTTTATACTTAACTCTGTAGCATTTCTCTGAGAACATTAATGCACAGTAAACATGTTTTTGATAAATAGTATTCCATTTAAAATATTTTTTAAATATATTTTATTGATTTCAGAGAGAAAGGGAGAGGGAGGGAGATATAGAAACCTCAATGATAAGAGAGAATCATTGATTGGGTACTCCCTGGACTCCCCCTACTGGGGATCAAGCACTCAACCAAGCATGTGCCCTTGACTGGAAATGAACCCGGGACCCTTCAGCTTGCAGGCCAAACCTCTATCCACTGAGCCAAACCACCTAGGGCTTAAAATATTTTTAATGTATAAGAGTCAAAATATAGATGGAGATTCTCTCTAAAGAAAGAGATGTTATTCTTTTAATTTTTTTTCTTCTAAAGTTTATGAGTTCTTACATCTGATTAGTGTTCAACTTCTGTCCTGACTATAGAGGTAGAGTTTTGGTCCCTGAAAGATCTGATAGAATCCATAAAAGTAAAATCCTTCTCACTGAAAGGATCAGTGTTGGTTTAAAAGTATAATTTAAATAAATGTTGTTTGTTTATCTGCTAAGAGGTAGGATTATATGATTATTGGGGATTTGTTCTACTCTGGTGAATCTAAAAGCAGTGATTTTCCCACACAGAAATGACTACAACAATGATAATAACAAAAATAATAGACTTGATACTGGTTATGATGGTGAGTCTATGATCTCTGGGCTCATTTCATATGCTGCCTTACTGTTAAGACAGCTATTTATTGGGATGGATTTAGTTCCACTTCTATGTTCCTTCTGAGGTAGATGCTGCATTAGAGGTTATTGACTCACTGAGGGTGAGGCGAGCTGCCAGGAGGTGGAGGATGTAGCACAAGGAGGGAGTGGAAGGGCAGGATGGGGCTTACAGAGGCACAGTAGGAATTTCGATGGCTCTATAAATTCAGAGAGGTGTCTCTGATTTTCATTATGGCCACTAGGCTGTTAGAGAGCTGTTCCTTTAAAATATGTCTAGGTAGAGAGGTTTTGTCTGTAAGTGAACATTTAGTCCTCTGCTCATAACTCCTCCTTTTTTGTTTGGATTTAAATCTACAATTTTCTATAATTCTTTAAGTCCTTTAAAATGGAATCAATTTTGTAGCTTTCTCCCAATACAGCCCTTATATATAGCAGTTAGTTGGAAGACTCAATTTCTAGAGGAATTTTAAAATAAATGTGTGCTGAAGAGCAGAAAGTAAACATTCTCGTGCTCAAAGCCACCCATCCTGGTACAGTGTGGCAGGTGTGCTGATGTTGAATGCAGAATGCAAATGTTTTGAAAACACACAGAGGTAAAGGATGTGTGTGTGTGTGTGTGTGTGTGTGTGTGTATGTGTATGTGTGCGCGCTAGCTAATCATGGCATTCTCTGCTTCTAAATGCTAAATGCATGGCTTATGAGAGAACCTTTACCAACTAAAATTTCTCTTGAAATTAAAATTTTGGTGTATTTAGAGGGGACACATGTAACTTACTTTTCTTTAGTAATTTTGTAACTGGTAAATATTTCATCCATATGTGGAATTATATATCACTTATAATTAAATATTTCCATGATACCACGAAGTCTAGTTCAATGACTTTAAAGGAATTCTTTTCATTTGAGAATTCAAAGTGTTATATAATATGTATAGTAAAATTCCAAAGCATTCCTCTAATACCTTCTTCAAAAAATGAGGAGATAAATCTTATATATGTGCTCTATGTTCAGTTAGGACTGTGGCGCTTACACATAAGGGATGCAATTATTTATGCTACCCCCCCCCCCCACACACACACCTTTTGAGGACAATGTTAATGAGACAGTGTTTTTGAAGAGCACATTCATTAGTCATTTACTATTTATGTCAAAATTCTGAATCAGAATAAAATTTCGGGTTGGATGCAAAGCTCAGCAAACCAGATCAAGATGACAAAACATGGAATGCATGAAATAGAATGTGGCCCTGATTCCTTAAGGGATTTAAAGGGAAATGATCACTGCTGCTCCTATTCAGTGAGATGACAGTAATAATACCTGTCTTTGTTAGATTCCATCTCACTGCTGTCATTAGGGACAATCCTGGATGAGTCTATATCAGCTCAGGATGATATGCTATATTCTCAGAAACATATTTTTTATTTTCTTTTGTGTTCCTAGACTTTTCAGTTTTATTACTTTCTTCCTTGCCTCCTAATTTTTTTTATATTCAATAATCAGTTCCAAAGACTAAAAATATGTGGATATCCCAGGACAACTGCATAATGTAAAATTTGGAGGTATAGACAAACTTTTTATTATAAACCATTATGAAGCTTACTATAGATTTTAATTATGGGCACAGTATAAATTCTAATGGGACATATATATATATATATTGGTTAAGAGCATGGCATCTGGGTATAAACTGGCTGGCTTCACATCCTCTCTCTGCCTCTTACTGCTTACCTTTCACAGGTTACTTGACCTCTTAGTGCCTCAGTTTTCTCATCTGTGAAATGGTGGCCATGCCGGAAGCCGGTCCATCCTTGCTGCTTGACACAGTCACTGCAGGAAAGAAACATCTGCACAGCATATGTTTCAAGGGACCTGGCGTATATAGCATACTGTTCTTAATATGTTTGCTCCCCTTAGCGCTGTGTGTTTTAACCAAGGTCACCTCTCCGAGAAAGGTTGTTTCCCCAGGTAGGAATTTTTCCCTGAAGTCAGGGAGGGGATGAAACTCCTTAACTAAGTGCCAGGTGGGTAGTTAATCACTACAAACAATCATGCTTAAGCTACATAATCTTTACTCCCTGGAATGGAGATAAGAAACGCCCTAACCTTTGTAATAGAAATTGACAGGATTAAAATCAACTGGGATAAATACGGATGTAACAAGACAATAAACAGCAGAACCTCTCTGGAGATCGAGACCAGAACTTGGCTGGAGATCCTGGCTAGGCTGCTGATCAACTGAACGCTGTCTCCGTGTCATTTCTTCTTCACCGACTCCGTCTACGCCTTTGGGAACCCCTGGACCTGCTGGGGTTGGACCCCGGCATGGCCAATAATAGAAGCCATATGGATTTTTACAAAAATTCTTTGTTCAATACATAAAATTATACAGTATAAAAGTTCTTACCCTATAAATTAAGAAATATGCGAATATTAACTCTGGGCCAGCTTGAGTTGTTTACAGACTGTTCTCATGCTCCTAATGCTACTGACCTGTTTTGTCTTAAGAAATCTGTAAATCAGACACTTAAAAATAGTCCTCACTTATTTGGTTGTTATGGAACAAAAGTTCTTAAAAAAAGGGCGGGGGGAATGGAGTACTAACAATCTTTTTTTCTGACCCTGATAGTACGGCAGACCCAGTGTGATATCTTTCTCACTTTTGGGATGACAGCTAACTTAGGCCAGTCTCCATATTGTTACTGTTCACAAGGAAGGAGGAGGAATTGGTCAGTTTTAAAGTAACTTCTGAGGTAACTTAGACCTTAATTATACAAGTATCTTATCAAAGCTCAGCTTTCGCTAATAGTCTGTTCCTAATTCTGGTCTTTCAAGCCAAGCAGTTTCTCCCTCAAAGCTGTTATATTAGAAAGTAGAGGCCCAGTGCGCAAAAATTTGTGCACTGGAAGGGGGGGAGGGATGTCCTTCAGCCCAGCTTGCCCCCTATCACATACTGGGAGCCCTCAGAAGATGTCCTACTCCCTGCTCCCCTTGTGGAGCAGGCCTAAGCCACAGTCTGGCCTCCCTTTGTGGGAGGTGACCGGGCTGATCAGGGGAAGGCACCAGCCCAGGGGTGGGCAAACTTTTTGACTCGAGGGCCACAATGGGTTCTTAAACTGGACCAGAGGCCAGAACAAAAGCATGGATGGAGTGTTTGTGTGAATTAATATAAATTCAAAGTAAACATCATTAAATAAAAGGGTACTGTCTTTCTTTTTTTTAGTTTTATTCATTTCAAATGGGCCGGATCCGGCCCGCAGGCCGTGGTTTGCCCACGGCTGCACCAGCCCCATCACCCCGCTGTTGCAGCTATTGCCAGTCACCGCAGCCACCAAGGTGTTTTCATCAACACGGACTCCAGTCCCTTTACCATGAAAAAATGACAACTTTGTTTAGGCATTTTCAAGATGTGTCTTTCATAGGACATGACATTTCTTTCTTTCTTTTTTTATTCTCACCTGAGGATATGTTTCCATTGATTTTTAGAGAATGTGGAAGAGAAATGGAAAGACAGAGAGAAACATCAAAGTGAGAGGAACACTTTGATTGGTTGCCTCCTGCATGAGCCCTGACCTGGGCCCAGGCCAGGGAGGAGCCTGCAACCTAGGTACATGCCCTTAGTCAGAATTGAACCCAGACCCAGCAGTGGGCAGGCCGAGGCATTATCCACTGAGCAAAACCAGCTAGGACAGGATATGACATTTCTTAACCTTCTAGCAGCGGACCTTCCTTTTTTCTCCAGGAGTGTGGTAAAAAACCCTAGATCACCTATTTGGACTCTTATTACCCAAGTTACTAAGAATATTACCAGTGGCATACAGGGAGCTAAGCCAATGAGCGGTCAGAAAAGGTGTTTCCTCTGTAGTTCACACCAATTGCCGGCTTGGCCCCTGCCCAGGCCTAACCCCTCCGGCCAGTCATTAGCCCTGGTCAGGACACCTCCAGCTCCCTCAATCATTGGCTCAGCCCCTGCTCCCCATGATTGCTGGCTCTGCCCCTGCTCCCTGCCGGGAGCCAGTCCATCCTTGCTGTTTCAAGGGACCTGGCATATATAGCATATGGTTCTTAATATGTTTGCTCACCTTCTTGGCGCTGTGTTTTAACCAAGGTCACCTCTCCGAGAAAGGTTGAATCCCCAGGTAGGGATTTTTCCCCTGAAGTTAGGGAGGGAATAAAACCCCTCAACTAAGTGCCAGGCGGGTAATTAATCATTTTAACTACGAACAATCATGCTTAAGCTACATAATCTTTACTCCCTGGAATGGAGATAAGAAATGCCCTAACCTTTGGAATAGAGATTGATAGGATTGGAATCAACTGGTATAAATACAGATGCAACAAGACAGCAAGAGACAGAACTCAGAAGAGAACCAAGAGAGACAGAACCTAGGCACAGAACCTACAAAGAACTTTCTCTAGAGACAGAAGAACTTCGCTGGAGAGAACATGGCAAAAGATCCTGGACAGAAACTGGCCTCAGAACCTAGAGACAGAACCTAGTGAGAGAACATGGCAAAAGATCCTGGACTGAACCTGACTACAGAAATATGGCAAGAGAACCTGACTAGAACCTGGTGACCGAACCTGGCTGGAGATCTCAGACAGAACCTGGCTGGAGAACCTAGCGAGGGATCATGGCTACAGAACCTGGCTGGAGATTGTGGCTAGAGATCCTGGCAAGGATGCTGATCAACTGAACGCTGTCTCCGTGTCATTCCTTCTTCGCCGACTCCGTCCACACCTTTGGGGACCCCTGGACCTGCTGGGGTTGGACCCCGGCAGCTCTCCACTATTGCCAGCTCCCTCCCTGCTCCCTGCAATCGCTGGCTCCTCCCCTGCACAGGTCTAAATCCTCTGGCCAAGGCATTAGGCCTGGGCAGGGGACCCCCAGCTCCCCGCCATTGCCGGCTCCGCCCCTGCTACCCATGATCGCTTGCACCTCCTCTGCCCAGACCTAACGCCTCTGGCCGAGGCGTTAGGCCTGGTCAGGGAACACCCAGCTCCCCACCATTGCTGGCTCTGCCCCTGCCCAGGACTAATGCCTCTGACCAAGGCATTAGGCCTGGGCAGGGGACCCCCAGCTCCCATGATTGCCAACTTGGCCCCTGTTCCCTGAGATTGCCGGCTCCAACCCTGCCCACAGCTCCCTAATGCCTGTGGCCAAGGCATTAGGCCTGGGCAGGGGACCCCCAGCTCCCCATGATCGCCAACTCAGCCCCTACTCCCTGTGATTGCTGGCTCTGCCCCTGCCCAGGCCTAACGCCTCTAACTGAGGCGTTAGGCCTGGGCAGGGGACCCCCAGCTCCCCACCATCGCCGGCTCCACCCCTGCTCCCCACCATCGCTGGCTCCCCCCCTGCTCCCCATCATCCCAGCTCTGCCCATGCCCAGGCCTAACGCTTCTGACCAAGGCATCAGGCCTGGGCATGGGACCTCTCAGCTCTGATTGCAGGCTCCGATAGCGATAGCCACTGGGCGCCTATGTATGCAAATTAACCGCCATCTTTGTTGGCGGTTAATTTGCATATCATGCTGATTAGCCAATGGGAGGGTAGCGAAGGTATAGTCAATTACCCTGTTTGTCTATTATTAGATAGGATGTTGATTTGATCTCTGATTGGTTTACGTTTTCACAGAGTGGTGTGAATCTAATTCTATATATGCTCACTTACTTAAGGAAACCAGTCAAATATGCTAGATCTTCTGACCAGGAAACACTGAGCATAGGTAAGATTCAGATAGGCATGATGGCTAAGATTCTGGGCTCTGAAGTCAGAATGTGGACTGGCTGGATTGAAAGCCAGGAAACACCACTTTCAGCAGTTTAAGTAATCTTTTGGGGCCTCAGTTTTCTTATTTGTAAAATATCAATGGCTGCAGTAGATAAAGGGATATTGGTTTAAGAAATATTAAAGGGGTAAAAGATGTGATGTTGGGGTAGAGTGATCCTAAAATGGCATCCAGATTTTGATTTCTGTCACTGATCTTAAGTGTACAAAGAGTTGTCAGTTTTGTTTGTCTTTTATGGCTTTTTTAAGGATAGTTAAAAAGTATATCAGGCATAATTATCCACTGCAAAGGTAAATGGTATGTCTTCTATTCTTTCAAGTAATTTAGCTGTGAAGAGAATATATGGAACCATAGAAGTAGATTTGAAGAAATATTTTCTTTTAAAATGAGAAAAATTAGCATTATAATTTGACTAAGGCAGTGATTTTCAACATTTTTCATCTCATTTCACACATAAAGTAATTACCAAAATTCTTCTGCACACCAAAATATATACTTTTTGCCAATCTGACAAAAAATAGGTATAACTGTGATTAATTCACACTGGATGGCTATTGTTATGTTGGCTGTTGTTATTTTTATATATATATATATATATTTTTTTATTTGACAGTCTAAGTCCGTGGTCGGCAAACCGTGGCTCACGAGCCACATGCGGCTCTTTGGCCCCTGAGTGTAGCTCTTCCACAGAATACCACATGCGGGCATGCAGGTACAGTGTGATTAAAACTTCGTGGCCCATGTGTAGAAGTCGGTATTTTGTGGAAGAGCCACACTCAAGGGGCCAAAGAGCCACATGTGGCTCATGAACCACGGTTTGCCAAGCCGCAGTTTGCCGACCACTGGTCTAAGGGAAAAGAGGTCAGTGCTGTTGACTGAATAGTCAGGTATTGCATGTTTTAAAAATTCTTGCAGCATACCAGTTGAAAATCATTAGCGGGGTGGGGAACCTTTTCTTTGCCAGGGCCTTTTGGATATTTATAACATCATTCAAGGGCAATACAGAATTATCAAGTTAAAAATTAGCCGGCTACATTAGGTCAAACATTTAATTAACTCACCCCTAATGCCTTGGCAGGGCCAGATCAAATGATTTCTTGGGCCCTATAGGGCCCACGGCTAAAGTAATAAGTCAAGAAAAAGTAAAGAGTGTGAATAGATAAAATGAAGATGATTGAAATAGTATAATATCTCAGAGTAACAGGAAAAGAGTTCTGAAGAAAGGGTTATATTTTACATCAGAATGGAAATCTCTTCAACTAAAATGGAAGGATGGATGGAGGAATGCACAGACCTTGGTTCATTTGCCAGTGGGACAAGAAGGAATTTTAGGAAGTTCTTTCCTGATTGCCTGTTTGTTTTTCAATGAAGGAGAAAAGATCATTTACTGAGAGGAGGGAAGGCATGAAACATACGGATTTTGAGGAGAGAAATCAATATGAACAGCTCCTGAAGGAGTTCTTAAAGAACTAACTAGGAGCATATTGAGGAGAATCTGGCAGAGTTTAGAACATGAATGAAACTGGATATTTTGTGAGAGTGTAACAGGACTGTGAGATTTTTCTTATGCATGAAGTCAGTGGTCCAAGACTAGGAACAGAGGAGCTAAATGGCTGGATTCACCCCCAGCCTGGGACAAAAGATGGGTAACTAAATGAGAAAGGTAAGCTCAATGGTGATATATTGATGGCATTGGTGGCACATGTGATGGATTCTGAATAAAATGTAGAGGAAAAATAATTAATGGCTTAGGAGAATACTGATATGGGATGCGATAATACAACTGTAAAAAATAGATAATAGAGTAATATTAGCCTGGAGAGAGCAATTACTACTGACTATTAAAAGGTAACAGTCCAAATTTCTTTGTTGAATTTATTCCAATTCTATTCAGTTATACCATAACTAGAGGTCTGGTACACGAAATTTGTGCACAGGTAGGGTCCCTAGGCTTGGCCAGAGATCAGGGCCGATTGGGGTCTTCTGGCTGCCAGCTGGGGCCTTCCTTCCTGCTGCCTGCGAGGGCCTCCCTTCCCCAGCTGCCAGCTGCCAGCCTGGGCCTTTCTTCATTCTGCACCACCCCCTGGTGGCCAGTGTATGTCATAGTGAACAATCGAAGTCCTGGTCTCCCAGTTGAACTCCTGAGGGGGCACTTTCAAATATTACATAGATAGATAGATAGATAGATAGATAGATAGATAGATAGATAGATAGATAGATAGATAGATACTTCAGTTTATTGGAGAAAAAAAACTCCAAGTCCCAGTTCTGTTCTGTTATTCTTCAGCAAGGGAATGTTATGGAAGTTGTTTAACTTGACTGGGTTAATATATTTATCCACAAATTATAGCACTATATATTTTTGGTAGACAATCAATTTCTATCAGATGAATAAATTATTAAATGGAGTCATTGAAGTTTAAGGATAAATTTGAAAAGAGTTATTATAACAATATTTATTTGTTTTTTGTTTTTTTTATTTATATGACCCCACATTTTCAATTCTCAGATACTTAAACATATATCCTGGTGTGTGTTTTTTATAATATGGATCAGAAGAATTCATGTTGTGTTATAGTAACTAAGTTAAAGCTTATAAAACTTCACTATCAATAATGTATCCTTTAACTTAAATTGGCCATAAAATATTAAGTTAATTTACCTTGGAAAATAAGACAGTGGATTGTGTATAGTGGTGCATCCAGAATTCAAATCTTGGTTTATTAAAGATGCACAACTCACAACCTCAGCTTCTAATATTATATTGCTATTAGTTTTCAGATAGACGAAACACCTTTTAAATGATAATATAATTTACAGCAATATATTTCATAAGACCTAAGGATGCAATATGGTAAAAACTTAACTTTTTTCTAATTAGAAAAATTATCCAAATAATAAGGAAATGGAGAAAAGGAATTAGAGGAATATGAAATGCTATTTTTATTGTAATAGTTAACAATGTGGTATTGATGAGAAATAAAATGGAAAACTGAAATGGAGAGCCCAAAATTTTACATATGCCATTTTAAATGATAGGAGAGGATTGATTATATCAAACATCTCATTTAAATAATTTGATTGGATTTGAAAGGGGAAAAATAAAACTGGAGGAACCCTGACTCCCAACAGACAACAAAAGTGAATTTGATTTAGATTAAAATATTAAGGTTGAGAAACAAGAACAGAAAACAATTAGAACTCAGGGAGAATAGTTATCTGATTTTAAGCTGCAAAAGAGTTATGACCACATCCAAATGCAAAATAATAAAGAAAACTTTAATATGTTTATTATATAAGGTATAAAATTTATTACATAAGTTATAAAATACTTTCATTTAATCAAGAAGAGGAACTTGAACTACCTAACAGGAGAGACAAAGTATCAAGAGAAGTAATTCACTCACAAAGAATAAATTATGTGTTAGCCAAAGTATATATTAAATATTTGGATCGCACTAGTAATAAAATATATTTTAAATACAATATGAAAAAATTGCAAAATTATTTACAAATGTTTACAAATCCATAAAGTAATGGGCAATTTCATTCACTGCTATCTACTTATCTATCAGAAGTAAAATTTGTCAATGAAAATATTCAAAGATGTAGAAAAATTATATACAGAAATGAATGGTATTAAAAACTGAAAACAACCACAACATAGAAGTTTTTCCTGACATAAACATGTTTTAGGAGAATGATCAAGAAAATGATTTCAATATACATATATTAAATGGGAAAATATTTGAGTCTAAAACAGTATATAAAGTATGATTCTCATTTTATCTAAAATAGTATATATTCAAACAGTATTCATAAGTATAGAAAAATGTAGGGAGAAAATATATTAAAATAATTACAGTTTCTCTGTGTGGTCAGTTACTTTTTTTCTTTTATTTTTATCCCTAGCTGTGTTTCTTAAGTCCCTACAATGGGCATTCATTACTTTTAAAATGGTGTGTGTGTGTGTGTGTGTGTGTGAGAGAGAGAGAGAGAGAGAGAGAAAGAGAGAGAGAACTAATGTTATATGCATTGAAAATTAGATTTTTTTTTTTAAAAAAATAATGGCTTAATGCTGTTGAATGTAATAAATTATGTTATCTTCTTAATCTTAAATTTATGTAAATTATAATTGAGTTTCCAAGTTTGCTGGGGTGACACACTCTAATTGTCTTTATTTTCATAATATCTCCCACATCTCCAGGAATACAGCAAACTATCAAACTTGGTTTGGCAAATGAATGAAGTTTCTATTTACAGGGGTGGGCAAAAGCATGTTTACAGTTGTAATACAAATAAATAGTACAATGATTAATAAACAATAATACAAGAATAAATTGTGTTTTGTATACTCACAACTGTAAACCGACTTTTGCTGAGCCCTTATAGACATAACTCTTGGGAAAATTTGAAGCCGACATTCAGCCTAGTCAGAGTTTTCCATTTGATTGGAATTCAGGAGGATCTGGGCTATTGGAGGAGGATTGCCCTAAGCAGTATGGAATTGAATATGTGTCTGTGGCTCTTGATCTTGTACAGACTATTCCAGCTCTGCTAACTCACTGTGTTTTCTGAGAAATAGGAAAAGGATAGTATCATCCTTGCTCATTTCACACATTATGATGACACTTCTTGTCAAAGGTTGTTTTTGTTTTGTGTTTCTTCTTTAAAGACTTGAAATTAGCCTTCATTTTACTGTCTAACCAAAAAAAAGTAAATCAATGCCATGCCCACATAAAATAAAATACCTCAGGCAAAACAATTTAATTTGATTCTAATTCAGAACCACAAAACACAAGAGATTATAAAGCAGGGGTCCTCAAACTACAGCCCGCGGGCCACATGCAAATACAAATATTGTATTTGTTCCCATTTTGTTTTTTTACTTCAAAATAAGATATGTGCAGTGTGCACAGGAATTTGTTCATAGTTTTTTTTTAAACTATAGTCCAGCCCTCCAACGGTCTGAGGGACAGTGAACTGGCCCCCTGTTTAAAAAGTTTGAGGACCCCTGTTATAAAGTACCAGTTCTAAGTATTAAGTTACTAAGAACTAAGGATACCACTGTAAACTTCTTCAAACTGAGGGGAAGAAGACATGGTGAATTACTAGTTATCAATGCTTAATAATTATGATAGTCAAATGGCACATTATCCTATTTCAAAAATTTTAACTGTGTTAATTTGACTATCATAGCAGTTATGGTACCTAGAATATAGCATATACCCTTGTTTTACAGAGAGAGAAACTGATACATCAAAAGGTTGGATGATAAATCTAAAATCCCACATTCTATTAGCCTAGTGCTGAGACAGGATCTCAGATTTGGGGTTCTATAATTACTTCAAGTGGACATTTGCACTTAGCCTTGCCCATTAGCACCTGTGTTCATTATATATGTTCATGTGACTCTCTGCTGAAATGAGAGTATAGCGTCAAGGCCCAGCAAACATATGAGCACATTGTCTTACTGACTTTTGGATAGGCATTTCTCAAATTAAATTGATCCTGGCTCTTATTTTATTTTATTTTTTAAATTTCTTTATTGATTAAGGTATTACATATGTGTCCTTATCCCCCCATTAATCCCCCATCCCCTGTCCATGCCCTTACCACCCGCCCTGGTGTCTGTGACCATTGGTTAGGCTTATATGCATGCATACAAGTCCTTTGGTTGATCTCCCCCCCCTTACCTTATTTTAAACTTCTTTGCGTCTCTCTCTCTCTCTCTCTCTCTCTCTCTCTCTCTCTCTCTCTCTCTCTCTCTTTTTTAACCTTTCTCCCTCCATTTTCCTCCCTCTCTTTCATCTATCTGCCAAGCTAGCTGTCGTCTATCATTTACCATGATCTCTCTAGCAACACAAATACAGTTAGCTTAGTTTATTTCTCTTTTTCTTTACCCCTTTTATAGGCTTGCCAATAACCTCTTTTTTGCCTTCCATGTGGTTTGTGATCCTACTCTAGTTTACAGAGATGAATGAATTTCTTCCAGTGTCTGAGGGTCAGAACCTCAGAGTGATCTTTGATACTTCCTCCTCTTAGGTTCTTCTATCTTCGTACATTTTCAGTTAATATTTTCCTTTGCATTGTCCATTTTTTGTTGTTGTTGAATTCCTACTGCTATCAGACTAGTAGAGATTATTACAAGCTCAAGACTAGAAAACTTCAGGAGCCTACAAATTTGGTTTAATGTCCTTTAGAGTAATTTTCTAACTACCATTAAGGCTAGGATTTGTTAAATATTCTTAGACTTTGGCTATAGTCATGATACTGCTCTGAATAAATATTTACTGTTTCAATTACTTTATGATCTAAACTAAAAAAAAAAAAAACATAGTAGTATTTAAAGACCATGTATAATTTAGTTCCAATATGAATTCTAAGGAATGGGCTCAGTGTTTGCTTTCTCAGACTCCTTTTTCTCTACTGGAGTGTGATTATAGATATAGATATAGATATAGATGACAGAGATGTTGATAGACACAATATAAGTTTACACCTCTTGGTTAAGCACGTTGATACTGAGAAAAACAAATATAATCTGTGATGTTTGTCCCTTTCCTTAATATATGCATCCTACAATTATAGCCTTACTGTTATAGAAATGTGTAGCCATTCGCAGATCAAAAGCTGATAATTGTTAAGAATGAATCATTTTGATATATCAGGTAACTTTTTCAACATTGATATTTTGAGTAGTAAGGAATTCTCTGAGACCCTCCAAGGGAGTTTGGAAACAGAAAGAAAAACATTCAACATATACTCTCTATTGTCCAGTGTAAATTATGAGGGAGGGAGTGGTTGATATTATAATTCCCATCCTTAATTTCAAAAGCACCATTCTAATGGTGGCTAGTTTGATATGAATTAGAATTAGTTGGGGAAGACTTCCCAAAGATGCTATCCCACATTACTTACCTATAAATGCATATGGCATAATCAATGGCGCTTTTATATTGTTCATTAGACCATAGCATAGCAAACATTAGGAGCAAGTTATTAGGCCTTTGAGTGTTTGTGAATACAAAATCCTTCCATGAGATGATCATTGTCTTTCTCACAGTCAATAGTGCATTTCAATGAAATAGGGTGTTATGAGAGAGCCTGCAGTTACGTTGTTTCCATCTTTTCTATTTATATCTTCAGATACATTTAAAACCAACATTAGCCACTTGAGCAAATAGTTAACAGCCTTGACCAATGAGGGAGACAGAGAAGTGGATATTGTCTGTATGTCTCCCAGCTTCCTGTGGGAACTGTGGTTCTGGTCCAGGCACTGACACTTTGCAAGTAGGTGAAGAAGAGGGAAGTGTGGGGAGAACACCCTGTTCCATCTCTAAGAGGCTCTCAGCCTGTGGCTGACTGGTGCAGAGTGTGAAAGAGCAGCTACTTGCCTAGGACTGAAAAAAGCCCGAGCTCTCTCTGAGATCATTTATACCTACAGAGCACCTACACATCTGCCTGAAGTTGAAACTGCTTGAAATCACAAGATTGCTCGCCCTTTTCCCCTTTCCTCGCCCTGTGCCCTCCATTCCCTTTCCAGTGTCCCCTGGGAGCACGTCCTTGAATAAAAGACTCACCCCTGAATGCCTCCTGGTGTTGAGGTTTGCTTCTGGGAAACTCTCCTAGTCACGCAGGTGATTAGTGAGAGCCAAGTTTGAACAGCTAGTTAAAATGGAGTCCTCAAACCCACAACAGTAGCAGCATCTGGGAAGTTATTAAGAATGTATTTTTTTGTGGCCTCACCCCAGATCCAGTGAATAAAACTTCTAGGAGACATCTCCAAAGATGTTTTAAGAAGTTCTCTAAATGATTTGTATAGATGCTAAAGTTTAAGAAGCACATGTCAACGTATCCCTGAGCTCCTCGTTAGAGCTCTTGAACATCTTTGTGCGTCTCTTCTACCAGTGTTTTCTCTTCTACCATTCACCCATTTTCTTTGTCTCCCTCCCTGCTTCCCTTCCTCCCTTCCTTTCATCTAAAAGCCAAGCTAGCTCTCACATATTATTTACCATCATCTCCCTAGCAAGACAAATAAATAAAACTAGCATAATTTATTTGCATTTCCCCCTACCCCTTTTATAGGCTTGCCATTAACCTCAAAGAGATTTTTCCCTCATGCAGGGGAAGAAAGAATAATCAGATTTGTACCCCTGTACTCCTAAACAAATGGGTAATTTAGATCATAAGTGGTTGTTGCTTAGTAGTTATTCACCTTTTTATATTTCTGTTACGTTTTCTTTTAAGAATCAAAACAATTCAAATGAGAAGACGAAGTCATTTTCAAAAGGTATTATATTGTAACAATGAAAAATATCGTCACACCAAGTGATGAATGATTTAAGTGACTGTTACTTAGTATTAGAGTGGTAATTTTTAGTTATTTGGCACTCGTGTAGAGTACGATAGGTATAGTATCTTGAGAACTTACTCTGTGCCAACTACTGTCTTGTATCCCAGGAATTATCTCATTAATCCTTGCATCAAGCTTATGACTTGGAACTGTTATTATACTCATTCACAAAGGAGGATACTCAAGTTGGGAGGGAGTAAATAAATGTCCCTAATTGTTTACTTTTATGTAAATTTTCACTTGCCTATAGACTCCTAAAAATAAAATTTCAGACATGGCTAAATTGTGTATTTTTAAAATTATAGGTTTAAAAAACTTTTATTAAAACCCCAAAGAGATTTTTAAAACTGGTAATTGTGAGTAAACTACAATTGGTGAAATAGGCAAGAATAGTTTAGAGTTTTTAAATATATAAGGAGTGACTTACTCTGTCTGATACCCAATATAACATGTCTATAATAAGTTAAAGTCAAACTAAAATCACAATAGCAAAGTAGATGGAAAGAGCAAAGGCATATATATCTATGTGTGTGCATGTCTGTGTGCATGTATACACATGTTCACATACATGTCACCTAAATATATATGCACAAATATGCTAAAAACATATACACACAGATATATAAGTAAAACATGATAAAATAATTCTTAATATCAGTTGGGAACAAATTGTTCAATAAGGTATAATGGGAGAGGTAGAAAACAACTTGTTTAAATATTAAACTCTTTTCTTGCCCAGCTGGTGTGGCTCAGTGGTTGAGCATCAACTCATGAACCAGGAGGTCAAAGTTTGATACCAGGTCAGGGCACATGCCCTGGTTGTAGGGTCCACCCCCAGAAGGGGGTGAGTAGGAGGCAGCTGATCAATAATTCTCTCTCATCATTGATGTTTCTATTACTCTCTCCCTCTCCCTTCCTCTCTCTGAAATGAATAAAAACCTACTTAAAAAAATTTAAACTGTATTCTTATACCAAAATAAACTTCACAAGCTGAAAAGAAATAGTAAAATTTAAAAATAACTCCATGAAAATGAAATATTTATACTCTTTTAACCCGGTATTATCTTTATATGTACAATTCAGAAAAAAAATGTATAAGGATGTTCATTATAGTTTATATAAAATAAGGAAAAAGTTGAAACCATCTGAATATCTTAATACAGGGAATGGGCTTTACATATTATGATTTAGCCATGAAATAGAAAATCAGTCTTTAAACATAGCTTTGTAGAGTTCATGAACATGATAAAAATGTCTAAAACATACATTGAGCAATAAAGAATAGGCATATATTATTTTTACAGAAATAAGAATATAATACCTTGAAAAATATACATCAAAAGTTAACATCTGCTAACTGAAGATGCTAAAACTGAGGGTGATCTTTGAGTCCTTTAGTTTTAATTTTTGCATTTTCTAATGTCACTATCTAACTTATATAAGTAAAATCATTTTTAAATAAAAGAGTTCAAATTAGATTTTAGTTTTGCATGTGTGGTAAGCTGGTACTTAAAATTTTAAATCAACATTTTATAATGCTTAACTCTTGTGCAAAGAAAATTCATAAATAAAATTAGTTATAAATTTTAATTACTTAAAACTATTTATAAGGACATAGGTGTAACATTAATTAGATCTTGTTTTGATTGGTTTATTGTTATCAATTAATCCTCTTGCTAAAAGTCTTACAATTAGGCTCCTAGTCTGTATGTTCTTGTTTTCATATCAGTCAACTTTCACTGAAAAGGAATATATAATAAATAACTTGCAGTAAGGAACAACAAAAATAACTCTTCTTTCTTGGCCTCCTTAACATCCTGGAGTTTCCAAGCCAGGTTGCAATAAAATCTTATCTTGGTTTGGAAGATAAATTGTTGTGAGGCTGAAGGGATACCTGTGTTGTCACATTTTGACCAGTAGCTCATGGTAAAATATAGCTTTATCAAGCAGAAACAATCCTGTCTCTTCTCAAATGTGAACACCTAGAATATTGAGAACATCTGATTACAACTTAGTTCCGAGCAATTTCCTGGGATAGTGAGGATTTTAAATAAGGTGGGTCATGCATAAAATTAATTGCGATCCCTGTAGTGCACAGAATGATCCAAGGCTGCTGCAGATCACTTAATAATTGCCAGAGTAATCTGTCTTCCCCGTGTTAGGCCACTGAGGGAGAGCTTGAATTTATTCTTCATTGCAATCAAATGTAGGCAACTAACACGTTTTCTTCTGGCCATCTGGTGAGTTGTACATCAAATCAGTAATATGACTTCACTCCTAAAATCTAGTTATTATTCAAACATTGGGAGGGAGAACTGAACAAATAGATTTAAACTGTTATTCCCTAAAATGGAAGGTCAGGTTCCACATCAAAAGAAGGGTGAATGTCTTCTCATGAATGCTAAACAGAGGGAAAGAAAAGTTGTCCCATGTAATGGAATCTTCTCTCAGTACCAATTGATACTTATCTGATTGACTAGGGATTATGACATGCTTATGCGCCTGGACCCTTCATTTCTCATTGTAACTTACAGTGTTACATGTTTCAAACATATAATAAAGGTGACTGTATTAATACAATTATACAAAATGAAGCAAGAAGGTTACCCAGAGAAATATAGACAAGAAATATCAACTGTCCCTATACGTATGTTTTAGTAATTATTACAGTTGTGAGCCCCTTAACAACTTTTTGGTCACAGACCTCATAGAGGACTGTGGTTCCGTAAGATTATCATGGAGCTGAAAAATCCCCTTGCCTACCAATGTTGTAGCTGTCATAATGTCGTAGTGCCAGGCATCACTCATGTACTTGTGGTGATGTCAGTATGTTCAATCTTATAAAAGTGTAGCACATTCCATTATGCACATCATACTTGATAAAGATAATTAAGGATTATGTTACGGGTTTATTATTTACTATACTATATTTTTTATTATTTTAGAGGGGACTGTTTGTTTTACATATACAGATATATGTATATATATATATGTGTGTATATATATATATATATACATATATATATATATACATACATACATTATAAACATACACATACACACACACACATACACTAGAAGCCCATGACACGAAGATTTGCACAATAGGCCTTCCTTCACCTGGATGCTGGCACCGGTTTTCCTCTGGCACCCAGGACCCAGGCCTTTGGTCTGGCTGCAGTGGAGAAGCCAAGCCTCCTCAGTTGTAAGTCTTCAGTCGTCTTCAGTCTTCAGCCTTCAGTCTTCAGTCTTCACTCTGGCCGGAGCCTTCAGTCTTCGCTCCGCACCTGCGTATGCAAATTAACCACCATCTTTGTTGGGTTAATTTGCATAGTCACTCTGATTGGCTGGTGGGCATAGAGGAGTGACACCAATTTGCATGTTTCTCATATATATATATATATATATACTAGGGGCCCGGTGCACAAAATTCGTGCATGAGTAGGATCCCTAGGCCTGGCCAGCGATCAGGGCTGATCTGCAGGGTGACTGGCAAGATGATCAAGGGCACCCCGCTGGCACCTACCTTGGACGGCCTTGCACGGCCCACTCACCAGCCCTGCCTCCCAATCACCCCACCAGGGGCCCCCTGCTGGCAGCTGCCTTGGCTGGCCTGGGGCCTGCAGGCTGAGAGCAGCTCCTGCATTGAGCGTCTGCCCCCTGATGGTCATTGCACATCATAGCAACCGTTCATTCCACTGTTTGGTCAATTTGCATATTAGGCTTTTATTATCTAGGATCCTATCTAATAAAAGAGAAACATGGTAATTGGCGTACGACCACTACCCTTCCCATTGGCTAATCAGGGAGATATGCAAATTAACTGCCAGCCAAGATGGCGGGCGGCAGCCAGGCAGCTTGAAACTAACATGAGGCTTGCTTGCTTCAGTGATGGAGGACTCCAATGTTCCCCGCCTGCCTTGCCGGCCTCTGAGCCTGCAGTTTAAGAAACATAGTTACAAATATAGAAGCTAAACAAAACCCCAGAAACCTCCTTTCAGTGAGCCGGGATCTCAGAGCTGGAGTTGATACAGAGTTTTGATTATAGAACCGAAACAAACCAGATACCTTCTTTCAGCAGCTGAGGCCTAAGAGCTGGAGCCAAGCCTCAGAGCTAAAGCTGGCCCAGAATTAAAAAAAGAAAAAGAAAAAAAGGAGCGGTTGGGAGCTTCCATCACCCGCCAGCCTGAAAACAGCCCTCAGCCCCTCACCCAGATTGGCCAGGCACCCCAGTGGGGACCCCCACCCTGATCCAGGACACCCTTCAGGGCAAACCAGCCAGCCCCCACCCGTGTACCAGGCCTCTATTCTATATAGTAAAAGGGTAATATGCCTCCCAGCACCGAGATAAGCAGAGCCGCGAGGCCTCCCAGCACCAGGATCAGCGTGACAGGGGGCAGCGCCCAAACCCCCTGATCGCCCTGCGGCTCTGTGTGTGACAGAGGGCAGGGCCACAACCTCCCTATCCGCCCTGCTCTGTTCGTGACGGGGAAGGCACCCCAACTCCCTGATCAGCCCTGCTCTGTGCCTGATAGGGGGGAGCTCCTCAACCCCCTGATCACCCTGCGTCTCTGTGTGTGACAGGGTGCGGCGCCCCAACCCCCCCACCCCACAGGCCCTGCTCTGTGTGTGATGGGGTAGAGCCATAACCTCCCCATCGGCCCTGCCCTGAGTGTGAGAGTGGTGGCGCCCCAACCCCCTGATTGTCCCTGCTCTGTGGGTGATAGAGGGCGGAGCCCCAACCCCCTGATCCGCCCTGCTCCGTGTGTGACAGGGGGTGGTGCCCCAACTCCTCTATCGGCCCTACTCTGTGAGTGACGGGGGGAGCTCCTCAACCCCCTGATGGGCCCTGTTCTGTGCATGACAGGGGGGAGCTCCCCAACCCCCTGATGGTCCCTGCTCTGTGTGTGACAGGTGGGAGCTCCCCAACCCCCTGATCGACCCTGCTCTGTGGGTGACGGGGTGGCGCCGCAACCTCCCCATCAACCCTGCCTTGAGTGTGACAGGGGGCGGCGCCCCAACTTCCCAATCGGCCCTGCTCTGAGCCCGACCTGGGCTGCACCTAGGGATTGGGCCTGCCCTCTGCCACCCGGGAGCAGGCCTAAGCCAGCAGGTTGTTATCTCCCGAGGGGTCCCAGACTGCGAGAGGGCACAGGCCGGGCTGAGGGACCCCCCCCCACCCCCCCTCCGAGTGCACAAATTTTTGTGCACCGGGCCTCTAGTATATATATAATTTTTTTTTTTGCCACAAGACTATATGGCCTGTTATTCCAGCAGCAGCCCTGTACATCTAGTGTTTACATCAGTTGATTGCATAATTTTTTAAATAGATTATTTTTATTTTTAAAAATATATTTCATTGATTTTTTATAGAGAAGAAGGGAGAGGGATAGAGAGCCAGAAACATCGATGAGAGAGATCGATCAGCTGCCTCCTGCACACCCACCAGTGGGGATGTGCCCACAACCAAGGTACATGCCCTTGACCGGAATTGAACCTGGGACCCCTGAGTCCACAGGCCAACCCTCTATCCACTGAGCCAAACCGGTTCGGCTGATTGCATAATTTTATCTTATGCTTGATTTAATCTACTGTTGCTTTGTTCAGTAACCTGCTGTACAGACTTTTAGCCTTGGAGCAATAGCCTACATGCAATAGGCTCTACCATATAGGTGTGTAGTAGGCTAAACCATCTGGGGGTGTGTAAGTACACTCAGTGATATTCACACAATGACAAAATTACCTAATGACATATTTCTCAGAATGTACCCTGTTGTTAAGCAGTGAATGACTGTATTTTGTTTTAAAAATGTACAAATACAAATTTTATACACCCACATAATCATGAAGGAATTCTATTTTCCTATATACAATTTTTTTTCATTTTTTTCTTCCTGCTGCTATATGTGGTGGTGTGATCTTTTTGTTCCCAATTGGCATCATTCCTGCATTCTTATAACACACATGAACCACCGAGTAGTCTGAGTTAATGATTAACTATGCCTTCTATATTTTTCTCTGTTTGTATGTGTGTATGTGTGTGTACACACTTAGGCACATAAACACACAAATATAAGGATTTATCATTCCTTCACAAAAGTGTTTTAATTTTTTTCATTTTGCTTTTTATCATTCAAATCTAGTTCATAGAAATGCTTCTACATCATTTGGTTTAGTTCAGTTTATTTTTTAATATTTCATGGTACAGATATACCATAAGGTCATGAGCCAGCCTACTACTTACTAATTGGAATTCAATTTATTTCATGTCTTTTACCATCCTATCTAATAAAGAGGGAATATGAAAATTGCCCATCACGTCGTCACAAAGATGGCAGCACCCACAGCAGAGGCGGGGTTTCCGTAACATAATATGGCTGCACCCACAGCGGAGGCAGAGTTCCGTAATGAGCCTTAAGGAGCAGTCAGCAGGGACCTGAGGCTGCGAGCCCACCTGTTGGGACTTGACAGGGGACCTCAGGCCGCGCCCCCTGCCCCGGCACCAGGCTGGAGGACCTCAGGCTGCGCCCCCACGCCCCTGCTCCAAGCTGGGGGACCTGAGGCTGCACCCCCTGCCCCGGCATTGGGCCAGGGCACCTTAGGGCACGCCCCCCGCCTGGCGGGGCTTGAGGGGGAACCTCAGGCCACACACCCGCAGCGGGGCTTGATTGGGGACCTCAGGCTGCGCCGCCTGCCCTGGTGCTGGGCCAAGGTACCTCAGGCCATGCCCCCCGCCCTGGTGCTGGGCCAGGGGACCTGAGGGTGCACTGGGGGACCTGAGGTTGTGCCCCCCACCCTGTGGGGTTTGACGGGGGACCTGAGGCTGCGCCCCCCACCCTGCAGGGCTTGATGGGGGATCTGAGGCTGCGCCCCCCACCCAGTGGGGCTTGACAAGGGTGGGACCGGCTGGGTCTGGATCTCACCCAGTGGGGGTGGGGCCAGCTGGGTCTGGGTCTCACGTGATTTTGAGGTGCCACAGGTGGGCGGGTACTTGACTCTGGGTCCTGTGGTGTGCCCCAGACTCTGACAGAAGGAAGTTTTTCATATACATTTTACTAATTTTCTTCTATCTCTGACACTTCTATTACAGAAAAAGGGCAAATAGCAATATTAAAATATTTCCTCTAATTAATCCCCTTTTAATGTGCACATATTTTGTGCACTGGGCCACTAGTTATACTATAAAAATACTTCAGTAAACAGCATTCCACTTATATCATTAATATAGTTTAATATTTATTAGTTTGTTTGCTTTTAAAAATTTTTTCAGTGATAAGCTTAAAGTGATATTTCACTATGGTGAAACAATTTTATAAACAGCATATTTCTGAGTACTGGTTAATCTGCACAATTTTTATGTGGTCTTGGAAATTTTGTAATTATTAATTTTCTGCTTGTAGTAGAAACAAGTTTTTTCAGTTATATTAATTGTACCTTTAACTTGTCTGTGGTATTTCTAAAAACTGCTTTAAGTTATTTTTAATTAAATTTATTGATTTGAGACAGATAGAGGGGGGAAGAAAAAGAGAGAAGGAGGGGAGAGAGAGAGAGAGAGAGATGGATTTGTCATTCCACCTGTTTATGCATTCATTGGTTGATTCTTGTATGTGCCCTAACTGAGGATAGAACCCACGGCCTTGGCATATTAGGACAATGCTCTAACTAACTGGGCTTCTTGGCCAGCACATTAAATTACTTTTATACTCAAATATATCTCCATTTCTTTCATAGTTTTAGATTTTAAGTATTGATTTTTCTTTAATAATGGGTTATACGTATGATTTCAGAGAACTCAAAAAATTTTAAGAACCATTTAAATAATTATTTACTTCAATTCATTACATTTTCTAAAATTATTCTAAATTAATTCTCTGACACTTCAGCATTATCAAATTATCTGTGGGGAAAACTTACAAAGAACAAAATTGTTGTTCTTGAAGTTAAGGTCCTGGTCATTAAAGAGTATGAACCTAGTTCTAGGGGAATAATTATAATGTATTATTATACTAGAAGCCTGGTGTACAAATTCCGTGCATGGGTGGGTTCTGGCTGGCCCATTCTGACAAGGGCCAATCGGGCTGGGTCAGCCAGGGGGAGAGGCTGCAGGCACTTGGCTGGCAGCCCTCACCCCTGATTGGGGTGGGGGGGCTAGTTGGGGGTGGGGCCACCTTGAGGGAGCGGCTGTGGGCCATTGTCCAAATGGCCTCACCCCCTGGTCAAACTCCCAGTCAAGGGGACAATTGCATATTAGTCTTTTATTATATAGGATATGGTTTAAGATAGGAGATATAATTATACATTCTCTTAGACAGATAGATAGCTTTCTCATTGATAATAATTAATTTATAACCTGTAATTCACTTACTGAATTGGGGTAATGCAACTTTCATGATTTTTCTCATATGCTTTGGATTTTATTTTTATAAATTTTCCATTCAACTTCACTAATTGTTCTTAAATTTACATATAGATTGTATTGCAGTAAGTTTATAGGTTTTCTAATATCTGGTAAAGCCTATCTCCTCTTTCCATGTTCTTTAACAAAAATGTATTTGGTTTTGATGTATTTATTCTTTCTTGTAAATTTGTCATCTTATCTCCCCCTCACCACAAAAAACAAAAAACCAACACACACACACCCCAAAAAAAATCAACAAAAATGTCACAAGTGGGTGATTTCATAATTATTTTAATGTGTAGTAAATTTGAGAGAAACAAACCTCTGGTGAAAAGCATAATTTTCACTTTCCATTTGTTTTCATATTATTTATATGCTTCAGAGAAGGGACTAGAGTTTCTCCAACATTTCCTCTGGATAATTGCTTAAACATTCACTCATAAGCACTTTCTAGGTGTTTCTGCAGCTGTGAATGGGAGATTTTCATTATTTTTTTTTCTCAAGTTTCCAACTGCTTTTATATGAACATAATACTAGAATAGTATTTACCTTGTATCCAACCAACAAATGCAATGTGATCATTAATTTTAATGGCTTTTCACTAGTCTCTAATATCATCAAAATAAGTAGGGTATTATCACTACTTTTATGATGCTCTTTCATTTTCTCATTGCATTCACCAGATCCTCCAAAGAACTGTTGATTAAAAAAATGGAGCTAGTCAGTATCCCTGTCCACTGCCTCATATTACTGGAAATGCTTTTAGTGGCTTGACATTAATAATCATATTTGCTGTCAATTTTAATGGTATTCTATTTTTGTTTCCTTTAGAGTTTTTATTTTAAGTGGCTGCTGTATTTTATCAAATGCCTTTTCATTTAATTTTTTCATTAATTTGTGGATGTAAGATTATATTGATGAATTTTATCTAAGCACCTCTTCATTCATGTTCTACTTAATGAGTTCTACTTAAATATAATCTTTTTTTTATATTAATGTATCCCATTTGCTATTATTTTTGTATACTTTTGTAACACTATTTTTAAATAATTTTTTACCTATGGGTATATTTATTTATTTCAAAATATAGGTTTATTAAACATCTGTTAAGATGGTATGTATGCAAAAAATAAAATGAAACAAATATCATAATTCTACTACCAGAAATAACTTTTTACATGTTGTTTGCATGTTTTCCCAGATACATATTCTTTAAAATTTGACATTTCACTTTTCATACTTTTAATTTATATTTCACTTGATAAAATATTTGTATCTCTCCATGATATGCCTCTACAATTCTATTTTAGGGTCTGCATTTGGTTTCATTATGATTTTATGAAAGCATGTAAAACTCCTCTTTTTGCTTGGATGTTTATTTGGATTATTCTAAATTCTCTGAGCTTGAGTATAATACTTTTAAGTTTCATTGCCAGGTCAAATATATGCTCATTTAAACAATTATATTGTGCCTATCTTTACTGCCCAGGTAGTATAAGAGAACAATATATTCTCTGCAACTTTACCAGTAAAAGAGATTGTATATGTCTTCGTGTATATTCTGCATTGTGTTACCTATCTGATTTTCTTTAAGAAGTGTTTATTTATATATTTAACAAATATCTATTGAGTAACAAATAGATAAGGTACGCTTTAGCCATCACTAATAATTTATATGTAGTTAGAGATAGATGTAGATATTAACATATAGTAGTATAATTATGTAGTTATAGCTACAGTTATTATCTTATTTCATGACTTACTTGATATTTTAGGTCATTGCTACCAAAATTGTGATCTGCAAACTGATGCAGTTCATGAACACTATATAAATTAAAATTAATCAACTAGAAAAATTTAAAGCAATTTAACAGAGTAAATTTATGTCTGCTAAATTTAAATACAAAAATGTGATCTTGTATCTATACTTTTAATTTTCATTTTTGCAATTAATTTTTATTATATTTTATAAAACTGTATATGTATGACTAATCTTTCACCACAGTTTGAGAAACATTATTTTAGTAAATTACACATTTTTTTTGTAGTTATAAAAATCTACATAAATGTAAACAGCACACAAAACACACATAAAAGTCAATCCACATAAAAGTAATATAAATAAGGAAATAGTGGTTCCTAGCAAGGAATGACTTCTAGTATTTTGGTGAAAGAATTGGTCAGGATCCTGGTAATGAAAATGAGGTGATAAAAGAGAAAATTTAAGGAATATACTACTTATTAAGGCATTAAGGCACACTGACAAAGAATGCTGGAAATTCCTGAGAAACTACCCTATTTCCTGGGCCTGAGCAGGAGGCACTGGTTATTGAAAATCTATGGAAACTCTAGCTTTCTGGTGTAACCACTTGACAGGAGTTATGACCTCTGGTCAAGGACTGTAACCACTCTCAAATCACAGCCTACAAGAAGAGAGCTGAGAAATGAACACTTTCAGTCTCCTTCCCCTCCAACTCTGTGAGTGCCTTATGCTGGCCAAATCAACTGAAAGCCTGAGTGCAAGGGAGCCCACTGATGGAGTTCCAGGGCAGGGAGAGGAGGATGGAGTGTGAGGGATATACAGGCTAATGTACAGTATTTGTACTATTTGTGATAGTATGCAAATTAAGAACTATCATAAATATTTCATTAAGAAAATATTGGCAAACTGTTCTTATATTCCCCATCTACTTTTTAAAAATCTGTTGTGGTTATTTTCTTTTAAGTAAATATACTTCTTAGAATCACTTTGATGGACACATTATTTTTTAATCAAAACTCTATTGTTGGTTACTTACATTTTATTGAATAACTCAATATTATAAGCAACACTGCAATAGGAAAACCCATTTTTGTCTACATCCATGATTATTTCCTAATTTGATTTCAAGAAGTAGATCCTCTAAGTTTCTGAAAAATTTTAAAGGTTTTTATATTTAGTCCAAGGAATATGGTATCAATTCAAAATTCCTTCTCACGGTATATATGAATGCCTACTTTTTTACATCCCGCTTTCCTGTGTCCATATGTAAGTACATAGGCTCTTCCCACACACATGTGCATACATGTACTTGGTAATAATCTTCTTTTACCTGTCCTATTGTTGCGCATATACACTTTCTCATTCTTCTTAAATTTGAGAGCAAAATAAAATACTTTTCAATAATTTTAGCCATATCTTTTTAGTTTACAGTGAATTGCATTACTGTTGCTTTATTTTATATCAATTAAAAAATAATTGTCAAGAGCTCTTCATAAATTTAGTGTTAATTGAAACCTTTTATCATCATGTGCATTGCAAATTTGCCCCAGATGTATCTACTTTTGCATTTATTTATCACAAAATGTTTTACATTTTTCAAATCTATATTTTTAACACAGTTTCTGTTTTGTATGATTTAAAAATATATATAACCAAACAAAGTTTCTCACATTCTTTAAATTTTTTAAATTTATTTTCAGTAAAACTGATTTGCTTTTGGTTTACCACTATAAGAATTATAACACATGGTTACATACGTGTAACAATCACCATTTTGGGGATATATTTCCATTACCCCACCCAGTTTTGCTGCCTTGTTTTGGGGCATATGATTTGAAAATATTTCTCCCCTATACCTAACCCCTAACAACCACTGATCTATTCTCTGTCCCTATAATTTGTCTTTTCCAGAATATTATGTTAAGGAATCATACATCATGTAACCTTCTGATAATGGCTTCTTTTACTCAGCACAATACTTTTGAAATTCATGCAAGTTATTATGTGTAACTATAGTTCATTCCTTTTTATTGGCGAGTAATATCTTATTGCACAAGAGTAACACAGTTCGTATATTTATTCATCCAGTGAAGGACATTTGAATTCTTTTCAAGTTTTATGATTGTTAATGTAACCTCTATAAACATCGAGTACAGGCAGTCCTCAGGTTACATCAGACTCGAAATACGTTGCTTTGTGGTTACGATGCCATCTCCCATTTACAGTATTTAAAAAACAAGTTCCGTCATTTCAGCATATGTACATTATGTGCTTTATGTTTTTTATTATTTATTTACCACAAGTAAGGGCAGGAATTGTTATCTTTCTTTTAAGTTTGTTTTACTGCTTCACTTCATTACTGCTGTGTATGTGCTCCATGTGAGTGACGTAGGTGCTTATGTAGGTGGGTTCCGACTTCCGGCGGAAATCGGGTTACGTCCTGCCGTAGGATCAGATCTCCGACGTAACCCGCGGACCGACTGTACAAGTTTTGTGTGGATGTAAGCTTTCATTTCTTTTGGGTAAATGTCTAGGAATGAAATCACAAGTTTATATGGCAAATGTATATTTAACTGTAAAAGAAACTGCCAAACTGTTTTCTAGGTGAAGTTTATCATTTGGCATTCTCACCAGCAACGTTCGAGCTCTCCAGTTGCTGCACAGCCTCACCAGCAAATGGTATTGTCAGAGTTTTGCTGTTATTGTTTCATTACAGTGGTTGTATCATATCATCTATGATATTTGAATTTGTATTACCCTAGGAAGTTGACCATCCATTAATGTCCTTATTAGGTATCGTATCTCTTCCTTGATGAGATCTGTTCAAATCCTTTGCCTTTTTCCCCCTATTGGGGTGTTTTATAGTCCCTGTTTTCCTTTTTAATAGTATGATTACACAGTTTATATTTAGTATGATCATTGATATGTGTGACTTTTTATTTTCTTTTGTTTGTTTTTTATTTTTCAATTACTTTTTCTTTAAGTCTGAATATTTTTATTATTTTATTTAGGTTATTGTATTGAGTGCTTCACTATTTGTATAATTTCTTTAGTGTTTGTTCTAGAGTGTTTGGTCTTTAGTTTAATCAGAAGTTTTATTCATACCTTAGCAAGGATTTCTTAGAGTTAACCCTATCTGGTATTCTCTGAGCGTCTTAATATTGTGAATTCATAACTTTCACAAAGTTTGGAAATTTCAGCCACTGTGTTTAAATATTTTGTCTGCACCACACTAAATTTTCTTCTGGTGCTACAATAACACAAATATTAAACTTCTGCTATTGCCTTATAGATCCCTAAGGCTCATGTTCACTTTTTTCCCTCAATCATTTTTCTCCCTGTTGTTCAGGTTGAATGCTTTCTTATAATATATCTTCAAGTTCACTCCATTTTTCTGTGTAATTCCTATTTTCCTATGAAGCCCATTAGATTATTTTTCGTTCTACAACTTTCATTTACAAGTAACAGAAAACCAATGATGCAGCTAACAAAAATTGGGAGATATATTGGCTTTTGTTACCTAAAATGACAGGGGGATGAACAGGCTTCAGCAATGACCAGATAAAGAGCTTAATTTTAGTCTACCTACATCTCTCAGTGTCAGCTTCAAACTCTCTTACCTCTTACCTTACAGAAGATTTAGTCATATCCACTGTAACAGTGTCACAGTCTCTGGATAGTAAGCAAGAGGGTTATCTTTGACCACGTTTGGAATCCTTGGGAATGGCCCTAATGGCCAGTTGGGATCAGCTGCCCATTCTCAGGATTTTTAGTGTGGATCCTGGCATAGGATCCTAATTTAAACCAGCCTGGGGCACATCCCACTTGTATGTTCATGGAGAATAGTTTGTTAACAGGACAGAGAATAGGATTCATGGGTGTGGAAAACAAACATCTAGCTAAGTGACTGTTCTGCTTTCATTTAGAAAGTAATGATTCTGCAGCAGATAGTCCACCATACAATTTTATATATATTCTTTTTAATCAACCTTTCCCTTCAAATTAGGTTAATTTTATTCCTATCATCCCAGTGAAAAATCTGACCTACTCAGATTAAATAATTTAAGATCCAATAGTTATGAGCAGCAAAATAGAGATTTGAATTTCTAGCTGAATCTACATGTGTTGCACTTCCACTACATGAGGGTTGCTCAACTCTGTCACTACTAATATTCTCGGATGAATAATTCCTTGTCAGGGGGCCTGATCACCTGAGCATTATACGGTTACTTAGCATCATCCTTGGCCTCTGTCTGCCAGAAATCAGTAGCAACACCTGACTGCACAGTTGTGACAGTCGGAAATATCTCCAGCATTGCTGGATGATGATGATGATGATGATGATGATGATGATGATGATGATGATAATAATAATAATAATAATAATAAATTACCCAGTTGAGAACCATTGCACTGCACAGCTAATTCCTAGCATGTGTCCTGTGCACATAAATCCTTTAAGATGTTCCATGGAGAAGAAGAGTGCTCCTTAACCTAAAACATATTTAAAAGGTTCTCTATATATTATAACTTCCTGGTAAGGTACATTGCATAGGCCATTGGTATAGCAAATAGTGCTAAGGAACCCTTCAGTTATAAAAACTCTCTCAAAATTATTCAGCTGATATGTTGTTGTTTTGCTATACACCCATTAACTTCCATAGACCTTTGGTGATATGGTGATGCTTCATCCATCTTGATCCCAATGCCTTTGCAGAGTCTAATAAGCTCTTCGTAGCCTTTGACAAACTATTATTCTCTATAAGGAACTTTTCCAACTCAAACTTAGAAAATATCCTCAGGTCTATACTAACACTTTTTCTCTATCCACAAATGCCCTTCTTCTTCACCCAGGCTGAACTCCTACTCATGCCTAAAAGGCCCACCAGAAAGAGTCACTACACAATGTAAACTCCCTAGCCTTCCCCCCAACTAAATTATTTTATCCTAGTGGCCTCTCAGCATTTAACCCAAATTGTCTTGTGGCATTTTTTTTTCATTTGTTCAACAGATATTGAATGAGTACATCCTCTTGTGATGAATGACAGCATATATGGTTCTTATACTCACTCAATGGGCATATTAGCTAGCAGGGGAGAAAACATTTAACATGTGATTATCAACAAAAATGTGATAAACACTGTTTTCAAAGAAGAAGTACTGTATGAATTGTTCTATATAACCATAACAGCTTAAATAAACCAGTGATAGGATAAAGAAAGTCTTCCATAGGGGAGCAATATCTCAGCAGGAACTTCAAGGCTAAGCAGGGTCCACCAAAAAGAAAAAGAGTGGAATTGAAGAGGAGCATCCCAGGAAGAATGAGAACATGAACAATGAATGGCTGACAGGCAAAGAGAACATGTTTTATTAATGGAGTTGCTACAACAACAGAAGTCTTAGGATGACTTGATCATTGATTTTGAGCATGAGAAGAAAAATCTAGTTCAAATGGGGATTTTCTCCACCTACATATGTTCAGCTAGATATTAAGGATTATATCCTAGTTGTCATATCTGCCCCTTCATGTGGCTAGCAGAATGCCTGACTCATGTTAGTTATTCAAGTATTTTTGAGTGAATGGACCTTTATGTTCCCAATAATCCATTGGATAGTAACGGATATGCACTGTATGTCACTTTGCTCACAGAGGATTTCATTTAACTGGCAGAACATCTGAAATTGAAATTGCAAAATGCTTTTTTATATCAGGGTTTTACACCACTTGAATGTTATCTGGCTCAGAGGTATTTTATGAGGTTGTGTATGATATGCAAGATAAATTTTCTCTCTATACTCTCACCAAATAACTTTTTAAAAATATCATTTTATTTTGAAATGTAGATCATGCTCCTTGAGCAAGGTCCATAGTTTTATTTTATAAGCAACTTGTAGTATTAAATACCTGAAAAGAATATTGAAGTCATGAGTTATGGAGGCTAAATTAAAATAATTTCTGATCCTCAATAAAAGAGAATATAAACATAGAGCACTATAAATTCTTTTATTTCTACAGTAATTTGAATTCCTGGCTTATAATTTTATTTCTACCAATAATTCCCCAAGTATAAGCACTTCTAATTTTCTACATATGACAGTGAAAGAAATTAAAAGGTCAAGAATCTGTGTAGAGCTTTATTGTGATTAATTTAGTATTACTTCAGCAGTTAAGTATATGTACGATTCCTTTAATGTGAATACCTACCACTTAGTAAGGACTGACAACACTCCAGATGTAATGAACTCATTAGATGTATCAAGTTATGTAACAGTACCATCATATAGTAGATTCTTTTATGATCCTAATTTTATAACTGAAGATACTAACTTAGAATGGTGGTTTTTCCCATGATATGTGAGTTCATAAATTGTGGATTTTTACACTTATGACCCCAAAGCCATAGTCTTAACTACTCTATGCTACCAATAATGCATGGCTGAGGGTGTATTTAAAATGTATATTTAGTGAATATATATTTTTGTGAAACCAAATGGAGATACTTAATTATGTTTCCTCTTGTGTATACACTGAAAATGTTATTACTTTCTTAAAATACCAACATGTGGTGTATCACATTTCATATGGGATCTATTTTATGCTAACCTTCCTTTAAATCCATTTAAATTCATACTCAGAATATAGATTGATGGCTTTAAAGGGTTTGCCCACGTTGGTCACAGTTGTCAGTGTGTATTATTCTAGTTAGGAAATGAAGCAACATTCATTGGAGGGAATAAAATCAAGTGTGAGGGTTAAGAGTACACAAGCTTTCCCTGCTGACCTTCCCTCTGCTCAGGAAATGAGTATACTCTTCTCCTTCACTTGTCACACTATCCCCAGCCTCTGAGAGACGAGACTTGACTCTGTCCTCTTACTTTCCTTCCAATCTCTATATATCTGCCTCTGACCCATTTCATTGGGGAGATGGAGGCAATGTAATACCCAGCAGAGGTTTTTAAAAAGTGTCTGGAAGCCTTAGTAATTAGCTATTTGGTCTGGAACACCTGATTTATACCTCGAGTCTAAGTTTTCTGATTTCTAAATTAAGGCAATAATACATGCATTGCCAATGGGCAGTTTATTTAGTTATTTTATTTTTTAAAAAGTTTTGTTTTATTGCTTAAAATATTACAAAGACTAGTACATATGTCTCTTTTTTTCCCCCCTTGACCTTCCCCCAGCCTCCCCTACCCCCCAGTGTCTTGTGTCCATTGGTAATGCTTATATGCATGCATACAAGGCCTTTGGTTGATCTCTTACCAACCCCCCCCCCTTCCTGGTGTAGTTTGACAGTCTGTTTGATGCTGCTCTGCCTCTGTATCTATTTTTGTTCATCAGTTTATAATGGTCTTTATTATCTATAAATGAGTGAGATCATGTGGTATTTTTCTTTCATTGACTGGCTTATTTCACTCAGCATAATGCTCTCCAGTTCCATCCATGATGTTGCAAATGGTAAGAATTCCTTCTTTTTTTACAGCAGCATAGTATTCCATTGTATAGATGTACCACAGTTTTATAATCCATTCATCTCCTGATGGGCACTTAGGCTGTTTCCAAATGTTAACTATGGTGAATTGTGCTGCTATGTGCATAGGGATGCACATATCCTTTCTGATTGGTGTTTCTGGTTTCTTGGGATATATTCCTAGAAGTGGGATCACTGGGTCAAATGTGAGTTCCATTTTTAACTTTTTGAGGAAACTCCATACTGTCTTCCATAGTGGCTGCACCAGTCTGCATTCCCACCAGCAGTGCACGAGTGTTCCTTTTTCTCCGCATCCTCTCCAGCACTTGTCATTTGTTGATTTGTTGATGATAACCAGTCTGACAGGTGTGAGATGGTACTTCATTGTTGTTTTGATTTGCATCTCTCAGATGATTAGTGACTTTGAGCATGTTTTCATATGTCTCTTGGCTTTCTGAATGTCCTCTTTTGAGAAGTGTCTATTTAGGTCCTTTGCCCATTTTTTGATTGGATTGTTTATCTTCCTTTTGTTAAGTTGTATGAGTTCCCTATAAATGTTGGAGATTAAGCCCTTATCAGTGATAACATTGGCAAATATGTTCTCCCATGCAGTGGGCTTTCTTGTTGTTTGTTGATGGTTTCTTTTGTTGTGCAGAATAGTTATATTCTTATGTATTTATTGAACACCTGTTACATGGCCATGCTCCCCCTATGGAATTAATAGGAAGAAAGATATTAAACAAATAAATAAATATATAACACTATCAAGCAGTGATAATTGCTTTTGATAAGATAAGGCGAAAAAAGGGGAATGGAGAGTGATGGGGAAGCATCAGAAGATACTTTAGATAGGGCTGGCAAGGAAATTTTTCCTGAGAAGTTGGCATTTGAATTAGGCATAAATGAAATGATGGGCCAAGCTATGGCTTTCTGAATTGTGAAGTGCTATGCTTATTTTTTATTTTGATAGTTCAATTATCTTGGTTATGCTTATATGCATGCATACAAGCATATAATACTTTAAATTCCAATAATAAAGAATAGGGCAAAAGTAGGTTTATAATTGTTCATATGAAACATAATATAATAATAAATAAGTAATAATACAAGAATAACTCTTGTGTACTCACAACTGTAAACCTACTTTTTTCCCACCCTGTATAAATATCAGTTAAGTCCACATTGACATATGGCATCCTTTCCTTACTTAGATATAAAAGTAGTTTCTGTAGAAAAGGATTTATTTCATCTGATCAAATAGCTTTAAAACAATTTTAACTTCTAAAGCAAAGAGGGTAAATGTACTAGCCTTTTCAATAGCTATAGCAGGAACTGGTCATGAGAAACACGTGATATACAAGGTTTAAGAATCAGTAACCTTCAATGACTTTCAATACACTGATAGTAGAAAAACATAAAATATCATAAAACTATTAATTTTAGGAAAGATAACTACATAAAATAATGTTTAAAATATGTTGTGAGAAGTAATTTGAAGAAACTCTTGAGAATATCTTAATATATTAAAGGAATTATAGTAGAATATTATAATTTTGATAAAAATTCATTTATGAGCCAACAGTTGAAGGTTCAAGGCTGCCTTAGAGCATAATAAAGGAGTCTCTTTTTTTCTTCTTAGAAATAATTTCACAAAAGAGTAAAATCACTAGAGTAGAGGTCAGCAAATTATGACCTCCCGACTAAATCCACCCAATGCCTGTTTTTATAGGTGAAATTTTATTGGAACTCAATCATATCCATCAATTTATGTATTGTCTAAAGCTGTTATCGTGCTCCATCTGTGGAGTATAGTTGTGACAGAGATTATAGAGTACCAAACTTTAAGGGTAGGCCTAGACAGTCATTGTCCCCTCCACCACACTGCTCTAGTAATAATGACTGGCCCAATGGATGAGATGTAAACCAAACAAGGCCAATGGATCTTCCCAGGAATTGATATATAAATCCTGGGAGATTGATTTTTTTTTTCCTACTGGGACTTCTAAACCTGTATCATGGTAAGAATACATGTCTGAAGTAAGAGAGAATAATTTCAATGTGAAGAAGAAAACAAACTAGAGAGAGAACAGTAGAGAAAGAAAATAAGAGAAAACAAGATAAAAATATTGTTTGAGTCCTAAGTTAGATCTCTAAAGTTGCTGTTTCTTTACCTCCTTAGATCAACCTACCAGTTGCAACTTTTGTCTTTGAAATAACATAAACTATTATTTAAAAAATGAATTGTCCCCAATTTCCAGAGTCTTCATAATCACAAACATATAGAGAAAACTTGCCTTGAGTCACACCACTTAATTTCTATAATGAAAAAAGTACCAATTTGATATTTTGACAATTTAATCATTTCCATTTCCCATAACATAAAAAGAATTATGAAATTCTGGGCTTTGAAACTGGTCCCCCCATTGAAAAGAATTAAATACAGGAAAGTTTCTATATTTTATTTGTTCAAATAAAAAATTTCACTCATAGAAAATTTAAAGCAGGTTTGTTGAAAAAACAGATTAGTGTAAAAGAAAATAAAGAAACCACCATTATCCAGTTACCTAAATAGAGCAACTATTAAATTGTCATATTTTATTCACATAAATATAATATACATACACACATATATACACATGCATATAAAAATAGAAACCAGATTAAAATATTTTTAATTTTTGTTTTATTGCCCATTCGATAGGATTTTCCTTACATCATTAAACATTTTTATAAACATAATTTTGTATGGCAGCTTATTTGTCTTCATTTATTGTAGGATGAAACCCTTTGAAGGATTACTTCTCTTGCCACTTAACATAATATAAACAATTAGTAATATTTTAAATATCACTCTTTTGATTGCAGTCAGCTCTATTGAATAAAACACTATTAATTGGATGCATGTCAGCTCATTCTGTGGGTAGTTAGCAAGTCATTGGAACCATGCAAGCACATAAGTAATCAAGTTTCGGGAAGCAAACAATGAAATCACAAAACACCTGCACAACTTGTGCTAGATGCTCAGTTCATTCTGAGGAAGTGGTCTGTCCACCTATAGTTCTACCCCTCCAGATCACGCCCCTACAAGTGACATTTACAGAGTGACATTTCTAAAATACAAATCTGAATCAGTCACTCTCTCATCCAGACCGTTGCTTAGAGGGGGGAGGGCAGATGGTGTGATCTGACCCTGCCTTTGCACCTCTTGTCTTTCCTCCATATTTCAGCGAAACTCACTCAGGTCAGGCTCTGTTTCAGTTCTTTCAGTTGCCTGACTATTCTTTGCCTTAATAATTCACAACTTCTGGCTGAATAGGATTAGTCAATTCCTTCTTATAACAATGGGGTATTATCTGCTCCTTTACCCAGGCTAATCAAGCCATCTGGAAAAATCCGGTACATCCCTCAAAACCCCAAACCATTACGCACCCCTTCCCAGGAATTTTTATGTATTTTTTTCTCTACCTCACACACATTACGTCAAAGGTAAGTATCTTCTGCACTCCCCTCACACACACTTCTCTGCATCCTGCTGTGAGGACATCATGGCTCAATGCACCATATTGTTGGAATGCCTGGACACCCTTACTAACCTGAACACCTTCAGGGTAGGGGCTGTGCTATATGCAGCTTTAGATCATCAGTGCAAATACAGCCCCAGGAACCTCTCTGGCTTTGTCTTTTCCTTAGCACTTGGCATTGCTAAGCATAGTATAGTTTTTACTGTTTTTTTCCTTGTTGTTGTTGTTTTAATTTGCTTGTATTTTCTTCTAGAACAGGGGTGTGCAAACTTTTTGACTCGAGGGCCACAATGGGTTCTTAAACTGGACAGGAAGGCCGGAACAAAAGCATGGATGGAGTGTTTGTGTGAACTAATATAAATTCAAAGTAAACATCATTACATAAAAGGGTACGGTCTTTTTTTTTTAGTTTTATTCATTTCAAACTGGCCGGATTGCCCCACGGCTGTTCTAGAATGTAAACTCCCTGAGGATAAGACTCTGTTTTCATTGTGTTCACACCAGTATTCACCTAGAGGAACTCTCAGCCCAGCACATATTAGGTCCTTACTTAAATATTTATTGAATGAAAAGCTGTGTTTGATAAGAAATTCAGAGGACAGGGAACCAAAAGATGCAATTGTATGTGAGCAATTATCTGATAAGTTGGACTGAATTTTGTAAAGTAACACAAAGCCGAATATCTTGTAACCAGCCTGTGGAGCACCATAGCATGTCTGTGATGAGCAGGTGGCTCTCCTAGGGGTAATCTTATCCTGGGACAAGTGTTATCGAATTGATTGGGTTCCTTGGCCTTATTTAAGGAAAGGGCACAAAACCTGGAGTCACAGGTGAGTTATTTTCTAAGACCTGGCTCTCTCATGGCTTCTAGAGGATGGTTTGGTTATATAAGGGAAAGTCATTAATCATGGAAGAGTTAGGGTTGTGGCCTCTATTAATTGGTTATTGCTAGGGTAAGGGGTAGTTGATCATCACATTTGGTTCTGATATCAGCCATGTTGTTGCTCTGTTGAGTTTCACAAAGGTGTGTCTGGTCTGGTCATTTTACTTTTCTGGAGCTGAAACATAGCTGCGGCCCAGATGTTGTCTCAAGTTTGACTCAAACTCTGTCTCCTTGGTCAACAGACCTGAGGCTTTGTACCTAAGATTATTTGATGCTAAACAAAACTTCATTGTCCTGTGGGCTTAATGATTAATGGATCGGGCATGCGAGGGTGAGTCATGGTGCTGGATGAGGCCAGTTTGAATCAAATGGAAAGAAAAAGGTCAGATTAAAGAAACGAAGTTTTGCCCTGGCCAGAGTGGCTCAGTTGGTTGGGTGTCTCCCCATTCACCAAGAGGTTGCTTGTTTGATTTCAGGTCAGGGCACATTCCCAAGTTGCAGGCTCAATCTCTGGTGGGGGACATGCAGGAGGCAGCTGATCAATGTAGTGCTCCCACATCAACGTCTCTCTCTCTCTCTCTCTCTCTCTCTCTCTCTCTCTCTCTCTCTCTCTCTCCCTCTCTCCCTCAACCTTCCTCTCTTTCTAGAAATCAATAAACTATTCTAAAAAATATTAAAAGAAAGAAAGAGATGAAGTTTCTGCATAGTTATATAGCTTCCTAAGTGCTCTAAACTCAGGAGAAGATACCCTGATGGTTCACATTTAGCAGCCATCTCAAAACCCTAGCTATTCTCCAAATTTCTCAAGTGAGAAAACTCAGAAGCTCTGAGGTTACTAGGTCACGGTTCTCAGGTAGCCATTGGAGCATTTGGCCTGTCACTGTCTCACCGAGCCCTCAAGAGATCTCTGCTCCCAGCAACTTTCTACCTAGAGCATGTGCAGCGCCTTTTGAGATATCAGAGCTGAAGTAGAGAAGCCATGTGTCAGCTTCTTTCAATTTATGCGTCAATAGTGCAGCTTAAAATCCCTAAATAGGAATAAATCACCTGCAGAGGTATGTGGAGAGTCCCGTGTAACTTCTCCCAACGACAGCACTTGGAATCCATAGATCATAGCTCACTGCACTCTCTCCCAGGGCTTCACATTTCGCTCATGAATGAATAATATATTTGGGAAGTTATAGTTTTAGAAGCTGTCATTGTAAAGCTCCAATTCTTATATTCTTCAAACTGTGGGCTGGAAATATTCTCAAGCAGTCTTTGTGATCAGTGAAAGAAAGAGGATGAGAGAATGAGGGAAAGGGAAGAAATGACAGAAGGAAGAGAGGGAGAGGAGAAAGGAAGATAACACTTAAACCCAACACTGGAGATCTCTCTTTTTCAACCACATGGCTGTAAAAATGTCAATGCAAACAGCAAGCTGCCGGCCTGACCATGGAAAAATCAGTGTACTCTCTGGCAGCAATCACATCTGAAGCACACGGGGGTTGCTATCTTTGGCAGTAGCGCATGTAACTGGGATTTTGCAGAGCACTATTATTGTCAGACCTAATAGCTCCAACCTGCACCTACACCTGTGAGCTCACTTGGACTTTAAATGTGACTTAATCTCAGGTTATATCAAGCCGGCTATGGCGTTAATGGCTAAAACCTGGTGGCTGAAATCATAACTTTTGTTTCTAAAAATAAGAGGTTACCAAGGGTTCAGCATGGTGTATGAGAAGAAATGCAATGGCATGTCTCTTAGCACATGTATTTTGATAAAAGGCAGATTCCAAACATAAAATCTGTGCATGACAAATCCAACAAGTAGCCTTTCTTTTCCGGTATGTTTTCACCTCTCTTCTTTCCTCTCTTTCTATCCTGTGACTGTCTCCTCTCCTCTCCTTCCCACTTCCGCCCTTCCTTTACTCTTTCCATGGGCGGCGCATGCTTATTTCCCTTCATTCTGTTTTTGCTCCTTTTTACTGACACACACTTACATTTTTTTTCTTTTACGTACCAGCTATTGAGATAAGTTTTGAAGGGGATAACCATGTGAATATTGCTGGCTCCCTGTTGCCCCAAGCATACTTCATAGCGAACATAGGCCTGACTATAATTAGGCAGAGGAAAAAATAGAAGGAAAAGACAATTACATCAATCCAAAAGGCTGTAATTACATAGAAGAATAAGGGATCCCTCAACTCCTCTCTCCTTTCTTCCTCTTCACCCCCTAATTTAAAACCTATAATTCTTCTTTTCTTTCCCTTACCTATAGAGAATTTAAACGGCTTTTTTCAAATATGAAATGTACCATGACTAAGGAACAGTTTTATGTAACAGTCTTTTAATACATAGGCAAATAGCTCTTCATTGTTATCGATATGTTACTAATTAAGCTGGAAAAAAGAGCTCTACACCCACCTAAGCAGTGAGTAATGTTGGGAGCTGCAGGAGCTGAGAGTCTTGAAATTATATAAAAGTACACTTTACATCAAATTCTCAGGTTGCTCCATCTTGTTAATGAATCTTTTATGACTTTTTATATCCTGTACAGTGTGATTAGGCCCAGAATTTGTTTGGTGCACACAGTGTTAACCTTTAGTTCTGCAGTATCTATAAATAGCTTAATATTAATAATTAGCTAGATTGGGATCCTTACCTCCAGGTGATGAGATGTCCTCCACATTTAATTTAGGAGGACAATCTTTCCCCTACTTTAGAGAACTACAGATTAGAAAACAGAATGAAACCAGTCTTCTCTTTTTCTTTTTTTCTTTTTTTAATATATTTTATTGATTTTTTACAGAGAGGAAGGGAGAGAGATAGAGAGTTAGAAACATCGATGAGAGAGAAACATCGATCAGCTGCCTCCTGCACACCCCCCACTGGGGATGTGCCCGCAACCCAGGTACATGCCCTTGACCGGAATCGAACCGGGGACCTTTCAGTCCGCAGGCCGACCACTCTATCCACTGAGCCAAACCGGTTTTGGCCAGTCTTCTCTTTTTCCAAAGCATGTCCTGCAGCAAAGACAGCTCAGGCCCAGGTTGAGGAAACATTTTACATTCAGAAATTTTAACAGCCAGAAAGAGAAATGGAAGCTCACAGGGAAATCAGTGAAAAACATTTTTATCAAATGATAAGTCTCCAGCCTGCATGAAGTAAGCTTGACAAGATGGCAACAGAGGAGGAGAGACTGGTCCAGTGGATAAAACGCTGAATCTTTTATTTCATTGGCAGAAAATAAGGTTAGATTCGTAGATCTAATTCATGGTCAAGAAGGGGAGAGGAGTGATCTGTTTTGAGGCTAGAAAGGTAAACTATAACTGGTTTAAACATGGCCACTAGTATTCTGCTGCCAGAGTCGACCCCAGATAAAGCTGAGAGCTGAAACCCGCAAAAAGAGCTGGTGTCGCTTTAGAAAGAGTGCCCTCACCAAAACAAGCCAAAGGGGTGAATTTCCAAACCTCAGCACAAGTGCCTCAGAGGAGTGGAGAGATTTCTGTTAGCAAATGGTCATTGGTAATTCCAAACCTCTGAGGGAGGCCTTGACCCTTGTTAAAAACAAAAATTCAGTTGAATAAAGTTGATTATCTAATTGGATTTATTCAATGATTCATGAATCAAGCAACATCCTATCTAGAAAGTAGAGAGCTACTCAGAAGCTGTACAGTATGGAAGGCTTTTATAGGCAGAAACTGGGCAGGGCAAGAAAGTTATTAGCCACACACACCCCAAGAAAGAAAAGAAAGAAAGAAAGAAGAAAGAAAGAAAGAAAGAAGAAAGAAAGAAAGAAAGAAAGAAAGAAAGAAAGAAAGAAAGAAAGAAAGAAAGAAAGAAAGAAAGAAAGAAAGAAAGAAAGAAAGAAAGAAAGAAAGAGAAAGAAAGAAGGAAGGAAAGAAGGAAAGAAAGAAAGAAGGAAAGAAAGAAAGGAAGGAAGGAAGGAAGGAAGGAAGGAAGGAAGGAAGGAAGGAAGGAAGGAAGGAAGGAAGGAAGGAGGGAGGGAGGGAGGGAGGGAGGAGGAAGGAGGGAGGGAGGGAGGGAGGGAGGGAGGGAGGGAGGGAGGGAAGGAAAGAAGGAAAGAAGGAAAGAAGGAAAGAAGGAAAGAAAGAAAGAAAATAGCCCTAACCGGTTTGGCTCAGTGGATACAGCGTCAGCCTGCGGACTCAAGGGTCCCAGGTTTGATTCCAGTCAAGGGCATGTACCTTGGTTGTGGGCACGTCCCCAGTATGGAGTGTGCAGGAGGCAGCTGATCGATGTTTCTCTCTCATCAATGTTTCTAACTCTCTATCCCTCTCCCCTTCTCTCTGTAAAAATTCAATAAAATATATTTAAAAAAAAGAAAGAAAATAAAAAGAACTGTTTCATGCCAGAATATTTTCCCTTAGGGAAGGTAGGGGTGAGTTATCAGGCAGGTTGCCTAAGCTTCCTTTGGGGGATGATGAGGTTCCATGTGACAGATTACTCATTGGTGCCATCCAGAAAATTCCAGACTGTCCAATTAAAATATCATTCCTGGAGAATGTTGAAACTACAGTTAAGTCAGGTATTAAGTCTAAGTTCAGTGTCATGGGCTTTGGCACAAGTGACTCCATTTTGAGCCACTGGTTTTCTCTTTAACATGCTTTTCTCATGTTATTCTCTCTCCCATTCCCATGCTCATTTACTTTTATGACAGCGATACAATCTATTATTTCCTTTTCTTTCATAGGTCTAGAGCAGTGGTCGGCAAACTGCACCTCACCAGCCACACGCGGCTCTTTAGCCCCTTGAGTGTGGCTCTTCCACAAAATACCGACTTCTGTGCATGGGCCACAAAGTTTCATTCGCACTGTACATGCGCCCACACGTGGTATTTTGTGGAAGAGCCACACTCAAGGGGCCAAAGAGCCACATATGGCTCGCGAGCCACAGTTTGCCAACCACTGGTCTAGAGTCATCTGTAGCTAAACAACAACTTGACATCTCCACTCGGTTGGCTTATATGGGTCTCAAACTAAGTTCCAAAATGAACTCACATCTATAATCTTCATAACCAGCTCTACTGTCTGTGCAAAAGTTACATTGGCCAGGAGAATGAGACTCATTCTGGAAATATCTGTCTTTTGCCAATTGCCCAGCTATCTTATTTTGGGTTTCCTAGAAGTGCAGACTGACACAGGGACTTGGCTACAGAAGACATTCTGAGTCAAGGGTGACAGTCCTTTGGAAACTGCCAGTCACTGGCTTAGGGTGTGGGTATGAAGAATGAAGGGTGGTATCTAACTTCCAAGCAGCGTCTTGAATTTCTCTGTAGAAGAAATTGGCTGTGAGCCTAGCAAACAGCTTAAATAGCGCTGGTCCAGTAGAGGGGACTTGGGTGGGGCACCACAGCATTTACTCCACCAATTACATGAAGTTCATCACCAAGTTTTATTTATTCAAATTCAGAAATAGTTATTAATTCAGTGACTCTCCTCTGTCACGCTCCCATCACTCTTGGCTAAGGCAGTAGTTTTCCCTCATCAAGACCACTCTAACTTTCTCCTAAGCATTCTTCACACATCTACTTGTAGGCCTCTCCCAGCCATCCTCCACAGAGCAATCAGTGGCTCCTTCAAAAAGCAAAATGAAACCACAACACTGCCTTACTTAATAGTTTTGGGATAAATTCACAAATCCCATAAAATGGCCAATATGCAGTAGGATCTATTTTGTGTCCACCTCTCCACCCACTTCAGTAATGATATGTCCATCCAACTCATTCTACTTTTGCTCTCATAGAACACTAGAGTTCCCCGAAACCATGAAGTTGCTTCCTGCTTCATAGCCATTGTGCATGCTGTTATTTCTCCACTAACCCATTTCCTCCAGATAAAGCTAGTTCTAGATAAATCTCATCGTCAGAGGACCCTCCCCTTGCTTCCTGCACTAGATTTGAGCCTCCATTTACCTACTCTCACAGTACACTACACGTGACTTTTGTAGCACTCTGTGAGAAATACGATTGTGTGTGTGGGTGGGCTTACCTATTCAAAGTGCCTATCTCCTTTACCCCACAAGACTTTTAAGCTCCAGGAAAGTGAAAACCTTATCTGTTTTATGTTTGCTACTCAGTCCCCCTTCTCCAAAAGTACTTAACACAAGCTAAGCTTTCAATAAATATAGGATGAGAAAAACAAATTAATAAAGTCAAATATATCTGGGATAAGAAGGCCAAACCAGAATTATCGTGGCTGTTCTTATCTGAGCTCTATGAAAACTGCATGCTTCCAGCTGAGATGCATTTAAAGCTGCATTTAGGTAGTGCAGATGTGCCCAAAGAATCTGTATTCTGTTGGTTAGGAAAAAATCTGAAAACTTTTTCATAAAAAACTGATAAATGCAAGCCTAGTGTCAAATGACAGAACTAAAAGAATTTAGTAACAAGTTTGATGTCTTTTATCAAAGGGCTGGGGGAGTGCAGTGCCTCCCAAGCAGTGGGCACGCTTCCTGAGGGGTTTGGGGGAAGAGAGACTGTTACCGAGCCCTGGGACAGGCCACACTGAAGCAGGGCATGGTTGGCTGGAGGGCAGGGTTTCCTTAGGAGGCCAGCAGGTCCCGTTCTCCAGGGGCAGGTGAGCTAGCCAGAGTTGGAGGATTCTGATCCGTATATGCTAGGTTTCCTTGACAGGTATTCCCATCCATGCTGCCTAACTTAGGTTTAGACTTGTGATGTGGGCTGGGAGACGGGGGTGGTCTCCCTCCATGTTGTGCGTCCCAATATACAAACTAAATTTATCACACATAATTATAATAAGAGCTGATATCTTAAGTGATTAATATTATATAGGTACTTTCCTAAGCACCTAATATATATTAACTCTTATAATCCTCATTTAAGTTAGAAACTATTATTTTTCCCAAGCTTACCTTTGAAGAAATTGAGACCCAATGAGTTTAAACAACTCACTCAAGGTCATACAGCTAATAATGGTGAAGCCAATATTCCAGCCCAGGACGGCTTTTCTAAACAGCCACACTCTCAACTAGGGAACCCATAGTGTAAGGTTTAACAGTGTGAACTTTGTAATCAGAAATACGTATTTCATTTGCAGCTCTCATAATTTGCTAGGTGTGTGGTCTGAAGGAAGTCACTGAACCTCTCCAAATCTGTTTTCCTGTCAGTACAATGGAGGCAATAAAAGCATCTGCCTCCCAGGCCAGTATTTAACACGACGCCTTTTAATTGTTAGGCGTGTGTTTGCAGGTAACAGAAAGCCTAAATGAAGCTGGGATAAGCAATAAGGAGAAATGTTCGGCTCATTCAACTAATAAATACAATGTAAGATGAAATCCAGGCGAGGGTTAGAACGATGTTGCCCCCAGGACTTGGGATTTTTCCAACTCTGTTCTTCTGCAGTAGCAGCCGAATCTGGATCCCTTCAGGGTTTCATGATGGTGGCTATCAGGGTGCTGTCTCCTTATTTGAGTGAAAGTGTTTTCCCTCCAACCACCAAACAAATTCTGGGCATGGAAATTCTGTGCTTTACTCTGTTTGAAATAACTTTGGTCAGGAATCAATGATCACAGGAGACTGCCATTAGATCAGTGGTTCTCAACCTTCTGGCCCTTTAAATACAGTTCCTCATGTTGTGACCTAACCATAAAATTATTTTCGTTGCTACTTCATAATTGTAATATTGCTACTGTTATGAATCGTAATGTAAATATCTGTTATCCAGGATGGTCTTGGGTGACCCCAGTGAAAGGGTCGTTCGACCGCCAAAGGGGTCGCGACCCACAGGTTGAGAACCGCTGGGTTAGATAATCTGGGCGAGGACTCATTGGGCAAGAGGACTAGCAGCACAGAGGGCAGCGTGTGGTCCTCAGGGCTCTCCTCAGAAGCCGATGGCACCCAAACCTGTGTTTTCAATCCCATGGAAAGAAGGGTGGCTCTCCCAAAGAACTTCCGGATGCTATGGAGAGAAATGGTGTTAGACTGACAGCGAATGCATTTTTACTAAAAAGTATTACTCTTACAATGTTTTTGTTATTAATATAAATATCAATGTAACATAATGGAAACTGACATTTCTATTACAAAACTGGTTCTATGTAACAAACAAACCATGAGAGAGTGACAGAAACATCAGAGAGAAAGAGAGAGAGAGAGAGAGAGAGAGAGAGAGAGAGAGAGAGAGAGAGAGAAAAGAAGGAAGGAAGGAAGGAAGGAAGGAAGGAAGGAAGGAAGGAAGGAAGGAAGGAAGGAAGGAAGGAAGGAAGGAAGGAAGGAAAGAAATACTAGTTCATGTAGTTCCAAATCCCTAAGTCCCAACTCTCAGTCTTGGGCCTTCTCTGGCATATACTAATATATACAAAAATCAGATAGATTTTTAAGAATTGTGTGTAGACTCTAGATATTTCACTTTTTAAATCTAATTTTGATGCCTGTTTGATGAAGAGTTCTATTGTTATTGGGATTTATGAAGGTTTATTTTTACTGTAGAACTAGGAAAGTGTTCCTGGCAGAAGCATTTTTCCCCTAAAGCTATGCTAAATGCTTTTTATCATCACCTACAGAGTTTGTATGAAAGCCTTTTTTCTCCCTATTGAATTCATAAATGTTCCAAAACACTTAGAAAGTATCTGTTGTATAAACTGTTACATTTGTCCAATTATTTAGTGAAAGAAGAGTCATTTTGTAGTTCAACTGTCATATGGAATCACACACTGAAACGCTAAAAGTTTATTCTGAAAGTGGGTTAGAGGCTCCAGATTTGTAGTTTTTAATGTCAATATATTTTACTTAAAGAGGTATATTTGGATCACATAAGAGGGGTACTAAAGTCACATCATAGTGAAGCTTGGAGGAGATTACCCTTATATAGGAGAAGTTGTATTCACCCTTCCAAATCCCATCCCAGAAAAATGTGCGGGTATAATTGAGGGCCTTATTCATCAATTTGAAAAACAATGCTTTCCTAAACAAAAGGCCCAATTTAAAATGCCAGCTACACAGATTTTGTAAGACTTGACTTTACCCTGATTACCCTTGAAACAACTTCTCCATTTGTAATGGGGAGAAATTTAAAAAACACACAAAAAACACATAAAACCACATTTTCCTCCTACAGGTCAGAATTTCGTATCTTAAGTTTTAATTTGAAATAATCTAATTCAATGCTCTCAAGAGAATGTAGAAAATTATTTCTGTTGAGTTTACAACAAAGCTATTCAGCAACAGAAGATTTCTTTTCCTATGTTTATAATCTACTGGATCATATGCTCATACTAAACGTCTATTAAGTTTCTCAGGAATAATACTTTGCCACATTTTTGAAATCTCAAAAAATTCTAAATTTACTTTCTGTGACGATCTCTCTTTAAAAATACAAAGCATCACTCCCTTCCTTGCTCATGTTAAATCCACACATCAAATTTTGGCATGGTTAAAAATATCTAATGACTCTGAAATGTGAGTGTTTTTCCCCCTCAGTTTGGTCTTATCTCACACCAAGTCATAGTGCTGGATTTTTTTCTTTCTTTCTTCATTCAGCGAACACTTATTTCGAACCTACTGTGTGCTAGAATTAGGCCGAAGGCTGGACTAGTTAAAACCCTTTATTTAGATTTTATAATGTCTCTTGTGAGGGAGGCCTCTGCACTTACTGAACTATAATTGCCTTTTGGTTATGTAAGACTGATTTAGAAGAGAAAATACTTTCATTTACATACCTAAGTTTTCCAATTAAAGGCAAGCTGAAAACTGATTTCTATTGCAAGCACACACACATAGACTAAAACATTTTATCAATAAAATCTAATTTCTCTCTCTCTAGGCTGGTGATTTTGCAGAGGGGGAATCTATGCAGGCATGCCAAAGAGAAAAGTTTTTCTATTCTTTTATCAAAGGATGTATTAAGACAGACAGATTGAAATGCATCAGTTTCTAGTAACCAGCAGATGGTGCTTTTAGTAATAAGTTTATAAAAGGTTACTTGAATATCTTGTCTGTAGAGTTTTTATTTATTTGTTTGTTGTTTTGATAAAACTAACTAGAACTAAGACAAGGTAATATTTTGCCATGACATGAAGCAAATTCTTTATTTTTATTGTCAGTAATGGATATACTTACAAAGCTCAGCACAGCTTTTACAAGACCCCTATTAGACACCTTCCAGATAATGAAAGAAAATATTTAAAAATTGAAATTAATATGAGTATTATAACCCACTGATTTAATTAAGTGCTGTATCTTTATGTAGTTGGAGTAATTTAACTTCCAGCATAATTTTAATTAACAGATAAACTCACATGTATTGCTTTAACTCATGCTACTTTGATTTTACATTTTCTTTGTTTGTAAGGTAATCATTAAAATGTTCAATGACTCATATGAGTACAATCACAATGAAGGTAAATTCTTGATCTCTAATAAGAACAGCTATATTAGCATTTGCTCTTGGCATGTTTTATTTGGTCTCTTTCTTTCAGTTCTGACCTCCATTTCTCTTAAATCAACTTATTTGTATCATGCTCTTCTAGTTGGCCATCTCAAATTCTTTTTAGTCAGAAATTGATTTTAAATAAATGCACAATACTACGCAATATGCAGTGTTTAACAGCATAATAGTAATTTCACATGAGTTGTTTGAAGAGGTTAGCAAGGAAAACACATCAATGTGATTTTTGTGGAAGAATTGTACAGAACCATTTGAATTCATCACATTGTGAAGACTAAATGCATTTACAAAAGCATGAAAGGTTTCATTCTCCTTCCATAGCCAGTGTCTACTAGCTGAGAAATTAAGGATGTTGATGAGACTATCCTACAACTCTCCTTTATCAGCTAAAATTTAGGAAACTGCAATTGCTTTTTTTATTATTGTTTTTACCATTTTGTCCCTTGTTAGAGTGTCTTAAGCCTATGCATTGTGCTCAATTGGGTCTCTCATTTTTGCCGGGAGTGTGAATAAACCCAGCTAATCTGACATTAATAAAGAAAAGGGAGAGCACAGGTGCTAGGGTGCCTGGAAACCTTAGAAAATAGCAAAATAGGAGTGATGGAGGGTAAATGGTGAGCCTAAAGCTACTGGCACACTTTCACCTGAAAGATCCAAGAGGTAGGGGATTATATTTTTACCTTTTACTTTGTATACTTCCTTAAAAGTCAATGAAAAGAGAACTTGCCTTGTAAGTGGGCAATGCTAGATGGGATACTTGATGATGGTTTTCATAAAAGTCAGCAAAGTAGGTCAGCCTGGATTTTGAATCCCTGATTATAAAGCACACATGAATTCTTACCTTTGGAGGTGAATAGGACATCTTCCAGAAACAACAAATCTTGAATTTAGTAAACAAAATCTGCACATTACAGTGACCTTAAAAAATGAGGCGTCCTTAGTTGTTTTTCTTTTTAAATATATTTTTATTGATTTCAGAGAGGAAGGGAGAGGGAAAGAATGGCGGAAACATCAATGATGAGACAGAATCATTGATCAGATGCCTCTTGCACACCCCACACTGAGGATCAAACCCACAACCTGGGGATGTGCCCCGACCAGGAATCGGACTGTGGCCTCCTGGTTCATAGGTCAATGCTCAACCACTGAGCCTCTCCGGCTGGTCATTTGTCCTTAATTTTAAAGTCAATAAGTTATAGTGCTTATTATGAATTGTGCTCAAAGTGTGGCACTTGTTCAGTTTATACTCTTATTTGAGAACTTCTCACTACAAAATTAGACATGTTTAATTTTTCATAATTCCCAATCATTTTGACCTTGTTCCTACAAGACACAGGAGGAGGAGAGATGTGAACAAGTTGAAAGCATTCAAGAGCTCTCATTGGTTTCTGAGTCAAGTAGAGGGAGGTTTTACAAAAAGGAGAAACTGTGAAAGAAGTGTTATTCTTTAAAATTATCCATTCTAAAATTATAATTATCACTGTAGTATCAAGGAAAACAGTAAACATACTGCATAAATGAATTGACACCAGCTGTTCCTTTACCCAAATTAGATAAACTATCCTATTTTAAGCCTAAATGACATTAAGTAAGAAAATGATTAGATTTGGGCTCTGTCCCTTGAAAATATTTGCCAGGTGTCATTTTAATTTTTCGCCAAAAGTAATATGATCTGCAGCAGTTCTTTGGAAGTTTTGGGTCTGAGTTTATTTTCCTGTGGTGCTTTTAAGTCCATAAATGTTTAGTTTTGAACTTCTGTGTGTCTTCACATGAACCACATGTAACAGTTTAATGATATGCCATTTAAGCAGACTCATCATAAAACATGCTTTCCATGAAATTGAGTGCTGGAAATGAAAAGGAAAATGTTGATTTGGAGAGTAAAACCATAATACACTAGTTTTATATCCTCTGAGCAAATAAAATCCTTCATATTTGTCTTTATTAAAAGCATCATCAACAAATGAGTCCATTTACTTTGACAGTTCTTAGACAAGAGGCTGTTTTCAATAGCCAATATGTAATCAATGGTTTTAACCTTTATCTATGTGGAGAACAGAAATAATCCAGTTAGTCAAAAGTATTTATTTAAAAAGTCAAATAAAAAAGATTGCCCTTCAGACTTTCATTAGCCCCTACCTTAGCATTGTCTTGGCTGAACTGATGTTTTATTGATTCTGAGGGATCATTAAATAGCATGATCTAATTTTATGAATACCACTTGATACCTAAATGTCTATTTAGGGATAAACTTACAAATATAAAATATAGTGGGAATTTGCATGTCATCCTTGCACAGGGGCCATGCTAATATTCTCTGTACCATTCCAATTTTAGCATATGTCCCCCCAGAGCCCGAGTGCCCATCAGTAGATGAGTAGATAAAAAAGCAGTGGTGCATTTACACAATGGAATACTACTGGGCCGTAAAAAAGAAGGAAATCTTATCCTTTGTGACTGCCTAGATCAGTGATGGCAAACCTATGACACGCGTGTCAGAGGTGACACGCGAACTCATTTTTTTGGTTGATTTTTCTTTGTTAAATGGCATTTAAATATATAAAATAAATATCAAAAATATAAGACTTTGTTTTACTATGGTTGCAAATATCAAAAAATTTCTATATGTGACACAGCACCAGAGTTAAGTTAGGGATTTCCAAAATGCTGACACGCCGAGCTCAAAAGGTTCATCATCACTGGCCTAGATGGACCTGGAGATTATTAAATGGAGGGAAAAAGCCAGTCAGAGAGAGACAAATACCATGTGATTTCACATATATGTGGAATTTAATGAAAAAAATAAATAAAATAGAAACATACTCAGATACAGAAAACAGACTGACAACTGTTAAAGGGAAGGGAGGCTGGAGGACTGAGTAAAAAAGGTGAAGGATTAAGCAAAAAACAACCAACCAAACAAAACACTCATAGACACAGAAAACAGTGTGAAGATTGCCAGAGGGAAAGGTGGTGGGAAGAGGTAGAAGAGGGTAAAAGGGAGATAAATGGTGATGGAAGGAGACTTGCCATTGGGTGGTGTGTGTGTGTGTGTGTGTGTGTGTGTGTGTGTGTGTGTATACGTGTGTGTATATGTATGTATATTTGTATATGTATGTGTGTATATGTATGTATATATGTATATATAATTAAATACAAATAAAATAAATATAAGAAAGAATAGTTATACAATATTATTTATCTTCTTCAGTTGCTTCCAATGTTTTGTTAACATCAGTGTTGATTAATATTTACCAATGTTGAAAGTTTTTTGATACTTACTGTCAATTGTCCTCTATAAAGATAGTCACAAATTCTATTTCCACCCCTAGTATATGAGAATATTTGCTTTGCCAAACAGTTTCCAACTGTGATGAAACATTTGAAAAAAATCTATGACACTTGGGTTGCTGAAAACTAACATTTCACTGTTTCAACTTGCATTTTTTAAAACAATTTACAACTGACATGGAGCACCTGCTGATTTACAGATTAAAGTTGTAATTGCTTATTCAAGTCCTTAGGCCAGGGGTGGGCAACCTTTTTGTGAGTGCGTGCCAAAACCAGCAAAATCTCTGACTCAAAATTCTTCTGCGTGCCAACCCTAATTTTTTGAGAACGTGTTACGCCTATTTGATATCTCTTAAGGTGTACATATGTGAAGAACCTTGAAAAAATAATCAAATTCATTCAAGTGACAAAAAACACAGTAAATGATGAAAAATACATTTAATTTTTAATGTATACATGTACACTGATAGTCCAACAGAAAACTTTATGACTCTGTTTGATATTATCAGTGGGACTTTTGCTGCTGCATCACTGATGACAGAGATTTTACATCAGTTTTATATTTCGTGACCTTCAGAGGTATGCACGAGCTACTACTTTCATCTGTCAGGCTACTCCTATTATGAGACTTAACAAAATTCATCACTGAGAACAAAGATTCACAAGTGTATGTGGATGAAAACATGGAGAGTAATGCTGTTGCAAAGTTTTTTAAACAGAAAATGTTTTCTGGACTGGCATTCCAAGTCCTCAATAGTTTGTTTTCGACACTTCTCTCTGGTACTCCTGTCTCTTACCGCTTTTTTTCTATGTTTTCCAATTCAACTCTAAGGTCAATAAATTTCTGCTTCCAAATTTAGCTACTCTGAAATTCAATCAACTACATTTCAAAGTCAGCCATGTCTATAGTCTTTAAGATAACTTGTTATGTAAAATTATTTATTTATCTAAGATGCACCTACACTGAATTTATCTGAAAAATAAAAAAGTCGATATGAAGAAAAAAATTGTAAATGGAAGATTATAAGAGAGGTTTTTGCATGCCAGTAAAAGTTACTGGCGTGCCATGTTTGGCACACGTGCCAGGGGTGGCCCACCCCTGCCTTAGGCTATGCTATTTCTAACCTTTACTGAGCTTTTGCTATGTATCATTCTTTAAAACACTTTACATACTTATCTCCTATGACCCTGACAACCACCCTTTTTGGGAGGGACTATACATTTCATTTTACAAATAGAAAATTAAAGTTTAACCATGTAATTGGTCCCAAATTATAGATTAAGCCATTCAAATCCAGAACCACTGTGTCTCTGTTTAAAAAAGAGAAATCTTACAAGAAGATGAGATGACAAAATTGATTTCATTTACAATTTGAAGTAAAACTCTCACCAAAGCTAGGCTTTTACCATCCCGCAGAAACTTTCAGAGAGGCACACTCTCTTGCTTGATGATTACATTTCAAGGACATAGTTCTCAGATCCTTGTAAATGGCACTTCTGGCTTGTAACACTGGAAAGGGGCTTCAGGTAGAGAAAGGATTTAAAATTACATTGCCTTTTGGATTAATTTGCTCTAAGAAAAGGGAAGTTAGGAGTCTAAAGTCAGAAAGAAACCTATCAAAAGTTTAGTAAAGCTGAGAACTTTAAGGCCTTCTTAGTCACTCACAATAACATTTGATAGTCAAAGATATTAACGCTCTGTTAATCATACTTATAGAAAATATTCTGTATTGAGAAACAACTGAGTGGAGGAAGACATTTAATTAGACTAGTTACTTATATGTTATGCAAATGAGTTTGTTTTCCCCTGGTGCAAATCCATAAATGTTTAGTTTGAACTTTTGTAATTAACATTGTGCTTTAAACATGTTCTTTGTAGCTAATAGCACTCTATCATATCATTCTAAATTTCTATTTGGCACCTTATCAGTGTTTTATCATTAATATGGGCCCCTACTAGTTCCTGTAGATTGTTTTCAACCTAATAATAAAAATGTATACATGCTATTTACTATTCCAGAAAAACATATTTATCTTTGCATAAAATAGTAGCATATTTTTATTATTATTTTATAGTACATTCTATATTTTCTAGGTACTTTGCATATAATTCTTTCAAGAGCCCAAACAGAAGGTATTATTTTTATTTCTATATTTCTGATAACAAATTTAATCACTATGGTATTAAGTTTCTCCCCTAGGATCACACAGCAAATTATCTTGCAGAATAACTTTTAATTAGGAAGCCTGCCAAGTGTAGAGCATATGATGTTAAGTGAAAAAACTGTTTGAAAAATAAGTACGTTAGGATTCTATTCTTAGAAAACATATATATGCATATATATGTATGTATGTATGTACAAGGGGTTATAAAAGATCTGAACAATGTTTACATTGACTAGAGACAATCAATTTTATTTTTGTTAATATTTGAGCAAGGGTTATATATTTTTAATATACATAATAAATATTTATTTTTAAAAGTTATGATTAATGTACCTTTGTTCACTGAACATTAAAGTGCACCAAAATGGAAAACAAACCAACAAAATGTACCTAGATTATGAGAAGCACTGTAATATAAAGACCCTCTATTACTCTTTTCCAATATTTGAATATCAAGAAAACCAAATAAATAGATAAAACCTAGATGCTTTAAATATTATAAAAAATCTTGATTTAAAACATATGTGCATGTAAATTTGTGTTATACAGTCATCTGAAATGTAGACAGTGATTCAAAAAGTACCTCTTTAGCCACATAATATAAGTTACATTAGAAATAGAAAATGAACTTAGGTTCAAAATTGAGGCTAGCATTTCCCACTGCAAGGTTTTCTTCTCTCTCTCTCTCTCTCTCTCTCTCTCTCTCTCTCTCTCTCTCTCTCTCTCTCCTCTTTTTTCATTTCACCATAGACTTTTGCAGTAAATAATGGATATTTGTTGAAAGTGGCATGTAATAATGTATTGACATACTTTGATTTTGAGTAGAGTATGGTTTCCAGAGGAATTTCGATGTTATTGAGTAACCTTTGGGGAATCATTAAAGTTTATTTTATTATTATTATTGTACAAGTAATATGTTGGTATTATTTATTTCCGGATTAATACTTGGTCAACAGTATGTGGGATAAACCAAAATAGAGGAGAGATAGGGGGCGGGAATGCCACACAGAACACTAGCTGGTTTGGCTCAGTAGATAGAGCATCGGCCTGTGCACTGAAGGGTCCCTGGTTCAATTCCAGTCAGGGGCACATGCCCGGGTTGCGGTTGTGGGCTCAGTCCCCAGTAGGGGGCATGCAGTAGGCAGCCAATCAATGATTCTCTTTTATCATTGATGTTTCTATCTCTCTCTCCCTCTCCCTTCTTCTCTGAAATCAATATCAAAAATAAACTTTTAAAAAAAGAATATTGTGAAGGTGATCAGAATAGCAATAGTTAAGCAGCAGATAATATGCGCTATGCCTATAAAGAAAATGAAAGCTAATATGGGACAAGTGAGCATTAGGAATGATGCTCAAGTATGTCAGGATGAGGGGAAAAGGTAGATAGGAATATCATAGCAATAGTTCCCAGGAGTCTGTTTTCTCATTGAAGGTAGGTTTTGATTTAAATAGTCTGACAATCTACCTCTATGATATGGGTTAGATTTTCCTAAATGATGGAAGAAAAGAAAATAACCTAAAAGTATTATGCCCTTTTTTTCTACAAATTATTTTACTCTAAAATGTATTTACTATAGCTGTAGGCATACACCATTTTTTTTAAAAAATAACTTTCCCTTTTGTTTTCATCACAGTGATCAAAGAAGAGTTTTTAGTACTAAAACACTTATTTATTTTATTTTTTTAAAATATATTTTTATTGATTTCAGAGAGGCAAGGAGAGGGAGAGAGAGCTAGAAACATCAATGATGAGAAAGAGTCATTGATTGGCTGCCTCCTGCACACCCCCTACTGGGAATAGAACCTGCAAAGGGGGCATATGCCCTGACCTGGAACAAAACTGTGACCACCTGGTTCATAGGTCGACACTCAACCACTGAGCCACGCCAGCCGGGCACTAACATACTTATTTATGTACTCAGTCAATATCTCAATATTCTCCTTAAAATTACATGATCTAAAAGAGCCATATCAAATATCTATTTTGGTTTTAGAGTTATTTGAGTTGGTATTTGTTTACAATTTTCTTTTCTTCAGAGTAGGTCAAGATTATTAGATGATGAATTTTCATTTACTTAGATGAAATTTTAGAAAGGACTTAAGGTTTAAGTCACAAAATAGAAGTGTGTGTGTGTGTGTGTGTGTGTGTGTGTGTGTGTGTATTTAAGAACATATAGGTAATTATGTAAAGCTGAAATGATGGAAGTATAAGTGTTATAAACTATAGTGAAATAAATGAGAATTTTTATATATTATCTAACAAAAGCTATATAAGCTGAGAAATATTTTTTGCTCTAAACATAAAATTTGTAAGTTGAGATTCAAAGTAGATAATTGAAGCTATGTGTATTTATCTAAAATTATCTAGTAATGTCAGCAATGTAGCACTGCATTTACATAATTATGTTAATAACTTATTGATGTAACTGAATGGGATTCAATGAAAGCATTTTTCACTGATTGAAGCAATCACAGTCCAGAAGGGGTCGAAATACAACATGAATAAGCAGGTCAGTTTTACATCATTAGAAAGATTTAAGTGACATCTAATTAGCACTAAGGGATTATATAGTTTTATAGAATAGAAAACACTATTGAGTAATAAATGGGAGAAATTCAGATTAATAACAGTGACATTCAGGTACTAAAATAGATTGAAATCAAACAAGTTTTAAAAGAAGCATCACATGTTTCAATAGCTTGGGTGTCCAAGGTGGGGATTTGGGGTATGAGTGAAGGTTATGGGCACTCACTAACACTTTAATATTAATGGATTATTAAAAGGCATAACGGATTGTGCCTTCTAGTCATTTGTAGGATAATAAACAGGAAACTATCAGAGTCCAATGCCCTCTACATAGATTGCCTTGTATACATTTAGAATGGTCAGGGTAAGAGTAAATCAAAATTTACTTGCATTTCTCCTGGCAACTCAGAATTTTCAGTTCGATATTTAGCTTGTACTCATTTTCTAACAAGGCTAGCTGGAATTCACAAATGTCTTGTCCTATTTGAATTTTTTTTTAAGTCATGTCTGGCCTACACCTCAGCTGACAACCAAACTCGTCTTCCCTTCCTAAGTCATGCTCACTCTTCCTAGTGACTTTACTTTGGTGGCCCATCATGACCGTTCAATAAACATCACACTTGCTACCATTTATTTAACCAATACATAGTACTTGCAGTCTGATATATGCCATCTGCTGTGCTAACCACTTTATAAGTATTAACCCTTGTGATTTTCAGAAAAACGTTATGAGAGAGCTACGTCGTAGTGCAATCACCTACACTTTAACATTGAGGAAACGGAGGACTTGAAACGTGCACAGTTTCTTACAGGCAGTAAACAGAGTTAAATCCCAAGTATTCTGACTCCAGATCCAGAGATTATGCTCTTACCCTTGATACTCTGTTTTCTTCCATATCAACAATACCCACCCCTTAGGTGCCCCAAATTAATTCCTTCTGAGTCCCAGATTTCACCCATATCCTTTGAACCAGCAGACATAAGAGAGTTTTAATCCATTAAAAAATGATATACAGAAAACTGTGTGTTGTTGTTGTTTTTTAAAGGCCCAGGCACTTAAAGTGAACCTGAGGCACTGTTTTACAGTTACATTTGAATTCCATTGATTTTTTGCAAAAAGTACTCAGTACCCTCAAATAACTTGGGGATATTTTGTGGCAATATTTGCAAAGCTCTACTTAACAATGAAAGCCAAACTTTGCAGTCTACTGAAAATGAAAGGTCATACTGAAAATGAAAATGCAAGAATTATGAGAGAGGTTTAAATCTTTCAAATATATTATCATATTCTTTCTTTAAGAATAAGAGTTTGTTTTAGTTCAAATGATAGGCTAAACACAAATCATTTAAATATATGTGTACACACATAGGTATAATATACACCTACCACATATATCTATAATAATAAAAGTGTAATATGCTAATTAGACCAGGCGGCAGGACAGCGGAACAACCATCAGGATAACTTTCCAGACGAAGCCAGGGCTGCAAGGGCCAAGCCCCTTGCGTGATTTTCGTGCATCGGGCCTCTAGTAGGTATATATTATGTAGTCATTGTTATCAGTGGGGTGCCTTCTGCATCTCCACCTGTTACCAGTGGAAGTGAAATTCTAGAGAGGTTGCAAGGAAAGGAATTTTCTGAGACTCACCTGGGAAGACGAGTTGAATTAAACCCCTGGGTTTTCAGGGTCCCATTTCCTTCCCTCCCACCATGGAAATGTCTAATCTTGTCTTCAGCAGGGCTAGAATTAAGCCAGTGCCCAGAGTCTCCACTCCATATTAAAGCACAGGCCAGTCCAGCATCTGGCTAGCTTATCTTGTGTCCACATGGCAGGATAGCTCACGGGTGAGTGCAGGTCATGGAGCAAGAGAACTCACAAGAGCCAGAGCACAAGAGAGTGGGAACTTTTTGTCAGGGGATTATGTATTCCCAATTTTTTTCACAGGCTTGCATGGGCCCCACCCTCCTAGCCAATGATCATTGTTCCCCAGGCTACACTGACAGGCAAGTGCCTTTCCTACCTCACTCTGACTTCACTGTGCATGCACCCATGTCTCCCTCTGACTTCACTGTGCATGCATCCATCTCCCCCTTTGTTTGATTCCTCCCCCCGGGGATCTGCGGGGAATGGACTAGCAATTCCCCGGGGAGCATGAAGCTGCAGTTTCCTGGTGAAGCTGCCCAGATGACCACGCTTCTAATGCCTGACCTTCCCTTGGCTCTCTTCCTAGTATTAATATTAATAATTAGCTCATTGTGACAATACCATCATTATTATATCCATTGCTGCAGTGCTTACTGTTATTAAAAATTAATTCATCACGGTAGGTCTGGTACAGGTAAGTATCGACACATTGGTTGTCGTTGTCTGATCTCCTTTCCTGTAGCAGATGCTGGGCTTTTATAGATGGAGAGAAGCCTTTGCTGCCGCAACAGGCAGCAGTCTTGTGACAGATGTTCTGTGTGCAATGGAAAGAGCGCAGATGAAAATAGCAGTCTCTCCATGCTTGTGAGTCCACAGCTGAGAATGAGCAGTTGTCCCCCTTCCAGACAACTGCTATCAAACTCATAGAACCTTGAAATAATTTGCAGCCTGCCCTGCACTAGAATGAGGCCCACGTAGTCCTTGAGGCTGGCAAGCTCCATGTTACCGAAACACAAGCCTGCTTCATTTTCCTCTTCTGAAAATTCCGCTGTTGGAACCAAAGATTATAAAACCAATATTAAGACCTACCTCGGTGATTTCGCTCATTTTTGCATTTTAATGTATTTTTTTTGTTGTTACATAAGTAATATATTTTCTTTATGGGTAATTTTTTAAAAGTAGATAATAATGGCAAAATGGAAGCCATTAATAATCCTAGAGATACCCATTTCTAATATTATAGTGCTTACCCTTCCAGACATTCACAAATGTATACACATACATACAAAACACATGCACAAATTTTAGGTACATAAAAATATAAGCTTAGCGTACAATTTTTTAACTTCCCCTTTCACTTAATATTACCTAACAAAAATGTTTCTATGTTAATGGGGAGGAGAGGAAAACTTGCCCTCCTTTTTCTCCTGCTTCTCCTGGAATAATCAAATTGACATGGCACAGGTTAACAGGAGAACATAAACAAATGTAATTATGTGTGTACATGTTTCCCTAAAGAATACCAGACAAACCAGTTGAAGCTTATATGTCTTGAGATAAGAAGAAGGGGGGTTGTGGTTGGGGACTTCAAATGACAGGTAAGGTAATTCACAGGGAAATGGAAAAGCAAATGTTTTGTAAATAAATGTTTGCTGGAACATCTTTAACAGTGAGACAAAGAGAGCACCAATCAAAGGGGCTTTCTAGGTTCCTCTCTATGGGTCACACTTAGTTCATTTTAAACTATGCATATCTATGATGTTATCTCCCTTCTTGGGTAGGTCCTCTATCTAAATTATTTTAGGTGATTAGTCAGGGAGTCAAAGGTTCCTCCTGAGTCTTGTGATTTATTGAAAATAATCATATTTTGGGTGACAATTCTGCTCCTCCAGGAATAAGAAAATGTTTTGTTTTTTTTTTCTGTAAAGGGGAAGATAAGTATTTTAGACTTTGCTGGCCACAACTCTCCAATGTCGCCATTGCAACTAAAAGCAGCCAGTTAAATAAATGTGTGAGTGTGTTCCAATAAAACTTTATTTATAAAAGCAGGAAGTGTGCCAGAACTGACTGATAAGTAACAATTGTCCATTCTTGACTCACACTATTATTTTAATATGGGCATAAGTTTCTGTGATATGGATATATTATGATTTTTCAAGCCTTTTGCTCCCATAGGATATTCCATGTGCTTTCATCGTTTGATTATTATAAAAACTCGTGCACTGCCAAGGATTCGATGGCAGGCATTCCTCCCAGTGCAGTACCTAGCATCCCTGGGGGGTAGCTTTCCTATCAATTAATAACTCTCCCACCCTCACTGGACTTCTAGGCCTCCTTCTTAGCCGGAGGGCCTCTGTAGACTTTGGATTTCTACACAATGTTGTCTCCAGAGTGTCCTATCCCATGAGAGAAGTTAATTACAAGACAGCCTTTAATGGGTGTGCTGTTTTATTATGGTCCTATTGGCACGCCACTGTGCAGACATTCTGCAACATTTTTAGCATTTGATTGGTTATTTTACATAACTTGAAAGGTCCATGAAGTTTATTTCTCCTGTTTTCACATTTCCTAAGCCATAGGAAAGGGAGGAAGAGGAACTCAGCTATTTGTCATTGTGCCCTTCCTGCAAGACCTGTTCATTTGATTTTTTCAGGATATGTTGATCTTCTAATATCATTTAGAGTGCATTATTTGAAATGTGCCCCAGCTTCTGCCTTTCTGCATTGGAAATGATGAACAAAGAGTCTTCATTAAGCAGTTTTATTTCTGCCTTCTCATTTCGAACTCATATTATTCTTTTTTGTGAATGTGTTAATGAATAGAAATGTTTGCCTCTTGTGTTCCTTTCTTTTAGGTATACTTGTGTTTGATTTGCACTTTATGTGCTCTATGCCAGGAGATTCTGAATTTTAAGTTAGATTCTTTTGTGATTTTTAGTTTGGGGTTAGTGTTTTATTGTTGTTGTTTTTGAGTTAAAGTTTGTGTGCATGTTGCAGAGATTTAGAATGTGCTTAGCTAACACCCCAAATGCCTGAATATAGCATACTTTGATAGAAACTTCTATAAAGTAAAATAATTTTGTCTAGAAGAGAATAGGTGTGTCTTATGTCAAACCTTGTCAATAGACATACATAGCTGTGATGATAAATGTGTGGATGATATAAGAAATGTCAGAAAATATAATGACATTTATTCCCTCTCTTACATAGTGTGGCTTACGGGACAGCATCCCATGATGACAGAACAATAAATAGAGGCTAATGCGTGTTATTTAAAATGATAAAGAAATACATACCTATAAAGCTCATATGAATATATGAACTAAAATCCTCAAAGTAAAAATGGCTAGGAAGTTGAAGCGGTCTGACATTAAAAATCAAGTAGCCTATTATTGAGAATTAGAACAGTAACCAATGTAATCATCAAAACTGAGTTAAACTGGGCTGGTGGGACTCAGTGATTGAGCCTCGACCTATGAACCAGGAGGTCACGGTTGGATTCCCAGTCAGGGCACATGCCTGGGTTATGGGCTGGATCCCCAGCAGGGGGTGTGCAGGAGGCAGATGATCAATGATTTTCTCTCATCATTGATGTTTTTGTCTCTCCCTCTCCCTTCTTCTCTGAAATCAATTATATATATGGCTAGTATGAGTTGGCACCTGTGGTTCTGAAGGTTCAAAGCCCACACCCCCCACACGCAAACACCTAGCGAGGTAAGGTAGCATCTTGATCATGGAGGCCACAGCTTCTCCAGTTACTAGCAGTGGATGCATCTGGAGCGGTATTGCTTAGAAAACATGGGAATTGACCAACAACATGAAGGAAGCCAAGGGCATCTATGAAATCTACAAATACAACAAGAAGAAGCAGCAAAATCTCAGCATTGGCTCTACTGAAAATGGTGATGCACGCCAGATCAGGAAGCAGCTTGGAAGTGATGGCAGATGCTGGGAAAGATGGATGGTAAAATGATGGTCTTTGCGAACAGTTTTGCTTTGCCTGTAGAGGGCGCTGTAACCCGAGTAAATGCTGAGGCAGCTGCATGTGAGTACATGGCAAAGTGCATAGAAACCACCAAACAGGTTGGCCGCCTTGGAAATGCAATTGGCTGGTTTCATGGCCCCCCTCTTACTATGGCTTCTGGCTTTCTGGGATCCATGTCAGTACTCAGTCAGGGGTCCTCAAACTACGGCCCGCAGGCCACATGCCAATACAAATATTGTATTTGTTCCCGTTTTGTTTTTTTACTTCAAAATAAGATATGTGCAGTGTGCATAGGAATTTGTTCATAGTTGTTTTTTTTAAACTATAATCCGGCCCTCCAACAGTCTGAGGGACAGTGAACTGGCCCCCTGTTTAAAAAGTTTGAGGACCCCTGATTCAGATGCTCAATCAGCAGTTCCAGGAGCCATTCCTAACAGTGGCCATGAACCCAGCAAGAACAGAATCTGCAGGGAAAATGAATCTTGGAGCCTTTAACACACACCCAAAAGGCTACAACGTTCCGATGAAGGACCTTCTGAGTGCCAAATTATCCCGCTTAATAACATAGAAGATTTTGGTGTACAATGCCAACAATATTATGCCTTTCTTAGAAGGCTCATATTTTGAGTCCTCTTTGGTTTGCAAATTGCTTGGGCTTTTGTGGAATAAATACTGGGTGAACGTGCTGAGCTTCTCTTACTAATGCAGACAATCTCACCAGCAGGTCTTTGATTTATCTGAAAAGTTAAAACAGTCAGTAGCCCAGCTGGGGTGAGGGAATTTCACATTGCATTTAGAAACACAGGACCGAAAGTCAGCAGACAAACTTGCCAAAGCTACCTGAGACACTGTACGACTACCTTAGAAGCTATCCCTGGATTGGTGTTTCAGGTTTTTAAGGATAAACCGTTTAATCAAGTTAACACCTCTTACACAATCACTAAGTAGCACTTTTGCCTGAAAACCAATATGAAAAAGTTCTCAAGGAACACTTCTAAACCAGTTACCAAAAACCGGTTATCTGATTAGAAGTAGTATTAGGTGCTCTGAAGTGTCCTGAACATTAACCTCCTGTAATAAAGCTCTTAAAAATAGAAACAAAACAACAACAACAGAAAAGCACACATATGGAGTTTAAATAGTTCTTATACTGGCACTGAAAATGAGACAGGGTCATACTAGTGTCTTTCCATTTTCATTTAGTATAATTCTCTAACCTGTGGACCTCTTACACATGAATTTCTATTGTATTTTATTAACAATGAAAGAAACATCCCATTTCACATGAACTATTTTATTATAAATATTCATTTTTTTAACATTTTCCTTATAAAAAGTAAATAGAATGCCAAAATCACGTGTGTGTGTGTGTGTGTGTGTGTGTGTGTGTGTGCCTGTGTGTAACAGAAGTGGCACATGTTATATATATAACATTGAGTTATTAAATTTTAAAAGCAAGCACAAATCATAAACCTTATGTCATAAACAGAAAAGTATATTTCAATTTTTTAAATACATGTTCATATATGACATCTGGGATACTAGATAGATAAATATAATAAGAAGAAGCAGAGCCAAGAAGGAAAAATCAGTAATTAATATTTCAGAGCAAATTGCCAGTTGGTCTCCAGCCCATTTATATTTGCATCGATAAGATTGTAGAACCCAAAGTAGACTCCCAAAATATATACAAGCAGATATAGCCTCTATTTTAGAAAAGTTATTTGAAATGACAGGTAGTTCTTAACTTTACTTTTAAATGATTAAGAATATTAGGAATTTCATTTCATCAGTTGCAGTTCACTGCTTGATAGTTGATTTTATCATGTCATTTTTTTCTATCTCATCACTTTTTATGTAATGAAGGAATTTAAAAAAAAAACTTTATTTTAATATCTGTTCACATGTATTGAACTCTTTTCTAAGTATAGTTGTTTCTCAACTTCGAAAGGTAACTGCATCACAGGAAATCACATTATATTATCCCTAATTGGCCTCAGGTTACCTGCTTTGGGGAGGGTAGGAGAGAGATATTAAGGATTTATCAGCCGCAGAAGCATTTGAATCCGAGTGATACCACATTTGCATGCCGTTTTGGAATATACCGTCTCCCAGTGCCTCAGGTGCGAGTTAATGGAAATCATCAAGCTGAAGGTTTTGTGACACAGGGAGATCACAATGTCTGAAAGCCACAGTTAACTGCAGTAGAACTGTTGCAAGTAGGTTGCACACCATCCTGATGGGAGGTCTTGTTTCTACAGCCTGTCATTGTTGAGTGACCCATCAGAGGTTGCAGGATGGGAAAGGGCACAGCATTTGATTCTGTTGTTTGGTAAGATATAACAAAGACAATCAATGTTAAAATTCTTTTAGAAAAATTATAACTTTATCTTAGCAATTTTACCTACAGTAATTTATCTGGATGACCGAACAGCAGGCCGCGTTGGGTGACAAGGCCGGCAGGGGGGTTAGTGAGGGACGACCAAATGACTGAACAGCAGGCTGCATGGGGTGACCAGGCTGGCAGGGGGACAGCTGGGGGTGACCAGGCCATCGGGGGGGGGGGCAGTTGGGGGCAACCAGGCCAGCAGGGGACGGGGATAAGGGGTGACAAGGCTGGTAGGGGGGGCAGTTATGGGTGAACAGGGCAGTGGGGGGGGCGGTTAGGGGCAATCAGGCAGACAGGCAGGTGAGCAGTTAGGAGCCAGCGGTCCCAGATTGTGAGAGGAATGTCTGACTGCCGGTTTAGGCCCAATCCTAGGGATCGGGCCTAAATCGGCAATCAGACATCCCCCAAGGGGTCCCAAATTGGAGAGTGTGTAGGCTGGGCTGAGGGCACCCCCATGCCCCATGCACAAATTTCAGGCACCAGGCCTCTAGTGTGTGTGTGTGTGTGTGTGTGTGTATATATATATATATATATATATATATATATATATATATATATCCATATATCTAGGATAGAATAAATAGATTATGATGCATTCATGCAATGGGTGATAGCAGCCATTAGGAAAAATATGTATTGTGGACACATGGTCCTAAACACATGGTTACATTTAAGGAAAAGATTTCAAAATAATGTGATCCATTAATACGCACAAATATATGCACACATTATTATTTTGGTTTATCTTTCAGAATAATCTGCATTGAAACAGTAGCAAGGATTTGATAGATATATTTTTAGAAACAGAATGCACAGGCTATTTAAGCATGTAAATTTGCACAGTTTTCAGAAAATACAGCATTGGTCTTTTTTTTATTTTACTTTAAACGTAAGGTATCATACGAAAAAGCCATTTTGGCAACTTTTAGTAGCATAACAAAGCAATGAATTTAAGAGCTCAGCAACAGCACTGAAAATGAAAATTTTAAAGTGTGCATTGACTTTTAGGACTGCCTGTTGAATATTAAACATAGAAATTGCTAGTGCCTAAAGCATTTTATTCAGCATAATGTATATAAACCTTGGAAGTATTTTCAGGCACTAGTTTTAATAAATGAAGAGCAAGGTTGAGAAGGAAGTTTACTACAAAAAAAGTTTGTTTTAAAATAAATTATTTTAGCTACTGCTTGTATTGAAACTTTGTCTTTAAAATGTGTAAAGTTGGAAAAACTGCATGTGTGATTAGTATTTGAATGTTTTGACAATTTAAATTAAGTAGCAGCGCACTGTTAAATGAGCTCGAGAGTCTCAAATCATTTGCAATTTAAATTGTATGTACTATACAAGGTTTGCATTTGAAGTGTGAAAATATAAGAAATTTGACAAGAGGTAAAAAATAACAGCCTAAGTCATGCCCAAGTCAAAATAGAAAATTAGACATTTGGTGTTACATTAGTTTTGAATTACCTAGTTTTGGGTTTGAAAAGAATAACTGATAGCCTTAACATCCATCCATGTTGTCACAAAAAGACAATATTTCACCTTTTTTATGGCTGAATAGTATTCCATTATTTATATATACCACATCTTGTTAGTCCATTCATCCATCAGTAGACAGGTCATTTTCATATTGTGGCTATATGAAGAATGCTGCAATAAATATATGGGCACATATAGCTCTTCAAATTAGTATTATTGTTACAGGCACACAGAACATCAGGGAAGTGTTATCACACAGTCTCCTGAGTCAGAGGGGAGAGCTATCCTTCCTCAGTTCTTCTCTTCTCCTATGAATGGTTTCAAAGGAGTGACTCCAGATAATTGCATTGTGTTAAAACGAATTTATTAATAAGGTGATTTAGTAAGAAATTAAAGCATGCAAATTTATTAAAGGAGCAAGGGAAACACATCTATCATCCAACATAAAAAGTGGATGGGCTCTTTAGTCGAATTTAAGGAGGGAGATGGGAGGGGGGTATCTCCCTTATATACTTTTCTGGGTATAGATTTTAAAATTCCTCTGCTGAATAACTTGGTACAGATTAATTTTCAAGGTCCCTCCTTTTACTCTGTTGTGGCTTTCCCAGAATTTGGGAGAAGCACCTGGCCATTTTATCTTGCCAAGCCCAGAGACTGCTGCCTTTACTGCTTAGGGCAGTGATGGTGAACCTTTTGAGCTCGGCATGCCAGCATTTTGAAAAACCCTAGCTTAACTCTGGTGCTTTGTCACATATAGACATTTTTTGATATTTGCAACCATAGTAAAACAAAGACTTATATTTTTTATATTTATTTTATATATTTAAATGCCATTTAACAAAGAAAAATCAACCAAAATAATGAGTTCGCGTGTCACCTCTGACAGGCATGTCATAGGTTCGCCATCACTGGCTTAAGAAGTGGGAGGAGGCAAGACTGCACTCTTCCTTCCTTTTCCCTCCCCTCCCCTCTATTGTCTTTGGAGAGACATTAACCATTTGCTCACAAGTGTCTTTGTTTGGGGAGAGATAAGGACTTGCTATTTACAAGCTGCCTGCAGGCTGCCAAACTGTTTTGCCTTGTTTAATTTTCTTTCTCAGTGTCCCTTAGAATTTTTCTAGCTTCTCGCTATTCTGTAACATTTTCATATTCTTTGGATAAATACCCAGAACATGAACTGATGGAAACTAGACTGTTTGTGCTCAAGAACATTGATGTTGTATACCTGAAACTTATCTGTTATTAGCCAATGTTACCTCCACTCAAAAAACAAAAACAAAACTAATAATTAAGTAGTAATCTCAAAGAATTGAGTGTTATCTTTATCTTTCCAACCTGATTTAATATGGCCCAATGTTCTCGAGTTCGGTGTGCATTACAATACTACTGCATTTCATAAATGTACCTGGCATGATGTTTTCATATGAAAAGTTGATCCACAGTAAATTAATGAAAGGCCTGGTTGATTTAGACTGTGTAATTCTTGGTATATTGTACAGTGACCTTAAGAGACATTATTTTAACAAAATTTAGAGTTTCATCTTAAGATGATTTGGAGTCAGAAAGGCATTCATTTACATCCTAGCTCTTATATCGCAGCTGGTTTAGAGAACATCTTGAGTCGCACACTTAATGCTTTTGAGAGCCATTTGCGAAAAAGTAAACATTTGAACAATCAGATTCAGTGATTAAAAATGTAAAAATATGTTTATATTTAATGTGAACCTAAATTTTAAAATAAAGGTTAGGTCTATCTACTATTTTTTGAAATAAATAAAAAGAGCTAGAGAAGATTTTATGATGCCACACTGAATCAAACTGAATAGTATTGGGACACAGTTCTTTATTTTTGTATTAGATTTATATTTTAATGCTGTAAATTTGGAAATCATTTTTGAGTATTTCTGATGGAACTTTTACTGCCCTGATGTGAGTTTGCAGTGATGACTAGAAAAGTATGTCGTTATTTCTATCTATTCCTCTGTTGCTTCTTTGATGCATGGAAATAAGTCCATTTCTGCTTAGCTCTCTTTTTCTGCCTAGATGACTTAGAAGTGGAGAAACTATGTCTCAAATAGTTTTTAAATGATTTCACCTGTTCTCATTTCTGGTGAGCCTTCCCTTGCTTTTTTTTATGTGTTGCTAGGCAATGTCTTAACTTTTCTTTATTTCTTGTGATTCCTTAGCTTATACATGTTGCAGATAAGTTTTGAGTAAAGGTCACAGACACACAATATGCCATTTCTACCCTGCATTTTAAGCTCTCTATGGCCCAAGAATAACCATATTCAATCTGAAGAGAATGGGATACTATTCATGTTCAGTTCTATTAGCAAAAATTCTGCCCAACAATTTAAACATAGGGAGAAATATAATTACATGAATGAATAGCCAGCTGCTTCCTGCATTCCTTTTATATCTCATGGGGCAGAATAAAAGTGACTGCAATTATATTTCAAATCTCAGAAGGATATTAATGTGATAGTTTTAGCAATAGCTTTCTTATTTTTTCTAAAGTTGTGTTTAATAAAATGAATGACTGGTAATTTGTTCAATATTACATTTTATTAGAAGTAATTACTATTTAATATAGTCTATGTGACATAACATAAAACATCTTTCTGGGACATACACCATTCAAGGGTAAAACTTCATGAAATGCCAATTTTTTATTGAAATTTTTTTGATAATATTTTATATTGGTAATATTTACTTAAAATATTTTAGAAAGAAATGATTTATTTCTTTAGCTATGGTGTTACACTTTTCAAATTTAATTACTTTATGAAAAAATTTAAAAAATTAGAAATTCTTGCCTGGCCGATGTCTCTCAGTGGTTAAGGTCAACCAAAGAACCAGAAAGTCACTGTTCAATTCCTGGTCAGGACGCTTGCCCAGGTTGAAGGCTCAATCCCCAGTAGGAGGCATGCAGAAGGCAGCTGTTCCATGATTCTCTATCATTATTGATGTTTCTCTCTCTCTCTAAAATCAATAAAAAACATATTTTAGAAAAATTAGAAATTCTCCACACTCAATGTTCATAATATTTGGAAGCATAAAAATGATCCCTTTTCTTTAAACCTGCTTAAATTATAAAGTTAAATAAAAAAGCAATCTTAAAATGTCATGAAGTGTCTGTTTCAGAGTATATTGAAAATGTACAAAGTGTGTTTTTTGGTAGTAGGCCTGTATTTGTACTAGTAACCTAGACACACTGAAAAGTACAAGTAGCTTTAAAAGAAACACTGTATGGCTTTGTTACCCTACTTAAAGTGGAGGGGGGGCGGATAGGGGAACAAGAAAATCTTATTTGTTTAGCATCAATGGAGGTGCCTTTCCACTTATTACAACTGGATTTTCATTCTTTTAATTTAGTTTGTGCCGCTGTTTTTAATTATGAAGGCACAGGGTACTGTCAAATCCAAGTTGATATCCTAATCAAATTGATGATGATAATAAGCATGAAATGAACATGTGAATGTGCATACAAATAAAACCCTCAGGTCCTCTTATAAGAAGTAGTAACCAGCCCTGGCTGATGTGTCTCAGTTGGTTGGAGCACTGCCCAGTACACCAAAAGTTTGCAGGCACAATTCCCAGTCAAGGCACATTTCTATGTTGCAGTTTTTCCCAGATCACGTGTGTGCTGGAGGCAACTGATCAATGTTTCACTCTCAAATAGATGTTTCTCTTTCTCTTTCCCTCTCCCTTCCTCTCTCTCTCTAAAATCAATAAAAACATGTCCTTGGGTGAGGATAAAAAGGTAGTAACTAATCGATAAATGACCTGCATGCATAGTGTATGCATCTGATTGACATGCAGCTGAAGTAACTACCAAATATTGAGCGCTCCCTTTGCGCTAGACATTCTATTAAATGGCCTGCGTAATTGTTATAATTCATCCTTTGCTACAACCCTATGTGCTATTTATTATCAACTGTATTTTACAAATGAAGAATTGATCCACTTATTAAGGAAATTAGCCCCAAATTGCTCACCTAATCTTTGATAGGACTCAGCCAAATCCTTGTTTGTAATGCTAAATTGCATTAACACTTAGCTATTTTCCCCCTGCTTTTCATATAAAAAATACCTTAGGAATCAGACCAAATAAAAATATATATGTATTTATATTTTTTTGCCTAAATATTAGCACCAAAAGATAAGTAAGTCTTCTTAGCTACGATAGCAGTTCTGATGGGAGAAAATGATGTGTGAATAATCCTTTCTATAAATTATATGTAAAGTAACCCCTTTATTTGTATTCTACTAGATGACATGAGCTTCAAATAAACTTTAAAAAATCATCTCACATCATATCCTCCCACTTGGTGACAATGCCTTGCTATGTTTCCATATATCTGTCAACATGTTTTCTTTGAAAGGGTAAATTGTTTCTTTTCAATGTGTTATAATGGATACACTCCTCTAGATTTCTTACCCCCTTTTAGTCTTAGAGTATCTTACAATGGTTAATGTGCTAGTTTTGCTTAAAGAGGCTTTTATTTTTTTTTCTACACTTGATTTTAGAAATAGAAGGTGAAAAGTATACCAAATATTCTGCTGCCACATGAAAATAAAACCATCTCCCAGTTCCTTCAGTCATGAGACTGAATTTTGAAGTAAATTGTTTACCTCAGGAATCCTCTGTGAATTGTCTTAAAGTTGAAGTTGATTGTCTTCCACAACTCATACTGTGGTAATGAAGAAAATGTTGTGAGAGCATACGCATAAAGTCAACATAGTGAAACATGCATATATGCGCGTCTACACACACACACACACACACACACACATACATATATATTTCATGGCAAGTAAGGAGAACCTGTGCATTTTTCTTTGTTATTAATATACTTGTTTTTTGAGTGAGAGGAAAGAAGAGAGAGAGAGAGAGAGAGAGAGAGAGAGAGAGAGAGAGAGAGAGAGAGAGAGAGAGAGAGAAATAAGAAATATATGGGCTATCTCCTGCACGCACCCCAACGGGAGACCCAGCCTGCAACCTGGGCATGTGCCCTGGCCAGGAATTGTATCAGCATCTTTCAGTGCACAGGGCAATGCGCAGCCAACTGAGCCACACTGGCCAGAGCAAACCTGTGCATTTTAATTCCTTCTCAACAAAACTGGACTGCATTGCTGCCAACAACCATGTAGAATATTATGTTAAAATTTAATTGCTATTCCTATATTTGTTTTCTTAATTTTCACTTTAGCCAGACTAGAAATCTCTATCTCACTAGAAGAAGAACATTTTTGTACATTGCACAAAGATTTTTTGGTACAATGTTTTATGTTAACATTTATACATGCCATCCTCTATACTGTTAGGTGGTTCTTCTTAGAGACATTAATCAATAAACATGTTTATTATTATTAGATTAGAATTACAATTAGTAGTAAGGCAGGGTAATAAATTAAAGTGCCAACAAAATTCACTTTTGGTTGTTGGAAAATGAATATAAAAAATGGCATTGTTTTTCTTCAAGTTACTTTTTTCTCTAATAATAGCAGTAGGGCACTTTCTAATGAATGCAAAATTAATTGTCAGTTGTAAAGGTCATGAGATTAATTTGTGGAGGGGATTGGCTTATGCATTCTTAGTTCATGGTTTTGGTTTACCAATTATTATAGTGTTTTTGACTCTGGTTTTACATAAAAATTGTTTCCAGGGTATTAAGAAAATGTCTGTTGTTGGATTCTGCTATTTGAGCTGGTGATGTAGTAAGTCTGAGACTAAATATGGAATTGATTTAAAAAGTTCATTTAGAGGTTCTCATATGAAATAATTTTAGAACCAGGTGTCTATCTTAATTAGATTGCCTTTATTTGATAATAGATCCACACAGAATGCTAGTTGACATTATTGCCAATGACTGATTAATTCATTTCTTTCTTTCTTTTTTTTTTTTATTCCTCACCTAAGGATATTTTTCCCATTGCTTTTATAGAGAGTGGAAGGACGTGAAGGAAGGGAAGGAGGAAGGGAAAGGGAGAGGGAGAGGGAGAAGGAGAGGGAGAGAGAGAGGGGGAGAGAGAGAGAGAGAGAGAGAGAGAGAGAGAGAGAGAGAGAGAGAGAGAGAGACATTGATAGGTTGCCTCCCCCATGCACCCTGAACCAGAGTGGGAAGTGAACCCACAACCCAGGTACATGCCCTTGGCCTGGAATCTAACCCATGACCCTTTGGTGAGCAGGCCAATGCTCCAACCATGGAGAAACACCAACCAGGGCTTCATTTGTTTCTTGATCTTGGACTATGAAGGGAAACATTTACTCTCCTTTTTTGAGTTTCTGACAGAACACATGCTCATCCATCTTAACTCCCAAGGGTTCTGTGTATAGTTAGAAATTTAAACTATCATCTGTTTTGGGAAATAATACAACATTAAAAGAAATTAAAAAAAGGAAGTTCATTTTACTTTTATGTGGGTTATTGGCCACGTTACCTGTGTCATTGTACTATAATCTGGAGAACTTAAACTTGATCAACAAAGAGCAGTAGAAACACTGGAGTAGAAAACTCCTCTCATTATATTATCACTAGAGGCCCGTTGAACGAAGATCCGTGCAATAGGTCTTCCTTCCCCTGGCTGCCGGCACTGGTTTTCCTCCGGCACCCGGGGCCCAGGCCATTGGTCCGGCAGCAGCGAGGCCTGGCTTCTCTGTTCAGGCCACAGCAGTGAGGCTTGGCTTCTCTGCTCTGGCTGCAGCGGAGAAGCCAAGCCTCTTCATTCTTTAGTCGTCTTTAGTCTTCTTCAGTCTTAGCTCCCGCACCTGCATATGCAAATCAACTGCCATCTTTGTTGGGCTAATTTGAATACTCATCTTGATTGGCTGGTGGGAGTAGCCAAGTGACACCAATTTTCATGTTTCTATTTTATTAGTGTAGATTAATTTATTTTTAAGTAATATTCTTTGGACTTTTTTATTAAGGCAAAAATCCCTAGCATGACTGACTTCCGAGACAGCATAGTGGCTTCTGAAAAATTCACAGCCAGACTTTGTAGAAGAAGAGACCCTGGGTTTAAACAGATCAAAGAATAGGCAGGCTTACTTCCTGAGTCTCGAGGGGCAGAAAGAGAGACGGCAACACAGACCACTGCAAACATGAGGAGGGTCCCTCTGATCAACCTTCTGAAGTCTGCCTGTACTTTTCTCTTTACCCCAATTCTCATTTCATATATAAAGTCCCTAAACTGAAGGCCTCAACCTCATCAGCTATAAAATAAACTGTGGCAATATAGAAAAATCTCTGTAAGTCAAATTATCAGTTTCATTACATTTTAGTAAACATTTTATAGAACTCGATAGGTCAAACTGTCTATTCCTTTAATTTATTATGATGATGTAAAACTCATATGAAAGAGGAATTTCTTAATAGTCAAAGGTAGAATAGAACTTCTGCTGTTCCTTTTTGCCACCCAACATATTTAAATTCTAGCACCATATAGTTGCAAAACAGACATGTAGCAAAAACAAATGAGAAAACAACTAATTCTAGAATACTAGACGAGAATGTCCATTTATTACCTAGTGGGGCTGCCATGAGGATTGGGGGTTGATAGCGAACTCGCTCTTCTGTGCTGATTCCAGGTTGCACCTAATGAAAGGAAAAGAGGCCTGGAATAGATTCTTCCCTCCCAACCTTCCGAAGGAAGCAACCCTGCCTACACCTTGATCTTACCTCCAGAACTGCTGCAAAATAAGTTTCTGTGGTTTAAGCTACACAATCTGTGGTACTTGCTTTTTTTAAATATGTTTTTTATTGATTTCAGAGAGAAAGGAAGAGGGAGAGAGAGATAGGAACAATGATGAGAGAATCATTGATCAGCTGCCTCCTGCATGCCCCCTACTAGGGACCGAGCCAGCAACCCGGGCATGTGCCCTGACCTGGAATTGAACTGCGACCTCCTGGTTCACAATCTGATGCTCAACCATTGAGCCAGGCAGGTGGGCTGTGCTACTTTTTATGATAGTCCTACCAAAGTCATATAGTGATGGTCAAGTCCTGTAATTGGATAGAATAATTTGTCAGTATTATTCTGGGAGGAGGAAGTTACTTATATATCCTAACATGGGCCTGTAAGTACTGGATCAACATAAGAACTCCTAACTCCCAAAATAATGTAGGCTTTACATTTTATAATATATATATATATATATATATATATATATATATATATATATATATATATATATATATGTATATATATCTTAGTAAGAAAAATTATAAGCAGCAAAACTTTTTTTTCCTTAATATAAGGAAAAACAATTGCTAAGAAATAAACTGTCTGTGTCTAATGTAATATAAGAGGGTACTCTAATGTTAAAGTAAACAATGGTTTCTTTAAATTAAACACTTTAAAAGAATGACCGTATCTTTAATTCCAGAAATGCTTTATTAAATTTATAATGAGTGACAGTAATACTAGTATTATTGCAACTGTGTGAAGTTGACTGTACCCTAGAAATAGGATGTTATTGATCACCTGGAGTCATTTTATGTTTATAAAGGTTTCATGACTATTAAGTGACTGTACTTTATTTTCCCACATTTAAATGTTACTTAAACAGAACATGTGGGTTGAATATAGAAAGTGATTGTATCTAGTGAATGTTTGTTTTGATTTTTCCAGTTTTAAAATATAGATGGTGGTAAAATATAAATCCTGCATGCATTACCCATTGCAACTGAGCTCAATTCTTTTTTAGTGTCATTTTGAGTTCCTTGTTGCCATAGTTGCTGCTAAGAAAATGCATTTTTCTAAAAGATTTATAAATAATGATTGCAATGTTTTTAGCTCTTTGTAGTGAAATACAATATCCAATGCCTCTGAGAAGAATATAAATTCAAGCACTAGGGAGCCATTCAGGTCACACTTGAGTGTTGTTACAAGTAGGGCAGGAAAAGTGTCGTGCTGGTATCCATTAATGTGCACTCTCCTGCCCACTCAAAAGATAAATTCCATGTAGTTAGTGTCTGAAGACATACATAAGGCTGTCTTTAAGCTTTATATCTGCTTTTGTTACTACAACATTTTGTGAAACCAATAAACAAAAATGATTGCTTTTATTAACCCTCCTCTTTTCTAATATTGCTTGCTGTCATCATTCTTCTAACTGCTAAATTAAAATATTTAGCTTGTATGAACATGTTTGCCAAATGTATGCATTCTTAATAGTTCAGAAAATAAGGTAAATTCTAATATACCTAATTAATTTTTCCCCAAATATCAGAAACTCTTTATTAATTGAATAATTGATTAAGTTATTCAACATATAGTTCATGGCATCTGAAGTAGAAAATATACCCAAATCCTCAAAAACAGAAAATAAAGAATGATGATCAAGCAACGTAAGTGTCTACCACTCAGACATCTAAACAAATAAATGTTTTGATACACACTCAACACAGAAATGTTAGCTTTTATTACTTGTGGCCATAATCACCACTTGTCTCACTTGGGTCCCATTTTTAATATACCTAGTGAAAATTCCTGTTTCTTATTTGATAACATTTTTTTCTCTTAATTTTACATTTTGGTTCTACTTCCCCAACGTGTCACCTTTTGCTGGAGCTGACCATCAGCCCCTAAATGATGGATGAACAGATTACTCAGACACAGTTTGACTGTGAAAGAGAGGGCTAAGGGGCCCCTGGCTTTAGTAGCCAGGGCAGCCTTGATTGCCTGCCTCATTAGGCTTTTATTGGAATTTTTATCTTTAGATGCAATCAGTAGGGTGAGTAATCTTGGGAGGACACATGTGTTTACATTTTCTCTAGGCAAGGGCATCTAGGGGTTGAGCATAAAGATTCCAGTAAACACTGGGGTCTGCACATGCACAGACTTGTTTGAAAAGGTCAAGGAATAATTAGGGGCGCCACCTTCAACACTTCCCTAAGTCTCCCCTAAGTCGGAATTATGATAAACAGGGCAGGCGGACCTCCACACACTTCCCTTTTACCAGAATGTCCTCCTTACAAACTTTCCAACCAAGTCTCATGCTTCCCAACAACTTTTTTTGTGTGTGTCTATGAGAATATGAAAAGGAAAGAATCAAACATACATGATTCATGTACTGTCTTGATATGGAACTAAACATTTTTCTCTGACACATTGTGGTATATTTAAAAAGCAAACTAGACATAAAGTCATATGATCTGAATTTAGTTTCCAGTTCTGCTAGTAACTAGTGATGTGTTTTAAATAAATACTCTAATGAAGATGAATGTTTATTTCACCATTACAAAAATAAAAGGGATGATAACAGATTTTGATAACAGTTATTAAATAGAAAAATACAGACCATATGCCACTCGGTAGAAGTTTATGTTCCTCTTCCCTCTAAATTTTGCTCTTATCTGAAATCCTAAAGCACATAGAAACTTTGCTAAACATTTGTATGTGAATAGTGTTATAATAGTTTAATCTTTACTGGCAATTATTTAAGTTGCTATCATTGGAAATAATTAGACACACCTACATGATACAAAATAAATGATGATTTTATGGTTTTTTAAAATTTGAACTGTATATTTGAATTGAGAAGGTACCACAAATACACAAGGTAAAATTTGAGGAACAAATAGTGTAAATCGGTGCTAAGAGCTTTGGACTTTAATTAGCTTGGATGCTAAACTACACCCGACTGCAACATGGAATGGAAGCTCTGGACACTGGCCTTGCTTTTGATTTTGCTGAACTCCTAGCTGCCCCTCTTTCAGGACTGGCTTGGGGGAGATGGGACATTGGAACCTCAGAAAATTAACTTTACCCGTAACAAGGCTTTTTCCACATCCCATCCTCCCCTGGGGGCTTCTGAAGATGCTTATTTCAGTGGTACCCCACGAACCTCATTCCCACTGGTGTCTGGGAAATCTGGCCCATTCATTCCTCCTGCAACACAGTTGTATAATGCACCACACAGTGTAAGATTCTCCTTCCTGTCTTGTATGTACATTTTCACTAATTTTCACCTTGTCTTAGCTTACAAAATATTTAAGGTTGCTTACAAAGCATTAAAAAATTAAATAAGCAGAGTCAACTGATAATGCAATAAAATCAATCTTACTTTTATGATCAGAAAGTAATTTCTCCAGGATGTTTTTCATGAATTTTCCTGAGGGATTAAGAGATAAATTAACCGGGAGTTGAGTGGAGTGGGCAAGGAAAGAATAAATGAACACTATTTTGAGAATGTTGGAAAATGGCAAAATGTGTGATTCTTCATATTAAAGATTCACCTCAGAGTTTTTAAACATTGAAATGTTTCTGTTTCAAACAGAATTGAATATTGCATATTTATTAAATATGAAAATCAATCAACATGCTAACTTTGGAGACAGAAAAGGGCCTGCCTGAGGCCCAGCCCCAACATCCAAGTTGTCAGTGGTAACCCAGATTGTCCTCTAAGCAATTCCTAACGACACAAACACCTTTCTGGATTCTGCTTGTGTTGTTGGCACGAAAAAGATAATAGGTTTCATTGTCAACTGTGAATGGTGCATTATGAAGCCCCTGGTTAATATAAATGTTAATCAGGGTTATGGTTGTAGCTCCAGGGATTATGGTAATCATGTAGCATATAATGCAAGTGTGGATGTTCCAATTCAAGTGTAAATATGTAGCTAATGAAGGGTACAATCACTTAACAAACTGTCCAGACGCACAGTTTAGGGATATCATGCTGTAAATCCATTGCTTTACAAAATTTCCTTTTGAAAATAAAACCACCTACTTTGCATTGGTGCCTAAATTAATACATTATTATGGCAAGGAAAAAAAATAAGTGAATTAAGCCCTGGCAGGTTTGGCTCAGTAGACAGAGCATCGACCTGTGAACTAGAGTCCCAGGTTCGATTCTGGTCAAGAGCATGTACCTTAGTAGCAATCTCCTTCGGGGTGTGTGCAGGAGGCAACCAATAGATGTGTTTCTCTCACATCAATGTTTCCCTTTGTCTTTTCCTCCCTCTTCCACTCTCTCTAAAAATCAATGGAAAAATATCCTCGGGTGAGGATTAAAAAAAATAAGTGACTTAAGAAAGAAAGTAAAAATATGCCTAATGCTACCACTCTGTGTAAACCTCTTTCACATCTTGGAGATACTAGTCAAGGTTCAGTTCATGCTAATAGTATTATTTTTAATAAAAGAATGCAATTATATAAAAAGAGTTGTAACTTTTTTTAGAGGAAAAAAAAAACCCTCAATAATATATTACAAACATATTTATCTATCCAAAAACATCTATTCATTTTCAAAATATTGCAAATGGCAAACAACTTCCCATTATATGGATGAGCAGGAAATTAGCCAATCAATTGTATTATTGCTTTTCTTTCCCCGTGTTTAAAGATTAAGAATGTGGTAATACCTTGGAATTATTTTTGTTGGTCCACCCCAGCTGGATTCCCCTGAGCTACCACTGAGCAGAACCATGGTGCAGCAGCACTCCTAGCTGGAAGAACACTAGAAAATGAGAAATAGGATCCTCAAGATGAGTTTGAACAAATCACAGTATTTCCTAACAACTATATAGATACTATTTTATTCTCTTCTAGACATTAATGCTTATAGTGTGAAATTTTGTCGGCAGACACATTTTCATTCCTTTATATATAATTTTTTTCATTGCCTGTGTGTTGCAATTGTATGTTGATGGATTGGACAATACTAACATGGAAAATAATGAGTTCTCAAAGGCAGTATGTATACATTTTTTCATAGTTTATGAATATTAGCTTCGGATGGCATTGCTTTTTCACTTCTGTTTCTTTCATTTGTCATCTTTCCTTTAGAAACATCAGCTTGTCACACACTCTTCTCTTTAGCATGTCTATGCTACACCATCTAATTAATCTATATTATTTTTACATAGAAGTCTGTTTTCCATACCATTTTTGCAACATTATTTTTATTGTTTGTCTCTGAATTGTATTATATTTTCATTTAAAAAACTTCCTTTATTATTCTTCCTTTGTGTGTTTACCTTTTAAATATATTACTTTATCTAATGTTTAAATTTGTCTGTTTTCTCTGCTTCATGCTCTGCTTCTGATTTGCAGGGACAATGCTCTGTTATCATCTATTTGGTATGTCAGTTTTCTGTTTTTTTCCTTCTTCATCTTCTATTGGCTCATATTCAAAAGTAAGATCAAATAAGCTTTTATTTTCTTCTTTTTGTATCCATCAGACCAATGTTGTAGCTTGCTATCTTTGGTTTGTTTTTACTCGTCCTTAAAGAATGTCCAGATAACAGATTTGGATGAATAGATTGCCCTTTTGCTTTTTTTGGTACCCTTGTGTTTTGGATAAGTATGATAGATAGGGAATATATATATATATATATATATATATATATATATATATATATATATATATATATTTTTTTTTTTTTTTTTCCCCCAAGGTAAAGGGTGAGTAACTAAGAAGAGGACCTGATTGGTGATAGATATCCATGTAATTCCTGTTGTTCTCACATGACACCTTCATGTACTTCTTGGTTTTCCACATTCTGAAGCATAGTGTGTGAAACAAGTATAAACAAAGTACAGTTAACTTCCTGGTTTTCCATCATATCCTCCCCTCTCATCTTATCTGCTGGGTAATCTATGCAGGGATGTTGCATGGCATAACCAGAACTAACTCACCCAGTGGCCCAGTGGAGAATTGATTTGGGATTGCAGCTATGAACACAACATTACTCTTGATTTTTTCTCTCTACTTCCCCATTGTGCAAAGATGGAGAGTCTGAGATAGGATTGGACAAGAAAAATTAATAAGATTAATTTTGAATAAGTCTTTGTTCAGATAGCCCATAGCTTCAATTAGTCTTTGTTTTCCCTCTAAAAATACTACAATTCCAAGATATTCCCTTATTTATGATCTTGCTCATTGTCTTAATGAATATTCTTATGAAACCTGCCTAGGCTAAAATAGGGATTCCTATCAATTTAAATAAAAGCCCTCTTCTTAGTTCCTACTCTATCTTAAATATCACTGTGTGGTTTCTACAATAGGAAGTTCTTTTTTGCTAGAGTTTTTTTTTTTTTTCTCTATGTATATTTTGTTGGTGGTTATTTATAGTGAAGGAAAACTGCCAGTTGAGAGAAAAATCATTTGCATTTTATAATGCTAAAATAGCAGATGCTTAAAGGCTAAAATGTTAGCTAACATTTAATGTGTTTTTAATCAATGACATTAGTTTTATAAATTTAAATCTTTTTAAATTAGATAAAAAGAGTATGATGGCTACTAATTAAAATTTCTTAACTAACATTTCTTTTTAAACTCAATATCATAAAATGGCTTAGAATGATTTATTAAGGTAAACTTTGATTACCTTATAGTCTATGTATTTAAAAACATGCTTTCGTTTTACTGAATTATTCACTAAGGTAAGTATAAAGAATAGAGTCTTAACCTTTTTATTAATTGAGATTTCAGTCTGCAAACCCCAGCTAAACTTACAGGACCAAAACAATTCCTCAAATCAATTCATCTACAGCATTCTTTCAGTTCTGTAAATAGCAGGAAGCATAAATTGGCCATATACAAGTTTATAATCTTCTCAAGGTTTACTAGATTATAATCTTCCCATCAGCCTCACACAATGTAGTTTTAACACTTCATGAAATACAAAGCTAGACAGGTATAATTATATATAAGGATAAGTTATTTATATTTAAGAAAAATGTTTTATAATTTTATCTGGCAGTACAGACTTTTATATTACTTTTTTAAAAATATCTTTTTATTGATTTCAGAGAGGAAGGAAGAGGGAGAGAGAGAAACATCAAAGATGAGAAAGAATCATTGATCTGCTGCCTCCTGCATGCCCCATACTGGGGATTGAGCCTGAAACCCCGACCATGTGCCGTGGTCAGGAATTGAAGCGTGACCTCCTGGTTCATAGGTCATCGCTCAACCACTGAGCCACACCTGGCCAGCCTATATATTCCTTTGCAAAGCTTAGATTTACATTAATTTTAAAGTGTTGCCATCCAACATGGTTTGTTTTATCCTACATTGTAAAGATAAAGATATACCCAGTTGGCAAAGTTTGGAAGGTGTAGAACACTTAAATGTTTATTGCTTTTAGTCTTCTGTTTTAGACTACTGGAATCTATTTTTAATGTTCCTTCTTCTTACAGGATTTCTATAATACTTGCTAGTAATTACTCGTGATGCTATATTTTGTAGTATTTCTATGAACCAAATAGAATTTTTAAAATTTTTGTCTTAGAGATAGAATTCAATTTACATGGATATAATTACTCTCAACAATTATTTAAACTTAGCATTTTAAGGCAGATTTGCTTTTACTGAAGTTGAAAAGACTATCATTGCTTTTTAAAGAGAATTTCTGCTAGAATGCTCACAAATAGGCATTGAGTTTATTTCTAGTGGGGAAAAAAGGCAGAAAAAAACACAAAGCATTATTAGAATAGATAAAATTTTTCAGCTCAATTTGGCAGCTATCAGAGGTTTATATCATTTGACCTTTAGTTAAAAACTCTAAGACTCCAGTAATAAAGGCTCTATAGTAGCATTAAGTATTATTACTCTTATCTTCATCATCAAAATGCAATCTTTAACTACTTAAGATTCACCTCCCACTGTTGGACACTTTCTGAAATACCTCTGTAATTGCCAAGAGGGCTTTGATGAGTGTATTAAGGTTTCCAGCTTCTGAGTGAATTGCCTGTTTAGTAGCAGATAAGCAGACTTCAAGGACCGTTGAGATGATCAACATTCAGTTTCCTCTGATTCCTTCAGTTTCTAATTTCTTTAAAATTCATCTCTCTCACTACTGTGAAATCATGCAGGAAAGCAACATATCAAGGAACACAGAAGGACTTAAAAAAGAAATTCTATTCCTAACTCCATCATTGTCTTCTAATGACCTTGACCTTGAGAAAAATGAATCACCTTCAGAATGGAAGGGCTGGGGGTGGGGGGGAGCCCAGAGACAGCATGACTTGGAATATTGGGATTATTCAAGAATGTAGTTAATAAGCACGATGTATCTAATCATCTTGTCAGGGATTTGCTGACACTTAAAAGGAAATATGTCACCCATCCACATGGAATTTTAAATAGAGTTGTCTTTTTATTTTTAAACTACTTTCTATGTTTAAGGCAAAGACATTTGATTGCTAGAGAAAAACATTTTACATCTGAAATAAAATGTAACTATTCACCAGTTTAGATAAGTTTGCATTTCTAGTTGTGTTATCACCTGACTTTAACTATCATTAATAGGCTATTATTATCTGGAACAATGAGTACACATGAGAATTATCATTAAGAGACCAAAGTGCACATCTTTGATGCCTCCACTACTAAACGTGTGCATCCTTCCCAGCCCAAGGAAAGACTTGGGCTGTAAGTACCTGCTGTCTATTAACTCCTAAATAAGGAATGAGTTTTGCTTATTGGACAAATAGGGGAACACAGTAATACAATTTCAGAATTCACCTAAGAAACTGCAGGGCACTATTTTTACATATGCAGGAGACAACAAAGGGATAGGTGTTCTATTTAAAGACACACCCAATGTGGATGAAAGTTGTTGAACACGTAAACTGCATTTTATTTCTAATTATTTTATGAAGCACAACAGAAGCCAGAGAACTGACATAGTCTACTTGGTCAGGTTTTCTGTTGGAGAACTCTTTCTTTTTGTGGCTGTTTTTGTAACTTTGTTTGCATATTTTCTTTAACACATTTACTTAAGTCAGGGCTTCTCTCCCACCCATTTGCCTGTTCTTGTCTACAGTTGAAAGGCTGAAGCTGTCAGGATGCAAATCACATCATTTCTGTCATGCGTTCTTTTTTTGTTCTACTGAGAAGTTAGCAGTTGGAAACAGCTGCAAATTGGCAGGCCTATTACCTAAATCACAAATCAGATCAAAGCTGAGCCACAGACAGAGATGATATATCAAATTTCCTCTTTTACCCCCAATAATTTTAAATTTGCCTTGATCATTTGTTTAAAAACTAAATTGATATTTTTGTCATAGTGGCTCACAAGCATGAGAAAGCACCAATGTTGTCCAAATGGTGATAGTTGGAAACTCCGGTTAAGAAATGATTCTAGAATGTAAAACGGTACCGCTGTAACGGAAAACAATATGGAGATTCCTCCAAAAAATAAAAATAGAACTACCAGGGCAATTCCACGTGTGGGTATTTATTCAAAAGAACTAAAACAGGATCTTGAATAGATATTTGTACTCCGAGGGTCATTGAAGCCTTATTCACAATAGCTAAGAGGTAAGAACAACCTATGTGTCTATCTATGGATAAATGCATAAAGAAAACGTGGTATGTGTATGAAATGGAGTGTTATTCAGCCATGAAAAGAAAGGAAATCCTGGCATTTGCAACAACAAACAGAAATTAAGGACATTGAGTGAAATAAGTCACACGGAGAAAAACACATATTACATGATCTCATTTATATGTAAAATTGAAAGAAAAAAAAGCCAAATGAATAGAAACAGAGAGTAGATTAGTGGTCACCAGGGGCTGGGGATTGTGAAATCAGGAGATGTTGGTCAAATGATACAAATCTCCAGTTATAAGAGAAATAAGTTCTGGGAATGTTATATATAGCATAGTGACTCTAGTTAACAGTACTATAGTGTGTCCTTGAAAATATCTAAGAGACTAAATTTTAAACGATTTCACCATAACAATAATGACAAATTAAAAAGAAAAATATGTATAATGAAGGATGATGTGTTACCTAACTTTATTATGATGATCATTTCCCAATATATACCTGTATCAAATCATCACATTGTACATCTTAAACTTTACACAGTTATATTTTAATAAAACTGGAAAAAAGAAAACTAACTCGAAAATGTGGCATATACATCAAATGGAATATTAATCGGCATAAAAAACCTGTTATACTGTGCAACATGGATGAACCTTGAAGACATTATGCTATGTTGCCGGGGTCCAACCCCAGCGGGTCCAGGGGTTCCCCAAAGGTGTAGACGGAGTCGGCGAAGAAGGAATGACACGGAGACAGCGTTCAGTTGATCAGCAGCCTAGCCAGGATCTCAAGCCAAATTCTGGTCTCGATCTCCAGAGAGGTTCTGCTTAGGATCTCCAGCCAGGTTCTATGTCCATGTTCTCTTGCTAGGTTCTCCAGCCATGTTCAGTCACCAGGTTCTAGTCAGGTTCTCTTGCCAATTTCTGTAGTCAGGTTCAGTCCAGGATCTTTTGCCATGTTCTCTCCAGCGAAGTTCTTCTGTCTGTAGGCTCTGTGTAGGTTCTGTCTGTAGGTTCTCTCTTCTAAGTCCTGTCTCCTGAGTTCTGTGTCTTGCTGTCTTCTGAATTCTGTCTCATGAGTTCTGTCTCTCTCTGTCTGGTTACATCTGTATTTATACCAGTTGATTCAATCCTATCAATCTCTATTACAAAGGTTAGGGTGTTTCTTATCTTAATTCCAGGGAGTAAAGATTATGTAGCTTAAGCATGATTGTTCATAGTGAAAGTGATTAATTACCCGCCTGGCACTTAGTTGAGGGGTTTTATTCCCTCCCTAACTTCAGGGGAAAATCCCTACCTGGGGATTCAACCTTTCTCGGAGAGGTGACCTTGGTTAAAACACAGCGCCAAGAAGGTGAGCAAACATATTAAGAACTGTATGCCATATATGCCAGGTCCCTTGAAACAGCAAGGATGGACCGGCTCCCGGCAAATTCCCCCTTTTTTATTTTTTAAAAGCAAGCATTAAAAAGAAAAACCTCAAATGCTCTCTTATATCCATTTTAAGAGTAGGATTGGCGCTTTCCGCTATTACCTGAGTCCTGATCTATCATTCCAGGGAGAGCTTGCCAATCCTGCACTTTCCCAGGGTAGAAAGGCTGCAGTGGGGTTAAGGATAAGGCTCCTTGGGCCTACCTTCTCCCATGCCATTACATTTACCTTTCCTTCCTCAGAAAAGCATGGACATACTTCTTGTATAAAACGTTCTGTCTGACTGGGAGTAACATTAATTCCTCTGCTAGCAAGCATATGTGTTTAAAAGATCAATACAGAGTCTTATTTCTTTAGACTCAGTATGGCACATCTTCTTAATCTAAAGATCAATACAGAGTCTTCTTTCTTTCGACTCAGTATGGCACATCTTCTCAATCTAAGAATCAATACAGAGTCTTCTTTCTTTGGACTCAGTATGGCACATCTTCTCAATCTAAGTTCTGTACTATCCACCTTCTTATCCTACTTATCCTCTATAGGGGGGTCTGCAGTACCCTGGTGGAGTCCTATCCGTCCCGAGTGAGGGGTTCTCAATGGGGGGGGGGCTTACCTATGGGAATCCTGTTCCAGGGGTTCCCAAAGGTGTGGACGGAGTCGGCGAAGACTATCCACCCTCTTCCTACGGTGGAGTCCTATCCGTCCCGAGTGCGGGGCGCTTACCTAGGGGAACCCTGTTCGGGCGCCAGATGCCGGGGCCCAACCCCAGCGGGTCCAGGGGTTCCCCAAAGGTGTAGACGGAGTCGGCGAAGAAGGAATGACACGGAGACAGCGTTCAGTTGATCAGCAGCCTAGCCAGGATCTCAAGCCAAATTCTGGTCTCGATCTCCAGAGAGGTTCTGCTTCGGATCTCCAGCCAGGTTCTGTGGCCATGTTCCCTCGCTAGGTTCTCCAGCCAGGTTCTGTCCAGGTTCTCCAGCCAGGTTCAGTCACCAGGTTCTGGTCAGGTTCTCTTGCCATATTTCTGTAGTCAGGTTCAGTCCAGGATCTTTTGCCATGTTCTCTCCAGCGAAGTTCTTCTGTCTGTAGGTTCTGTGTAGGTTCTATCTTCTTGGCTCTCTTCTAAATTCTGTCTCCTGAGTTCTGTGTCTTGCTGTCTTCTGAATTCTGTCTCATGAGTTCTGTCTCTCTCTGTCTGGTTACATCTGTATTTATACCAGTTGATTCAATCCTATCAATCTCTATTACAAAGGTTAGGGTGTTTCTTATCTTAATTCCAGGGAGTAAAGATTATGTAGCTTAAGCATGATTGTTCATAGTGAAAGTGATTAATTACCCGCCTGGCACTTAGTTGAGGGGTTTTATTCCCTCCCTAACTTCAGGGGAAAATCCCTACCTGGGGATTCAACCTTTCTCGGAGAGGTGACCTTGGTTAAAACACAGCGCCAAGAAGGTGAGCAAACATATTAAGAACTGTATGCCATATATGCCAGGTCCCTTGAAACAGCAAGGATGGACCGGCTCCCGGCACTATGTGAAACAAGCCAGTCACAGAAGGACAAATACTATATGAATTCCCTTGCATGAGGTATCTAAAGTAGTCAGACTCCAGAAATAGAAATTGGAATGATGATAACTGGGAACTGGAGGAGGGAGATTGAGGAGTTGCTTTTTAATGAGAACACAGCTTCAAACATGCAAGATGAAAATGTTCTAGAGATCTGCTATACAGCATTGTGTCCATAGTTAACAATCCTGCATGTACACTCAAAACATTAAGAGAGTAGATTTCATGTTTCACATTAAGAAGAAAGGGATGCAAGAAAGGAAGGCCTTGAGTACAGAAGCTTGGCTAGTTGCTTTCTCACTGAAAATATTTTCTATTGAAATATTTAAATGTTATTTAAAAATCTAGAAATTATAAACTCTGGAAACACTGTGATCATCTCCAGAAATAATGGATTACATGAGATTCTGGAACCCTGAGGAGGACCTCTGCCAGACTGTGAGCTGCTTATAGGCCAGGGGTGGGCAAACTTTTTGACTCGAGGGCCACAATGGGTTCTTAAACTGGACCGGAGGGCCGGAACAAAAGCATGGATGGAGTGTTTGTGTGAACTAATATAAATTCAAAGTAAACATCATTACATAAAAGGGTACGGTCTTTGTTTTTTTTAGTTTTATTCATTTCAAAGGAGCCGGATTCGGCCCGCAGGCCGTAGTTTGCCCACGGCTGTTATAGACTGTCACAATATTTTATTTAGTATTAGAGGAAGCACTAAGCAAGGGATTCTGGAATGAAACCACAAACAGAAGACTGGGCAAACATTAGCTAAATGAAATTCATCGATTTCAGATGAAATTTGTGAACTAATTATAAAGGAAATTATTAGAGAGCACCTGAAAGAAGATACACATACAAATCAGCTTCCATATGGCTTCACTCAAACTAAGTCATGCCAGACTAATTCAATTTTTTCTTTTAATAGAGTTAGTAACTTAATAGGTCAGGTGATAGTAGAGACACTGCAGACAGGGTCTGAATTTCACCTAGGCATTTGACAAATCTTCTGAAGTTCTCCTTGTTGACGAGGTAACTAAAATAAGCTTGACTTAGGAGGAATTTCTGCTTGAAGAAAAGTTATGGTAATATGTAAATAACTTAAAAAATATTGAACTAGTGATATTTATTTGTAACTCTTCATGTGCAGACCACTCTTATGTGCTTTACATGTATGCTCTAACTTTGTTAACCCTCAAAATCTTTGAAGTGTTATAAGCATTATTCAAGTTAGAAAAGTGACACAATGGAAAGTTAAGAACTTTGTATAAAGTCATATGGATAGCAAATGACAAAGCTACAATTTGAACCCAGTAATTATAATGTCAAAGGCATACCCTTAACTACTATGTGGTAACACCACTTGAATTGTTTTGAACAAAAACATAATTTAATTTATTATAACAATCTATATAATAAAGAGCCAGGGTTGTAATGACTGAAGGCTCAACCAGACCCAAAGGAAGTCAGTGATGGGTTGCCATGGCAACCCAGCACTGACTGGGGCACTGACTGTGTAGGGGGCTGCGGATCAGGCCCAGAGAGAGGCCTGCAGAGAGAGAGGCAGAGTCTGATCCATAGCCTCTGTGGCAGCCGTTGATCAGAACTTGTCTCTCTTTCTCTTCCTGCCTGGCCAACAGCCAGTCTTCATTTCTCTCCAGGCCACCACTGGGGCTGCTGATCAGCCCCACCTTTCTGATCAGGCCCCATTGATAGGCCCAGAGACACTGACTGGCATAGAAGGTGACCAATCAGAACCAAATCTGGGTCAATTGTGAGGAGCCAATGGCTGCCTAGGAGGCAAATCTTTTGATGCTGACTGGCATAGAAACTGACCAATCAGAACCAAATTGGCTGGCAGAGGAGGGCAGTTGGCAAGATCAGGCCGGCAGGGGAGGGCAGTTAGGGGCAATGAGGCAGGCAGAGGCAGTTAGGGACAATCAGGTCAGCAGGGGAGAGCAGTTAGGGGTGAGATCAGACAGGCAGGCAGAGGAGTTAGGAGCAATCAGGCAGGCAGACAGGCAGGTGAGTGGTTAGGAGCCAGAGGTCCCAGATTGTGAGGGGTGTCTAACTGCCGGTTTAGGCCCGATCCCATAGAGGCATATCATGAGAATAATCTAAAAGCTAATACAATAAATATTAAAATAATAGAATTCTAATATGTAGAACAAGAGAGAAAGTGTTTCACAGTACTGTAATGATTAAATAATTTGCCACTATTCAGTAAGTCCATGAAAGAGTTTTTGGTGTTTATAATAATTTGAATTATACAAAGATGAAGATGCTGTCTTGAATGATAGTGAGTTGGATGAGCCCATGAATAAGATCCAAGCAATAGTTTGTTGGAGTTCAGTTAGTTTATTCTAACCTATACTGAGAATTTGGTAATGGATGAAACTTTGGCCCTTTTAGTTAGTAATGACCTCCAAACCATGCATCACATTCTACACAATTTCTAAGTCTTGCAGAGTCACCATTACCTGTTATAATCACACCAAAATGATTGGACAAGTGAAGTATCATTGGTTTGATACAATGTACAAAGGGCACATTATGCATCTTACTTGACTGAGGGTGGTGGGTAATGAAATACCAAGCGCAGAAGGGTAGTTATGGGAGGGGGGGAAAAAAACTCACAATACTTGCAAAATTATATTGAGGCAGACATTGGTGGAGTCCCCCTGGCATACTCTTCATAAATCTACCTCTACAAACTGGTGAAGTAAGATATTGTGGGTGGGATATCTATTTCCCCTCCTCATAACTTGTTCCTTCTTTGTCAGCTTTATTAAGATAACTGCCTCCTTCTCTCCCTCTAGAAATGCCCTGAAACTCATATTTTTGGCTTTTAACTTTTTTTGCTAACTCTTTCCACATAACTTTATGCAGTTTTGGGAAAATCTTTTTTCAAGTGACATTTAGTGCTCTAGCGTCATGATTTTCCTGGCAGTCTCAGCCTCGTATCTATTGCTATGAAATGCTTGATGCTTGATGAATAAAAAAAAAATATTTCAGTTATGCCAATCAATTATGCAAAGGCATACATATGGCGAATTTTTAAGCTCTTTTCAGCTGTCATAGAAGAGTGTTATATACAAAAAGATGTTTTTAATTTATTAATTGGTATTTAAACTCATTTGTGAATAAATTTAATATATTTTAAATGTTTCAAAGCTATAATCTCCTTTGATCATTACAAGAGCTGTATAAAAAGAAAGGTGTCCTGAGGGAACATGAGAGACTCGATGTCTTTGTCCAGGGCAACATTGCTGGTTCAAGGTCACAGGGCTTTAGAGGAGTTACTACTGTCCCATACTGATCCCACCAGACGGGGGGAAACAGGCTTTGAACCTTGGACTTCTATTTATAAGTTCAGTGCTCTTTTCACTATGCTATGTGACCTTTCCAAGTAAAATGTCACATTTTCCCAACATGGCAAGTAGCTTTCAGTGTGACTTTGAGGCAGTGATTCTACTAGGGAAGAGAGATGATTATATATATATATATATATAGGATCTGGAGAGAGAGAGAGAGAGAGAGAGAGAGAGAGAGAGAGAGAGAGAGAGAGAGAGAAAGAGGCGGGGAAAGAGAGAGAGAGAGAGAGAGAGAGAGAGAGAGAGAGAGAGAGAGAGAGAGAGAGAAGGAGAGAGAAATCCCATGTGAAACACTCCAGTTAACCCTAGCAAATAAATTTGATTTTTTTTTTTATGGACCTAATCAGTGCGGGAATTAATCTGAAATGAATAGCTACAGTTTTCTCGTCTTTAATTTGCCATATAGAGCAATTTTAAAAAGTACTCAGTGACATTTTAGAGTAGATATGACAAGCAAGTGTAAATGTGATGACACAAGTCATATATGGTATGAGTCATTTGTAAAGTTCACTATGAATGAGCTATACTGCACGGAATCCATTTGTCACTTAGGAAAATGAGATCATCTGCTTTTACATATGAAGGGAGACATTTAACAGTGTATTAACTCAGCCCAAGCCAGAAAATGTCCAAATCCATACTGGTTTGCATTCAAATAATCTAACAATGAGGATATTTCCTATCTGCCCTTTCCTTGATAAATGCTGGAGAAAAGAAAGGATAACCTAAAGAATATGTGTAAAGCCTTAATATTGTGTCTGTTCAACTGGTAAGTGAATAAAAGACCAGTAGATATCTCTTTTGATTAAATTCTTTATTATTTTATGTCTCAGTACTATAAATTTTCATAATGCAAATGTTCTAATTTTATGCAACATACAATGTGATCAGCAAAAAATTATTTTCTTCGTGATATATTTGGCCAGATCAGAAAAAAATTTTTTTCACTGCTACACAGGGGTACTTGCAAATAGTATTTTTTTCTAAGAAAATATGTTCTGTGCACCATTGTCGCTGTCTGTAATTGCTTTCAAATGTAAGTTTTTTCAAAATGTGAAGGCTAGAAAATGAGGTATGTTCCACATGATAGACAATATTTTAAAATGAACCTTTTTGGATTGTTCCTTCTGTCCTGACATGTACTTTGTTTTTGTAAGTCGCTGGCCTTTACTATCCTGTTTTAAATAATGAACACACAAAAGCACAGAATACCTATAAAGGCCTTTATTTTAAGGACAAAGCAACACAAATGCTTGCTCACACCTGCCCTCTTTCCCTGAACTCTGAATATGGCCTCTTATCATTGTATTTGTTTGGCTTTGCTGAGTCCCTCCTGATCTTTATCATACAGCTCTCCTACCCCTTCATTCCTGGAATAAATACAAGGTTGTTTCAATCCCGCATACTGTTTCTTGCTTCTAAGCCTTTTCCTTGCAAAAGTTACGCCAGCAGTAATTATTCTACTATAAAATTAAATATATGTAATATATGTAAAATTAAAAAATACACTTAAGCCTGGCCTGCATGGTTCAGTGGTTGAGCATTGACCTATGTCCCAGGAGGTCATGGTTTGATTCCTGGTCAAGGCCCATGCCCAGGTTGTGGGCTTGATCCCCAGTAGGGCTGTGCAGGAAGCACATGATCATGATTCTCTCTCATCATTGATGTTTCCATCTCCCTCTCCCGTCATCTCTGAAATCAATGAAAATATATTTTAAAAATATATTTAAATTTACAGTAATTTTATGATCTTTAAGTTTACAGTAATTTTATGTCTATATATACTTCCTCTAATGAGATTCCTTCCTCCCTCCCCCATTCCCTCCTTTTCTTTCCCCTCCCTTCCTTCCTTTTCTTTTCTTTTCTTTCCTTTCCTTTCCTTTCCTTTCCTTTCCTTTCCTTTCCTTTCCTTTCCTTTCCTTTCCTTTCCTTTCCTTTCCTTTCCTTTCCTTTCCTTTCCTTTCCTTTCCCTTTCTTTCCTTTCCTTTCCTTTCCCTTTCTTTCTTTCTTTCTTTCTTTCTTTCTTTCTTTCTTTCTTTCTTTCTTTCTTTCTTTCTTTCTTTCTTTCTTCTTCTTTCTTTCTTTTCTTTCTCTCTCTCTCTCACTCTCTCTCTCTTCTCCTAGCTACATATTTAAATGGTATAATTATTTGAGACTCTGAAGCAGTTTGGAAGATTTTTGGATAATCAAAAACAAACAAAAACCCTCCCATTAACCAGTTCTTAATAATTAGAATAATGACTTAATAATAAGGGTAGAGAATAATATGGAACTCATTGATTTAACATACTTTAGGAGCAGTAGGTGAGGGTAGGTAGATCTATCTATCTATCTATCATCATCTATCTATAGATACTAGTGTGCCAGTGCACAAATTCATGCATATTGAAAGGAAATTAATTAGAAGAAATATTTTAATATTTGCCCTTTCTCTATAATAGAAGTTTCAATCAAAATCACGATTCACAATGACAGATAGAAACACATTCATGCTACTGGTGCCAGCGAGAGCTTTACTAGTATACATATCACGCATGCATGAGTCAACTTAGCCTTTTATAGATGTAGAATAAATTTGCTTAAGTAGACCTGCTTTCTGAGTTAGCTAAACTTTTTCCAGCCTAGTGAAGCACCCCACCTTCTCTTTCAGGTAATTGTCAGCAACACAGTAGTAAATATAAACACGAAGCAGATTATTATTGTAGATTATTCAGGGAGAATAAAGGGTAAAATATTTAACTGCAGCAGTGTTTGACTATATTCTGCGCAGTGAGAAAACCTGCAGTCATTTTCAAGGTCCACCATTTCTTACTTCTTTTCAGTCAGGTCAAGTTTCTAAACTTTCTAAATCTTCTTTTTCCAGCTAATGAAAAGAAAATAGGAATCCACTGAGTCTCCTATCTACCTACACCAGGACTTCTGTGAGGATCAAATGAGATGAGGCACAGGAAAACACTTCACAGACATTTGGTTAAAGTGTAAAATGTTTGTACCTGGCTATAAAGCAAGTTGTATACCTGGGCTGAAGAAACTGCAAGTAGGTTAGTCATAGGGAGAGGAAGCCAGGTATTGCTACTTGACGTCATTACCTGGCACCCACAGTGACCATTTCCAGTTTGGGCTGGGCTATGGGCCGCATTTTGTGCCGTGGGGTCTCGGCAGTGTGGGCTGCGGTTTGGTGGGGTATTGCTCTAGGGTGGTGGCGGGGCCTGTGTCCCACTTGGGGGAATCCTAGTGTTGCTTTGTTGGCACCAGGTCCATGGTACCATTTCTTTGTAAATGGCCAATGCATGTCACAGCAGCTCCCATGTTGAGCATCTGCCCCCTGGTGATCAGTGTGCATTATAGCAACCAGTCGGATGGTCAGAGGGACACTTAGCATTTTAGCCTTTTATATATATTGATACTTTATTATTTTGCCTGTACTCCTAATATTTAAGTCATTTAACTTTTCTCAATTCAATGACTTTTGTGTTTCCCATTTAATTCCAAATTTTGAAAATCAGTTCTCTCCTAAAGCCTTAATAGGAAGGGATTGTCATCTTAAGTGTAGGGAATTTCAGTGCAAGCCCATCCTAAAAAACTGAAAACATATCAAAAATATTTTCCCAGGAATAACCTCTAAAAATTATTTCATTATCTTATGTATCTCTTTATCTGTCTCTACCTCTTTATCTATATTATCTCTCTCTTCCCATTTATGTCACTTTAACCTTCAGCATCCATGAACTTTCTTTTTTTTTTTTTTTTTTTTTTTTTTACAGACAGGAAGGGAGAGGGACAGAGAGTCAGAAATATTGATGAGAGAGAAACATAGATCAGCTGCCTCCTGCACACCCCCCACTGGGTTTGTGCCTGCAACCAAGGTACATGCCCTTGACCAGAATCGAACCTGGGACCCTTCAGTCCACAGGCCAACGCTCTATCCACTGAGCCAAACCAGTCAGGGCCCATGAACTTTCTTACACCTACATTTAATAGCAGTTTAATAGCTGGGCATTGTAACTCCTGTTGAGTAAAAATGAGCACAGTTGAGGTCCAGGGAGGAGGGCATTTGTAGATGTCTAGAGACCTATCTTCTTCTATAGATCTTCCTGAAGCCAAACAAGAGCTACAATAGTTTTAAAGTCCTGCTACTATTTATGTAGCAGTAAGCCTCTTGAATCCATTTGTATGTTTGTACTTTTACTTGGGGGACACTTTTGCACAATAACATGCCCTACAGAATAACTTTGTCTTATTACCAGTTATATTTTTAAATTACATTCAAGAACATTTTCTGAGCTTCTGTTGATTGCATGAGGCTATATTTGGTTCTATAAAAAATAAACAAATATTTACTTAGCCCCAATTATGGAAGAGATTGATCCATGCTTTGGAAGGAGGGGAGAATCAAAACATTATAAAAGACCAACCACTTCTAAGAGGTTTTATGATCTATCTGGAAATTATAAAGAAATCCCTGCAGGAGCAAATAACAATGTAAATGAGTGTAGGTGGGTACTAAATGTGTGGCACAGAGAAGGGCTGTGGAAGTTTTAAGGGAAGAGATTATTTATAGGCAGCCAGAGTGGTTTATGAATATACATCAGAATGAGTTTAAATAATCCATAGCAACCATCCTCTCCTCTCCTCTCCTCTCCTCTCCTCTCCTCTCCTCTCCTCTCCTCTCCTCTCCTCTCCTCTCCTCTCCTCTCCTCTCCTCTCCTCTCCCCTCCCCTCCCCTCCCCTCCCCTCCCCTCCCCTCCCCTCCCCTCCCCTCCTCTCCTCTCCTCTCCTCTCCTCTCCTCTCCTCTCCTCTCCTCTCCTCTCCTCTCCTCTCCTCTCCTCTCCCCTCCCCTCCCCTCCTCTCCTCTCCTCTCCTCTCCTCTCCTCTCCTCTCCTCTCCTCTCCCCTCCTCTCCTCTCCTCTCCCCTCCCCTCCCCTCCCTTCCCCTCTCCCTTCCCCTCCCCTCCCCTCTCCCTTCCCCTCTCCTCTCCTCTTTCCCCTTCCTTTCCTTTCCCTTCCCTTTCTTTCTCTTGTCTCTTCTCTCCCTCTTTCTTTTAATATTTAAACTTTGGCCTTTGGGTAGTATGTGATTCTAATGTTCTTGCACATTAATGTCCATCTTTTGTCCTTAGGGGCCCTCACAGAGACAGACACATGCAATCATACCCATGGTAATTGAATGGAACCCATGAACAATGAGGTTTCCTTTCCAACTGCACACTCTTTCCAGATATCTAAGTTTTTCAATGTAGGGAAGAAGGAAGGACCTAATGACAGTTATTTTTCATTAACTTGTTTGTGGCTCACTTTATATTCATTTTAATAATTAAACATGCAGGGATTTCATGAGGTTGTGAGTGGATCATTATATTAATAATCCAAAAGCTATTTATGATAATAATATAGTTAAAAAGCCCCTAAGGTCATACATTTAATATAATAGCAATAACAGAATTTTTTGGTCAGAACCTTTTGACACATTGTAAATTGGATTTATTAATGTTACTTGAAAATTACTGATTCAAAACCTAAATTTTAGTGTTTAAGTCCACTAGGAAAAAAAATATACAGAGGTATAAAATATTTCCAAATACCAATTAGGAAGCATTTTTGTTGTTTCTTTAAAAACTTATATTCATAAAAATTATGGATAGTTAGGTGAGCACATTTTTCCTTCAAACACCACCACCTTTATTATGCCCATGGCTTCACCACAGTCCTCTGCAGTTTGAGATATTTTTCCACAGGTACAGACACAGCAGGAATCCAAGGCCACATCTAAAATCACTGAATGAACATCAAAACCCTTGGGCTCCAGCTCATGGAGATGCTCATTAACCTTTTTTTGTGATAGATTGTCTGGTCTCTTAAAATTTAGAATGGGCAACAGAAAAATCTCCTGCTTGATTACCAAAAAGCTTAACATTGTGTGTGTGTGTGTGTGTGTGTGTGTGTGTTTGTGTGTGTGTGTGTTCACATACAGAAGAGAAAAAGAGAAAAAGCAAAAACGAACAAGTGTATGAGGTCTCTGGGAATATAAAATTTAGCATTATTTCCTCAGAGTGAACATAAATGCTGCCAGATAAATGAAATTAATGGCTCTAAACACTGTTAACCTCTATTTTTAGGAGCAACTAACAAAATATGTTTTGTGAGGGTCATTTCTTAAAAATTCTCTTATTATTAAAATGAGTAAGAAATAGGCATCTCACATTTACCATATCAGTAAGGAGAAAAAAATTCTGGTTACAGAACATTAGAATATATAACTGGCCATATATTTTGTAAAATCAATTGCTGATAAATACATAATCATCAGTTTAAGAATCTCACAAGTTGGATCTATTTCTAAAAGCCTGAAGATGTCAAAAGCAAAACAGAAAACCACAAAAAAAAACCATATTTTAAATTCTAGGGGTTCTTTTATATGTTGGTCTTTATATTTTGTTTCTAAAGGAGAAGTAGAAAGTTAGAACAGAGCATTTTGCTTGTTAGTCCCTTTAAACATTCTTAAACTTTAAATCTAATTTCCTGAAATTTCTTAATTCACTGTTCATGTTAAAGGTTTCTTAAATAACAACTCCCACATAAAATCTAACTATAACCTGGGTTATTTATTTTGCGTGTGTGAAGGTGTTGTCCATATGAGATTGAGCTTATTCTCTTCCTTCTGCTAAATCCATATCAAAATAAAAATCTGGTTTAGTGACTATAATATTTGCCATAGTCCTTATACATTTAGGGAAATAGATAATCCAGGGTAGAGGTCTGCTGCTCAGAGTTCTTATTCATTACATAAGAGAATCTGAACTGTTGAAAATAAAACAGATGGTCTTAAAATTATCAGGCTTGTGTTTAATTTATGCAGTTTTCCCATTAATAGCATTATCTATTTAACACATCCATTACATATCCTCACTGTTAATTTAGACAGAAAAATGTAGCAACTTCAAAAGGAAATCTTCCATTAAATGAAGGATATTGACTTTAATGGATGTCCCAAATAGACATGGAAATTACCAGGATGAAAAAACAAGTTGACTAAAAATGGTCCCATTATAATTTGTTATGCCACAGAATAAAATGTTAAGATAAAATTCATTAAAAAAATTATACCATTGAAAGCTCTTTGTATATAAAATACATGACTTTAAAACTGTCAAATCATAAAATCTTATGTAAAAATATGGCTTTCTATAATTCTGAATAATAAATATGCATCTTATAAAAAAGATCAATATTTATAAGCTCACTTCCTGATGGTCAGGGACTTGGTCATGGTGATGAAAACACTTGTTTAGTGCCCTCATTTCATGGAAACTGCCAACTCAGGCAAAGTGAATTGCTGCTCCTTTCCTTTGCCTCTTGCTCCTCCCTCTGCCTTCCATGCCTTTACAGACAGCTATTATTAGGTTAATTAAATTGCTTGAAAATCCCTTTTCATGATTTTCTTAAGGGACCTTTAAATCTTTCTATTTTTCAAGACACTCCCATTAAAGTGCTAATATGCCTGAGTCATCAACTAACAAGCAACTTAATAAAAGTCACAGGTGGCAAGAATTATCCACCTTGGGTTTGAGAAAGAAGAAGCAGAGACCAATGAGAATGGGCACAATATAGAGCTTGGGGCAGGGGAAAGGGTGTTTAATAGGTGGGCTAGTAAAAGGTAAGATGAGTGGGGACCAAAGACAAGTACTCCTGCGTTACGATATTGCTTATGTCTACTTCAGAAAGTTAACTTATGATTTTACCCCCTGATTCATCTGTTCAAACTGTTTTATTGAACATTTCTAATCTGATTGGTCTTGAGAAGGCACTAGCCATATAAAGATAAATATGACAGAGTCCCAGTTCAATCTAATGTGTAATGTGAATTATAAGTGCAAATTATTCTATTATAGTAAATTTTAAGTTATTATTTGGTATACTTACTGAGGGTCTTCCTGCTCATGGCACTGGCTATAAAGTTTCCAGACATTGCTGTTGCTGTTGATACAGGATTTTGGGATTGGAACACATGGTGTTCCCCTGAGCAGGATGGCTTCCCTGGATTCTTTGTCTGTAAGAGTCGAATAATGAAACCACGGACAGAAGATAGTATAGCAAAGGTAAAAATGTATTGAAGAACAAGCACAGACTCCCACACAAGGAGGGGGAAAAAGTCCCACTGAGTTCCTTTCTCCCTGTTTTATAAAGGCTGCAGTTTTTTGTGTCTTGATACATCCTCTGATTGGCTACTATTCCCCTTTGATTTGGTCACTACAGCAACTCCTCAACTCAAAGGTCAAACCTCATATGGGGTCCTCCTTCTTTATTTTGTAAATATAGATGTTTGGCTACTCCCAGTTCCCTTATCTTATGGAAATGTAACTTCTGCCTCCCCCAATTCCCCTGTCTTGTGGAAATGTAACTTTTTACAGCTCAGTATCCTGTGCTTTCTTCATGGATCCCTTTAATTTTCAAAAATTCCTTAAACCTGCCTATTTCACCATTAAATTTCCTATTTCACTGTCTTTAAGGAGCTATCTAGTGGAGGAAGACACAAAATTAAGTTTGAAACCCTACATTATCTACATAAAATGCCACATGTTGATAAATGCATGATAAAATTAGAGTGTTACAGAAGGAATAATAACTGTGCTTATTGAGAAGAGCTGATAAAGATGGTTTGAGAAGTTTTAAAAAGAGGTGGAACAAGAAACAATTTGAAGGAGGACTAAGGAATAACCAGGCAGAAAACTGTAGAGAGGGAATTGGATATTGGCAAATGATCACAGCAAGTATAATAGCATGGAGGTGTTAAACAACATGACATAGTCAAATAAATTTGAACAATATTATTATTTTTGAATTACATGTGTTTCTGAAGTAAGCATGCATAGGGCTGGGTGGTGGAGCATGTTTTCATGGGTAGTAGGTCACGGAACACTTCTTTACTAAGATATTTGACCATTAATCAACAGTAAGTGGAAGCAAACCATGGAAGGATGGACAAATGGCATAATCAGAATTATAATGTAAAAATGTTGGGTGTGTAGTAGTCTGGCAAATGAATTACAGTAGAGGCAGCAGAAATAAGGAAGATCTTTTAGAACAGCGGTTCTCAACCTGTGGGTCGCGACCCCTTTGGCAGTCGAATGACCCTTTCACAGGGGTCGCCTAAGACCATCCTGCATATCAGATATTTACATACGATTCATAATAGTAGCAACATTACAGTTATGAGGTAGCAACGAAAATAATTTTATGGTTGGGTCACAACATGAGGAACTGCATTTAAAGGGCCAGAAGGTTGAGAACCACTGTTTTAGAAGGTTGTTTCATGGTCTAGACCAGTGATGGCTAACCTTTTGAGCTCGGCGTGTCAGCATTTTGAAAAAACCTAACTTAACTCTGGTGCCGTGTCACATATAGAAATTTTTTTGATATTTGCAACCATAGTAAAACAAAGATTTATATTTTTGATATTTATTTTATATATTTAAATGCCAATTTAACAAAGAAAAATCAACCAAAAAAAATGAGTTCATGTGTCACCTCTGACACGCATGTCATAGGTTCGCCATCACTGGTCTAGACTCTGTGTAGCTAATGAGGGGTGAAGTAAGAAAAGAACAGTATGGCCCCTAACCAGTTTCTCTCAGTGGATAGACTGTCAGCCTGTGGACTGAAGAGTCCCAGGTTCGATTCTGGTCAAGGGCATGTACCTTGGTTGTGGGCACATCCTCAGTAGGGGATGTGCAGGAGGCAGCTGATCCATGTTTCCCTCTCGTCGATGTTTCTAGCTCTCTATCCCTCTCCCTTCCTCTCTGTAAAAATCAATAAAAATATATTTTAAAGAAAGAAAAGAACAGTATGGATTGTATAAGGAATGTAAATAGTATAAAACTGAAAGCAACAAGTGAACACACAAGAAAAACAAACAAACAAAACTCATAGTCACAGACAACAGTACAGGGATTACTAGAGATGTAAGAAATAAGGCGAGCCCCCCAATTCAGGGGTCCTGGTAGAACACAAAGCAAACTTGGGAGCCAGGCAGCAAGGCACACATCTTTACTCTTGCAGGAGGGTGCACAGCACATGGTCTGGAAGCACGCGCACACTGAGCAGGTGATCTGCTTGGCTTTTAATCCTGATGCACGTGACCTGTCCCTCACTCTTGATTGGAGCTCAGGTGCAGTCTTTCACAATTGGCTAATTCAAAGGGAGGGGTTGGCCTTTGCTCTTTCAAGTCATGCGGCCAACATGGCAGCTGCCAAGTCACATAGTCCAACATGGCGGCTGTCTAAACTGTTCTTTGACAGAAAAGATGACCTGTTTACTCTCAGAGAAGGGGGGTGGGAGAGTAGTAAAGAGAAAAGGGGGTGAATATATGGTGATGGAAGGAGATTTAACTTTGGGAGGTGGGCACACAATGTAATATACAGATCACGCATCATAGAAACACAAACTTGAAACCTGTTTAATCTTAGTAACCACTGTCACCCCAATAAATTTAGTTTTAAAAAATGTAAATCATCAAATCACAATGAGGAAGACTAACATGGGCTATGAAATGAGGATCCTTGAAAGTCCAGCTCCCAAAAAGGAGTAGACATTTCTTTCAGAAAATGCCCTCGTAGATATTAATCCCACATAGCGTTTTACCATATGTTTATTATCACACCAAATCAGAATTATCTTTATCTAGAAAAGGGCAATTGGAGGATAACCAATCAAGAATGACCTTATTTTCATACCAGTCCTCATGGACAGACCTGAGTCTAAATAATCTCCTTTTAGTGGACATACAGGAAGAAGAGCCATAGAATGCAATTTTACAACCTTCCTTGGCAAACCGGGAGCAAGACCTAGGATATATATTTTTTTCTTTTAATTAAACCTTGATTTTTCAATTTTCTAGGCTGTCCCTTTCTTTCTTAAAACCAGTGACCCAAATGCATAACTTATTAAGATAGAGGTTTTAACTTGTGAACAAGCCTGGACTGAGGGAGGCAGATGAATGAGTGGTGGCTTATCAGTCAATCCAGACATGTGTCACAGTTCAGGTCTGGTCAGCATCTTTCCACTCCAGTGCACACCGGTGGCCAGACGACCTCGACTTCTGTGTCTCTTGGTAATCACAGGTAGGAAAGATGCAGCTAAATTGGTGTTGCAAGCGTGGGCCTCCATGAAGTACCCATATAGTTTAGTAACCAGGCAACATGATTCAGAGTTTAAGAAACCAGGGCTCCAGGAGTTTAGTTTAAGCTCTTTCCAATAAATCACTGTTCCCGAAGATAAAACATCTAACTATTCAGTCTCTTTTATTATTTGTTTTCTGTTGAACATTATAAAAAGTTTTAATATAAGACCTATGCAAGAAAGCACAGATTGAACAAAGCTTTTTGTGCTCTGAAAGAAAAAGAAATTAAGGGGAAAACTATTTAACAAAGGTCCTTATTTACAAGTGAGCACCATATAATCATGCTTTGTATAACTATGCACTTTTTTTTCTTTCATTAAACTCATTCGTGATTATCAGCAAATGGTATATTTGAATTTCATTTATACTGGTAAATGGTACTGACAGAATTTTTGGCACATACTTTGTTTTGATTCAGTAAGTTTCATATAATGACATATAATCTACTGTCTTACTGAAATTAGTGAATGCTTATCATTGACATTACAATGTGCTAATTGTCTTCCTTTACCTTGTTTTACCACCATCTATCTCTATGTTTAACATAGTCACTGTAACCTAGTAATATTTATTGAATATATTATATGTGCCACCATTCTTTGTTGTTGTTGTTGTTGTTGTTTTTTGTTAATCCTCACCTGAGGATATTTTTCCCGTTGATTTTCAGAGAGACTGAAAGGGAGGAACAGAGGGAGATAAAGAAGAAACATTGATGTGACACATTGATTGGCTGCTTCCTGCATGTACCCTGATCAACTGGGTTGGGGTCGAACCTACAATCCAGGTGTAGGCTCTTGACCAGGAATTTAACTCAAAACCCTTCTGTCCACAAGCCAACACTCTATCCACTGAGCTATACCAGCCAGGTCTGAGCTACCAGTCTTGATAAATTACTAGGTAATCTAACCAGGGCCAGGGCCTCCTATTTTTCAGTGTAGTGGAGGAGGTAGACATCCATCAACTAATCACACAAATATACAATCACACACTGTGATAGGTGATTTGAATACAAATATCTAGAAAGCTGTGAGAGTTTATAATAAGGAAATCAAAACTAGATCATCAGTAAAGATGCTCAGAAGAAACAAAATTTGAACTGAAATATTGAAAACTAGACAGTAAGAAAAGGGGAGGAGGGCAACAATTGCAAGTGAAGGAATCAGTAGAGACAAACTTTGAATTTTTCTTAAGCTTTAGAGTGCATTGAAATTATCTGGGCTTGTTAAAGCACACATTTCTGAGCTGCACTCTAGACTTATGACTCTGTGGGCCTGGGGAAGGGTTCAAGAATTGCACAAATTGCATTTCTAATAAATCCTCAGGTGATGCTGGTGTTGCTGATCTGGGGAACATACTTTGAGCACCATTGAATTAGACAAATTGAAAATGGTCATTATGGGGAGTCCACTGTGGAACAAGTACTGGAGGGACCGAATGTAGAGAGAAGACAAATTAATTCTGCCCTTGTAAGATTTTTTAAAAATAGTTTTAAAAGAAATTAGAATGGCCTTAGTAGATTTGAAGCAAGGAACTGATGTGATCACATCTGTTTTTAAGAAAGATTGCTAGGTATTTAGGGTGTAGAATGAATTGGAAGGGAAGTAAGAAGAATGCTTCATGGAGATTATAGTTGGGGGATTATTCCAGGAGTTCAGAGGAGAGCAGTAGCAGGGTGTTAGGAGTGCAAATGCAAATATTTAGAGAGATACAAAGGGTATTCAGGAGGGAAAAAACACACAAGACCAACAAGTTTGTAATTGTATGTGAGAGAGAAGAGTCCAGATGACTCCAAGATTCTACCTTCTGATGCCTAAATTGCACTTTGTGGTACCATCCAGGGAAGAAGATTCCTTGAGGAAGGCCAGGTTGGACCTAGAGGTAATGAAAAGAAGAGGGAATTATCATATGGAATTAGGGTATTGAGATTTTATTTTTTTCAGTGAAAATGTCAAATGAGCATTTGGATATATTGGAACCTGGAACTTAGAAGAAAAGTATGTGTCGAAAATACAAATTTAAAAGTCATTTGACTCATTGATGAATACAAAGTTTTGTGTATGGATCAAGTCATCTGAAATTAAAATATAGGAAAAAAAAACATGAAAAGGCTTTGAATTGAGTTGAAGGAACAAAACTCGACAGAAAAGAATATGAGCTGATTAAAAAATGGAGGGATAAGAGCCAGAGACTTAGAAGGAAAAATTACTTAAATTGTTCAGGTGTCTAATCATTTTCAAAGGGACATTTATGTGGTGTTTTCTCCCATCTGAAGATGTTTAGAATCCTCGATGTAATATTCATGCTCTGATGTTTTAACACCATTTACTGAAACTTTTTCTCATGTTTTACTACTTTTTTATTCATTTTGGAAATTCTAATTGTCTAATAGTGTGATCTTATTATTCATAGTGCAAATTAGGATATTTTTGAACTCGAAAGTGGCATTATCAATAAGTATGCCGGGAAACAGTTCTCAACAGGACTGACCAGGACAAACTAGAATATATTGTCTCTCTATGTTAGTGATATGTTGGATCGTCTGGGTTATTTTACATTTTCTACTATATTCTTTCTTACTTTCAATTATTTCATTTTCTACTTTCTGGGGGGTAACTTCAGTAATAAATGAAGCACTAGAAGGCTTACTAGTTGGCAACATTTGTTTCCTGTTGGCTTCACTGTACAGAGATGAAGAGGAAAGCAGGTTATGACATTTAAAGGTGGGAGGGCTCTCCCTCTAACATAAGCTTTTAAATATTTTTGTTTGTTTCTTCTGGATAGTACAGCTTGTTCAGCCATCTTCCAGACTCTGACTTGTTTTCAAGGAACAGATTGGAAGAGTTGGGAGAGGGCTCTGAGAGTAGCGTGTGAATATCACTCACTCCGCTTCAGCCTGACACTTTGCCCATCTCTGCACTATACTGGGCCTGGTGTCCCGCACATTCAGAGCCTCACAGCTCTGCTCATGTGTAGACGTATCCCCCTGTTTCTGTGGTCAAAAATAACTAGGTCTTTTCAACACATTTTAGCACCAGTCTCCCACTAGCCATTATTATTTCTTCTGTGCCCTATGAGGTGATCAGTGGGACAAATAAGCCTTTTTTTTTATTAGAATCCCCTCTGTAGACATTTGTAATGCACTTCACTCCAGACTACTAAATCATTTACAACTCTTTATCTCCTTGCTTTCCAAAACTCAGTTGAAATATTATTTGGGGGTAATGTCTGCTTACATATTTAAATCCTATTCAAAAGATATATGCATGCCTATGTTCATTGCAACAGTATTTACAATAGCCAAGATTTGGAAACAACATAGGTGTCCATGGATAGATGAATGCATAAAGAAGATATTATATATATATATATATATATATATATATATATATATATATATATACACTCTGTGCATAGGTAGGGTCCCTAGGCCTGGCCGGAAATCAGGGCTGATCTGTGGGGCAGCCAGCGGGGTGATTGGCTGGCCTGAGTCCTGCGGGCTGGGGGCAGCTTATATATATATTGCAGCAATAAAAAGTGAAATCTTGCCATTTGTGACAATAAGGTTGGATCTAAAGGATATTATCCTAATTGAAGTAAAGTAAGGCAGAAAAAGACAAATACCATATGGTTTCACATATATGTGGAAAATAAAACAAAACAAAACAGACTCATAAAATCAGAGACCAAAGGAATGGTTACCTGAAGGGAGGGTTGATGGATGAGTGGAAAGTATAAAGGGGGATATATTCAATAATATTGTAATAAATTTGCATGGTAACAGGTGATTACTAGAATTAGTGGAGTGATCACATTATAAGGTATAAAAATGTCATATCACTGTATTGTACACCTGAAACTAATATAACTAATATATATTATATACCAATTACAATTACATTTAAAACATTTATTCAACATGAATTTTCTTTTGGAATAGTGTAATATTTGGTAAGAATTTCATTTTTTTTCTGCTAAAATATCAGCTATTCTTGTACAATATATTTAACCATCTGATATTTTCTCATCAATTAGTTGTTCTCATGTTATTATAGACTAAAAACTTTCATATGCCTCCTCAAGTTTCAAAAGCCTTTTCTTAATGTCTCGCATATATTAAATAAAAGAAAATTACATGTAAAACCGTGTAACGCATTTGTTTGAACATGTTACTACTATAACAAATATAACTCTGCTGTTTCCTTCTCAGATATAATAGAGTAGTTAAATGCAAATTTATAAATATGCTTAATAAGAAAAAAGTAGAAGAAAGCTTTACCTTTTATATCATTGTTCCTTTTTTCCCCTTGTATTAGACGGAACCTCTCCTTTGTTCTTTTCTTAACACCACATGAATTCCCTTTGGATTGTAAAGCTTTCTCAGCTTGTAAGGGCCATTCATTGTGACTTCTCCTGGTGAACGGCTCATTATATTTTCCAAGACCCTGTTGTTTTACCATCTTTGAGAACAAATAAAAATGACACTTCTAAACACTCCACTAAAACAAATTAAATTTATTTTGAAGAGTTCAGTGAACAGCATTTTGAATGAGACCCATAATGGGCTTTTTAATTAAATGAATATAGTCATTTCATAGAGGCAATTCTCATTAGCAGCGCACTATTGAGATGACCGTTTCATTCTAATTGTGCAGTGTGTTTATACAAGGGGCCTTATTTTAGGGTTGGTTTGAATAGATTTATATCTAATCACATCTTGACACCTAGCACACATTTGAAAGGTACAGACTGCTGCTTTCCCAGAGACAAATAGACTCTATAAAAACAAAACATTTTTTTTTTTCTGGTAATTTGCTGTTGTTTTATTTGTATTGCTTGAGAAAGTAGATTTCATATATTGTCTTCTCTTAATTACTTGGCTTTGCTTTTAGTTGTTTACCTTCAGTGATAGACTAAATATTTGTCTCCTAACAATTTATACGTTGAAAGCCTAACTCCCAGCATGGCTGTATATGTAGATGGGTCTCTAAGGAAGTAATGACCGTTAAATGGGACTCTGGTCTAATAGGGTAAACGACCTTATGAGAAAAGACACAGAGAGCTCGCTGGCTCTCTCTCCCCACAAGGTAAGACCGTGGCAGGTCATGTGAAGTGGAGAAGGCTGTGATCTGAAAGCCAGGAGGAAAGTCTTCACCAGAAACCAACCGTACTGGCTTTCTGATGTCAGATTCGCAGTCTCTGAGTTGCTGTAAGAGTAGGTATGTTAAGTATTAGATGAAATTCCATAGAAATATTTAAAGAGGATGAGCTTAACGTATCTTTCTACCCATTTGAGCCTTTATTACCCTAAGGTCTTCTTTTGTATAGATACCATTAGGACAAGGTAACAAGAAACATTGGAATATTCAATTAGTGGAGAGTGAAATTCCACATAGAATTATCTAGGTATAAAAATATGTAAGTAAGTAAATTGACCTCCTTCTGTGGGGTATAACATGAAAAGGTGAGATGAGGATTAACTATAAGAGGGGAAACCTAACCAACACTCCCTTAGCCAGGTAATTAAGGATAACTTCATCAGTGGTAAGTCAATTTTATAATACTTACCCTTAGTATGATGTGCTATTTCCGCCCCAAATCCATAGGCACAATCTAACTATGAGGAAATATTAGACATATACACATTGTAAGATAGTCTACAAAATATCTCACCAGTTCTCAAAATGACAAAGATCATCCAAAACCAGGGAAGTCTGAAAAACTGTCATAGTCTAGCAGAGTCTAAGGAGACATGACAAATAAAATTATATGTCATTTTGGATGGGATCCTGGAACAAGAAAAAGGACTTTGGGTAAAAACTGAAGAAATGCAAATTAAGTATGAACTTTAATTAATAGTAATATATCAGTGATGGTTCACTGATTAATGTGTCATACTAGTGTAAGATGTTAACATTAGGGGAAACAGGATACCCCTAATGGAGTATATGGGAACTCTCAAAACATTTTGGTAAATTTGAAAGCAATGTAATACATATTCTAAAATGGCATGTGCAAGGGATGCTGTTTTCAAATTTGTTTTTACCTAAAGTCAACAAGACTCATAGACCATGTTAGAGCCTCTCTGATGAGGATCAGTAGTGGGAAGCTCTGAGAAATCCTGCGCAGATTCACTTATCCATGTGGCATCCTAGAACCCTGTTCCTAGGCACCCTGAGTATTAGTCAGGAGAGGCTAGGCTTGACTTTTTTTAAGCAGCTTAAAGTAATCCAGTTTGGTTTTTTTTTTTTTTTTGGTCATATTTCATTTCCATTTTGGGACACCAAGGGTGCTTACTCAAGGACCAAGGATAATGGAAGCTTTATGTAATAGCACAAAGGTTTCTGGGTTCACCAGAACAAGTAAAGATATCCTGGATAATTACATAGAGACTTTTCAGTGCCTTCATTTAGAAATGGCGCATGTTACTTTTCCTCACAGCCCATTGGCTAGAATTTGTCATAGGACAACTGCTGGCTGCAAGAAGACTAGGGAATGTGGTAAACCAATGGAAAATGCGGTGAGCATTAATTTAACATCCATTCTTATTTCCTGATTCTTTTCCATCCACTCATTGGCTTACTTGTATCCAATTTTCTTTTTTAGAAATTACTACTTCCAAAATATTTGAGAACTCTCCTTTTATGAACATTGCGTAACCTTTGATACTCACAATAATCCCAATCCCTTTCCTAGAGTAAATGTGAATCCCAGTACAGATCCCAATAATTCATCCTCCCCTATAGACTAAAGGCAATACATTCTTCCTTCAATTTGTGCCTTTCTAAGCCTTATTAATGGAAATAATAAGAAACATGAGATAATTATGTGTGTGAATATAGGAGGTGATTATTTTAAAGTTATTGCCTGGTGATGGGAAAATGTACAAGTTACTCTAGGTTCATCTCCTGAAATCATTATTTTAAGATCATCTCCATTTTCAGTGTCATAAATTAGTATGAGGTGCCCAAGTGCATTTTTATTAGTCTTGGTGAAGCTTTATCTTAAGGAAATTGTCCTCTTGCCTTATACATTGGATAATTATAATTCTTTAAACCTGCTCTGAAATGTAAATGCTCAATTGCTTATGAAAATAGTGTTTTGACATGCATTTATTGCATCTGTGCCTATGAGTAGAGTTGAATTAGATTTGCATCTCAGTACAAGCTGAGTTTATATTTACCTTTCTTAATAACATCAAGAGCTAAATGATGACAAATTGGAGTCTCTTTTATGACGTTGTGGTAGTTAATAGCTGTTACTAAAACAAACATTGTCAATAAGTGGTTTGATATCTAAATGCTTCTATCCATTTGTGTAGTGTTATGAATTACAACTAATATTTAAATTCGCTTTTGTAGACTATATTCTGACCCCAAAATACAGATTATACTGCACACTCTACTGTAAGTAACAACTTAGCTAAACACACACACACACACACACACACACACACACACACACACACTTTTTTGGCAGTTCCAATCACTGTAATGTTATAATGATAGGTCAAGTGGTAGGGAAAATCTAATTTAGGAAAACTGGAGGAGACTTCTGCATGCATTCATGGTCTATTCATGTTATGGATCTCTCTGACCTCTTCTGTGGAATTTCAGAAGAGCATATTTTTTTACCTCTGGAACCTGTGCTGTGACCCATACATTTATAAGACTGGATACTGTATAAGTTCTAGAAATATTACAATTTGGTTAATAATCTAATAGAGACTTTCTATAGTCTCTTCATACAGGAGTTTCTATTGCTAGTCCCAGAAAGAACCCTATGATCTGTTAGACTGACCTTTTAATTCACATCTTAAACCTCCTGACACTGAGCTTTTGTTTGCTTCATCACTCTCCAAATAGAATGCTCTCTTCTTTTCTCTCTGTATTTCTCTTTCCATTCACAATGATTAAGCAACATGTTATGAGACTATATTGACCCTCAAGGCACGTGTTCTGGGCTATTCTACTAAACCTCTTCATTCATCAAACATGTATATATTACACATGAAAGAATGAAAAGTCAATGGATTATATCAACATTGAATAAATTATTTCCTCTCATTCTTGCAAATGATGTGTCCACTGGATTGAATCATGCTTACAATCTTCATTCACTTCTATCCATTCCTTCACCTAGATCACTCTTATTCATCTTTCATATATAACCTTCAAAAAAGGTACTTTTACTTTTTAAGCTTAAATCAAGTTTCTTACCTATTGACTTCCATATTCCCCATACTTTCTGTATAGAAATATCTCACTTTATCTTAACAGCTTGTTCATGTGTCTATATCCTTCTTAAATTTCCCTTACAAGATAGAATAATATCATTATTATTGTTGCTTTACTAATGTGTCACATAGTCCTTGAAACATAGATAGCCCTCACAAAATTGCTGTTAAATGAATTCAATAAGTAGTTATGATTATGATAGCAAATATGTATTGAACATTAGCTACATGGCAGACCCTTAGTATATTGTGTGTGTTGTATCAACACTCATCACTCATTTTTAAGAGCAACAAGAGTAGTGTCATTTCTACACTAAAACTCTTTGCAAGATGTTTTTGGAAGGTTAAATAATTTTCTCACTATCATCCAGCCACTTAATGTAAGAGCCAGGATTCACTTCTAAGCTTAACTTGATTCCCAAACCCATAATCTTGATCCTTGGAATACTGTGTCACTAATATTAGTACCATAGAATCTATTTTAAAATTTTTGTTTATTTCTGGATTTTTAAGTTAGTGCCAAAACCTTCAAGCTAATTTTTGGTCAATAATGTATAAACTTAGTTGTAGTGATTTCATTATATATTTTGGTGTCTTCTAATACAAGACTTTCTTCCTTTCTGTTCTTTGCTTTTTTCTCCAAATTACTGCTGTCATATATCTTCCCTGTTTTCTTTTGTTTTAACTTCTGTCCAATATCTTGTAAGTATTGCTCATATTATTCTTCTAGGTAAAACTTATAAGAATTGGTCTCATTGCAATAAAATCCCACTAAAATTTTAACATGAGTCATAGAATTTATAAATATAAAAATAAAACATGCAGCTATCCATTTGCCTTATATTGAAGATTTTTGACAATTTTTCTTAGTACAATATAAATAATTGTTAACAGCAATACAAAAGATTTTCTAGTTTCTTATTGAAATGGACTATGCTTATTTTATTTACTTATTTTTGGTCTCCTTTTTTGTTATTTTGAAGTAAATTATAGAGTCACAGGAAATTGCAAAAATAGCTCTGAATGGTATCTAGTAGCATTCTTCCAATTTTCCCCGTAGGTTACATTTTACATGTCTATAGTCTAATAGCAAAACCAGGAAACTAAACATACTACAAAATGTAAATATAGTTCTATGTCATTTTGTCACATCTATATTTATGAAACCACAACTGTACTGCACAATCAAGATACAGAAGTACTTTGTCATCACAAGATCCCCACTATGATACCCTTGTGTCATGCCCAAACCCCTTACTCCTTTTTATCCTAAACCATGGCAAATGTGAATCAATTCTCTATCTCTACTTTTGTCATTTTGAGATGGTTATACAACTGGAATCATACAGTATGTGATCATTAAAGATTGAGTTTTCGCACTCAGCACAATGCCCTTAACCATTTATGCTGCTGCATATACTGATATTTTATTATTTTTTATTGATTAACTAGAGGCCCAGTGCACGAAAAGTTGTGCACTGGGTGGGGGGGTCCCTCAGCCCAGCCTGCCCCCTCTCACAGTCTAGGAGCCCTCAGGGGATGCCCTACTGACAGCTTAGGAGGCAACCTAAGCCTGTGGAGGTGCCTGGGCTGATCAGGGGAAGGTGCTGCCGCCATCACCCCGCTGCTGCTGCCACTGCTGCCCACGGTGACTGCAAGGCCTGAGCCCCAGGGCCTCGCAGCCGCAGGGGCTCACAGCTGCCTGAGCCCACAGTTGCCATGAGCTTCAGGCCTCGCAGCAGCTGTGGCTTTATCTTGATGGACATCTGGAAGATGTCCACCCTAATTAGCATATTACACTTTTATTAGTATAGATAGCACACCATGATATGGAGAGACTACACTTTGTTTAAATATGAATGTACAAAGTAACATTTTTGTTGCTTTCAGTTTTAGGCTATCTATATATATAAACGCCCTGTGACTGAATGGCAGAACAACCAGAACAACCGGTTGACCAGTAACTATGACATGCACTGACCACCAAGGGGCAGATGCTCAGCACGGGAGCTGCTCCCTGGTGGTCACTGTGCTCCCACAGTGGGAGCACTGCTTGGCTGACCAGGATGAGTGGCACTCCCACAGTGAGAGCAGCCGCGCAGAGGGCAGTTCCACAGCCGGTTGGCTGATCGGGATGAGCGACACTCCCACAGCAGACCGATCCCCGCAGGCCATGCCCTGCACCAGTGCATGAATCTGTGCAACGGGCCTCTAGTTACAAATAAAATTGCTATGAAAATTCAGGTACAGGTTTTTATGTGAATATGAGTTTTTATTTCTCTGGGATACATTCCCAGAAGTACAATTGATCTGTTGTATAGTAATGTATGGGTTAGTGTTTTAAGGAACTGCCAACCTGTTTATTTTCAGTGACTGCCATTTTATATTCCTGCCAGCAATGTGGGAGAGACAGTTGCTTCATGTCCTCACTAGCATTTGGCATTGTCACTATTTTTAGTTATAGCTGTTCTAATGGATGTGCAGTGATATAGCACTGTAGGCTTAATTTGCATTTTTCTAGTAGTTACTGATTTTGACCATCTTCTCACATGCTTATATGCATCATGTATTTTCTTTAGTGAAAGGTCTCTGCCCATATTTTTACTTAGATTTATTTTCCCTGTTGAGTTTCTAGTTCATTAAAAATTCTTGATCTAAGTTCTTTATCAGATATGTAGTTTGCAAGTATTTTTCCCCAGTCCATCACTTATTTTTTATTCTGATTACAGGGTCTTTTATAAAAGGAAACATTTTTAATATTGACAAAGTCCAATTAATCTTTGTTTTATGGATTTTGTTGTTGTGTTTAAGAACTCTTCACCAGCGCTGAAGTCACAAACATTTTTTCCTAATTTTTCAACAAGTTTTATAGTTTTACTAGAGGCCCGGTGCACAAAAATTGTGCAGGGGGGGTGGTTGGGGGGGGCGGTCCCTCAGCCTAGCCTGCACCCTCTTGCAGTCTGGGAGCTCTCAGGGAATGTCCAACTGACAGCTTAGGTGCACTCCCTACAGGGAGTGGGTCTAAGCCCGTGATGGCGAACATTTTGAGCTTGGCATGTCAGCATTTTGAAAAACCCAAACTTAACTCTGGTGCCGTGTCACATAGAAATTGTTTGATATTTGCAACCATAGTAAAACAAAGAGTTATATTTTTGATATTTATTTTATATATTTAAATGCCATTTAACAAAGAAAAATCAACCAAAAAAATGAGTTCGCGTGTCACCTCTGACACGTGTGTCATAGATTCGCCATCACTGGTCTGAGCCATCAGTCGGACATCCTTAGTGCTGCTGTGGAGGTGGGAGAGGCTCCTGCCACTGCTGCTGCGCTCACCAGCTGTGAGCCTGGCTTCTGGCTCAGTGGTGCTCCCTCTGTGGGAGTGCACTGACCACCAGGGGGCAGCTCCTGCCTTGAGCGTCCTCATAGCGACTGGTCGTTCTGTTCAGTCAATTTGCATGTTAGCCTTTTATTATATAGGATGTTTTTATTTAAATCTGCATGCCATTACATTCTGTATAAATTTGAAGGTTTAGGATAAGATTTATTTTTTAGCCTGTGGGTATTATACTGCTCCAGCACAATTCCTTGAAAGGCTATTCTTCCTCTATAGAATTGCTTTTGTCCCTTTGTCAAAAATCTGTTAGCTATTCTTGCATAGGTCTGTTTCTGGATTCTTCATCCTATTCTATTAGTATGTGTGTCTATCCCTTTGCTCATAACACACAGTCCTGATTACTGGGCTTCATAATGAGTCTGAAAATCAGGCAGACTGATAATTCCAACAATGTATTATATTTTTCAGAAATAACGTGCTCTTTTATTTCCTTTGCCTTTCCATATAGATGTTAGAACAATCTTGTACATGCTACAAAAGATCTTGCTAGGATTTTGATTAAAAATTGTGTTAAATGTATATCAATTCATGGAAAATTAATATTTATCCTATTTGAGTCTTCCAATCCACAACCATGTTATATTTTTCATTTATTTATATCTTATCTGATTTTATCACTATTTTGTAATTTACAACATATAAGAGCTGTATATACTTTATTAGATGTATACTTAAGTATTTTTGTTTTTTGAGGAAAATATGTTATAAATGGTATTGTATTTTCATTTCTGATTTCACATGTTCATTGCCAGTGCATAGAAATGCAATTGATTTTTTAAAAATTTAATCTTGTACTCTATAACATTTCCAAACTCATTAATTCCAGAAAGATATTTTTGGTTTGGGGTTTCTACATAGTGAAGTCATCTGCAAATAGCAATTATTTCTTTTCAATCCGTATGCCTTTATTTTCTTTGCTTATCATATCCTATTGGTTAGAACTTCTAATTCTATGTTGAATATCAGTGTTAAGATTGCATAACCTTACCTTATTCCTAATCTTAGAGAAAAAGCATTTAGTCTTTCATCATTAAGTGTCATATTAACTATAGAATTTTTTTTTGCAATTTTTTAAGTTGAAAATGTTCTTCTCTTCCTAGTTTTCTGAGAATGTTAATCATGAGTGGGTGTTGAAATTTTCCAAATACTTTTTTCTGCATCAGTTGTTAAGATCACCTAATATTTATGTCTTAGCCTGTTAATATGATGGGTTACATTTCATGATTTTTTATATTGGTCCAACCTTTCATCCCTGGAATAACCCCATTTACTCATGGTGCACACCTTTTATTTATTTTTAATCTTATTTGCTTATATTTTGGTAAGGTTTTTTGTGTCTATATTCATGAGCTATATTGACCTGTAGTTTCCTTCTTTTTTCCTTCCTTCCTTGCTTCCTTGCTTCCTTCCTTCCTTTTCTTTCTATGGCCTTTGTCATCTGGATTTTTTTATCAGGGTAATATTAGCCTCAATAGGGAAGTCTTCACTCAGCTTCTACTCTTTATATAAGCTTGTTCAAAATTGTTCTTTCTTCTTGAAATGTTTGGTATAATTTGTAATGAAACCATTTGAGCCTAGGGATTTTTTGTTTTTAGGATTTAAAAAATCAATTTATTAATAGTTATGGCAGTGTTTACATTATCTATTTAAATCTATTAGACCATTTATATATAATTATTGATATGTCAGGACTTATGAATGACTGTCATTTTTTTTGTTTGTTTGTTCACTGTCATATTTCTCTGTTTTTGTTTTTTTCTCTTCCTATGGGTTAGTTTAACATTGTTTAGAAATCCATTTAATCTATCTATGATGTTTTTAAGTATCTCTTTGTATAGAATTTTAGCATATTTGTTCTAGATATTACATAAACATAACATCAAAATCTACTGGTGCCAACATTTTAGCAGTTCAAGTAAAGTACAGGAAACTTTCTCAATTATAATATAACTGTCTTAAATATTTCCTGTACCTTCATTGAGAACTACAATAGATAGTATTATGTTCTTTGCTTCAACCATCAGATATAATTTAGAAAATTCAACAAAAGAAAAGTCTGTTGTATTTACCCAAAGTTTTGCATTCTGTTGCTTTTTCTTCCTGATGTTCCAAAATTTGTGCTTTTATCATTTCTGATTACCTAATGTTTTTCTGAAGCCATTCTCTCAGGGTAAGTTATCTGGCAATGATTCTCTTTTGCTTTTGTTTCTGATTTGTTTCTTTTGTTTCATTCTTCATCCTCTGAGACTGTCTTGATTTCCTTTTTTTCCTAAAGGCCATTTGTTGTTGTTGTTGGATATAGATTCTAGAATGCCAGGTCTTTATCTTAAGCACTTTTAAAATGTGCCACTTCCTTTTGTCCCCATGAATTCAGATGAGACACTAACTTCCATTATAAATGTACCCCCTATACAGGTAAGGTTCTGTTTCTCTCTGTGTACTTTCAAAATTTTTCTTTTATTTGGGTTTATACTTGTTTCAGATTTGCTCAGTTTCTTGAATCTGTAAGTTTATGTCTATTGCCAATTTTGAATATTTTTTATTTCTTTGGATGCTTTTTCCAACTCAGCCCTTTTCCCCTTCTCTGGAGACTGTGATAACATCGGTGTTAGATTTTTTGTAGTAGTCCCACGGATTGCTGAGGCTCTGTCTTTGTGTTATTTTTCCAGATTATTTTCTTTCTGTTCAAATGTCATTATTTCTGTTCTCCCTTCGTCGTTCTTCTTTATATCTTCTTTTGCTTTGCTGAGCTTTCTTTTTAAAATAAATCAAGTGTTTTCATAACTGTTCATAGAGGCAATCTCATGATGGGTGATTTAAATTTCTTGTCAGAGAGATATTTCTAACGTTGTATCATCTAGGTATCATCTACTGATTGCTTTTTCTCATTCAAGCTGAGATGTTTCTGGTTCTTGGTGTGTCAACAGATTTTAAGGTTAAATCCTGGATATCTTAGAGATGATACATGACACTCTGGTTCTCATTTATTCCTGTTTTAGTTGGTCTTTTCTGACACCACTCTGGCAGGGAAGCGGTGTGCTGCTCATTACTAGTGGGTTAGAGTGGAAGTCCAGATGTCCTACTCAGCCTTTGCTGACACTGGAGTCCGCGATGAACTTCTCTTTAGCACTGAGTAGTGACAGTCCTGACTCTGTTACTACTAGGATCCCTCTCGCACCATGTCAGCTAAGAGTAAGGAAGGGAACCTCATTACCCTCAGGTGGGAAGAGAAGTGCATAATTTCTACATGGTCTCCAATGATGGCAAAGGGGGAAGACAGGCTCATCACTCACTCTGCTCACCACTTATAATACTTCGATCCATCTTCATTGAAAGGAGGGTTGGGAAACATTTTTATAACCAGTGGAGGTGGAAGTCTAGGTTCCACCATAGGCATTTGGTGGTGTGGGTGGAGGTGGGACCACAATATTGTTCTGTGGTGTTTGGATAAGGGAGCTGTTTTATAAAACTTTTCTACTTTTTTTTTTTTCTTTTCACTTTGCTACATTTCCTCTTCTCTGGTCCTTTTACTAGATAGACAGAATCAGGCTTTTCTTAAGATTTTTTTTTTTTTTTGCCCTAGCCGGTTTGGCTCAGTGGATAGAGCATCGGCCTGCGGACTCAAGGGTCCCGGGTTCGATTCCGATCAAGGGCATGTACCTTGTTTGCGGGCACATCCCCAGTGGGGAGTGTGCAGGAGGCAGCTGATCGAAGTTTCTCTCTCATCATGTTTCTAACTCTCTATCCCTCTCCCTTCCTCTCTGTAAAAAATCAATAAAATATATTTTAAAAAAAAGATTTTTTTTTTTTTTATTTCCTATGCTCATTAGTGTTTGTGGGTTACAGGCTTTTGCGACACCATGTCTGTGGTGTATGAAGAAAGAAGAAAACCTGTAGCACTCACCACTGTGTCACTCCCTGGATGTCAGGGTGCCCTGCCGCCAGTTTGCCTCCTTCTCCCCAGTGCTTTTCGCTACAGTTAGCAGGATGACTAATGAATTACTCCTACTTCATCTTTTAGGACACAGAAGCCTTTGCTTTTTTATTTTAACTTTATTTATTGCCCATGTTTTATGTGATTAATTTTTTATTCATCTGGAGAACATCTTTAAGACAGATTACTTTTTAGATTACATTGCATTTTGGAACTCTTACATCTCTGGAAATGTTCTTTTGCTGCCATAATTTGTGCATTATAGGCTAAAGTATTAAAATAAATAAATAAATAAATAAATATATATATATATATGTGTGTGTGTGTGTATGTACATATATGTTGGTATATAAATATGTATAAACTAGAGGCCCTGTGCAGAAGATTTGTGCACTGGTGGGGGGTGTGGCCTGCAGAAATTGGCTGCTGTGGGAGTGTGGCTCATCCCTGTTACCAGAGCGGCGGTGGACCCGTCCTTTAAGGGGCTGCTCCTGCTGCGGGAACAGCTGCTCATCCCAGTCAGCTGAATGGCGCTCCCACTGTGGAGCACACTGAACACCAAGGGGCAGCTCCTGCATTGAGCATATGCCCCTGGTGGTCAGTGCATGTCATAGCGACCAATCATTCCACCATTCGGTCGATTTACATATTAGGCTTTTATTATACAGGATGTGTATGTATGTTCCTCTCCCCCAAATTGTGTTGATACAATTGTTTTGTAGCTCCTTGGCACTACCGATATAGAGAAATACACTGCCACCAACATTAGTGTGAATTGGATTTTTCTTTGTTTTTTTTTTTAAAATACTTAAAATTTTTGTTTGTTTTCTTTATCTTTGACATTTAAGACTTGCTACAGGAATAATTATAAACTTGGAACTCTGTAGATATTTATATTGCATGGTAGTTTTTAAGTATCCTGATCTTCAGACTCATGTGTTTATCACAAAAATATTTATTTCATTACTTCTTGATCATTAATTTTCATCATATTCTTAATACAACCTGGACTACTAATTGTATTTTAGGGTACTTTTTCTGTTCCTTTATTACTCTCATAATTTATGTTCTCTTTTCTTTTTCCTTAGGTATTTTGTAAAAGAGATCTTAAAATTGACATCTGATTTACTTATATGGGTTCTACAATATCCAAATGTTGTATACTCTTTCATTACAGTTTTTGTATCAGTTATGTTTTTTATCTAAAGTGAAATATTTTCAGTGAAACCTCAGTTCTCAAACTCAATTCATTCTTGAAGGCTGTTCAAAAACCAAATCATTTTTTCCCATTAGAAATAATGTAAACTGAATTCATCTATTTCAGATCCCCAGATGATTCCTTGTTTTACCTTTCTTATATGTAGTACAATGTCTAATGTACTATTTAATCCATAAATAAACACTTTAAAAGTGACATGAAATATAAATGAAAATTTAACAAAAAATGAAATAAAATGTACAGTAAAAAATGAAAATTCTATATAATAAAAGGCTAATATGCAAATCAACTGCATGGAGGAATAACTGGTTGCTATGATGTGCACTGACCACCAGAGGGCAGACTCTCAGTGCTCATCCAGAAGCCCAGTTCATAGCTAGCAAGTGAAGCGGCAGTGGCAGGAGCCTCTCCCACCTCTGCAGCAGCGCTGAGGATGTCTGACTGCTGGCTTAGGTCCACTCTTCACAGGGAGCAGGCCTAAGCTGGCAGTCAGACATCCCCCAAGGGCTCCTGGACTGGGAGTGGACACAGGCTGGGTAGAGGAATGCCCCCCCCCAACCCCAAGTGCATGATTTTCATGCACTGGGCTTCTAGTTTAATAATAATAAGCAGCAACAAAAGTAAAAACAAACAAACAAACAAAAATAAAATATTCACAGCACAATTTCCAGAGATGTTAACAACATAACCTTTAGTGGTAAACTGGTGACTCATACTTGCACATTCTCTCCTTTGTTTTTCTCCAGAGAAAGCTGTAACTGATCATACAGATATCAGCACGGAAGGGTTGTGGGGTTGAGAAGTGAACTGTTCAAGATGGGAGATGTTTAATAACTGAGATGTTCTAAAACTGAGGTTTGACTCTAAATAGGTTGCACAAAAATTTATCTTAGAGAAAAAAATCTATTATAAAAGCATTTTGCTCGTGGGTGAGAAACTGAGGAAATGATTATGAGACAAATAACGATTTCTGAATTTTAAGGTGTGAGGGGAGAGGGGACAGAATCAGGGGAGTCCTGGAGAGTCCTGAGATACTCCTCATCCTGTCCCTGGTGGGGCTCCCACACATTTTCAGCATATGAATGCGTGGTTAATACATTTGGATAATTTTTTGGCTGTTTGAAAATGGAATGTCTAAGTGTCAGGTTTTATGTTAGGGCTAATGTGTTAGGGTCAGTAAATAATGAAGGACACATAGAAAGCAAGCAAAATATAGCTCCTTAGCATTAAGCATAGATACTTGGGAATTCCTTGGACTTCCAAGAGCTATGAACTTGGTCGTGAGGATAGTGCAGTCAGTCACAGAAGGGATTCAAGGCTATTTTACTAATATTTAAGAGCCATAGATGGAACAGGATACTGAGAAGGCCATGTGAAGACAGAGGGAGAAACAACCGTCTACAATCCCAGGAGAAAGGCCTCAGAAGAAACAGCCCTGCCAACACCTTGGTCTTTGATGTCTAGTATCCAGAATTGTAAAACACTCAGCTTCTCTTAAAGCCACTCTCCCAATGTTTTCAAGAAAAAACAACAACAGCAAACCCCAAACCCAGGGATATTTCCTAGGATGCACATAATGTTTTCTTTTTCCTTTTTGAAATTCTCTCTCCTCGCTATGATTGCCTGTTCATATCTACTTCAGTTTGAGTGACTTTTTTCCTTGCTAACCCAGTGTGTTTGTACTTTATGGAAAATTTAGAAGAGCCATCTCAGAGACTGGCTTTGGTTTGAATCAGTTATACCCAAATGTGGTAGGAAAGAAAATGTTTTAACTTTCTTCTTCAGTGCAGAGACCCCCAACTATGAAGAGTTAGGAGGGACCGAGGCAGCCATGGAGTCAGCAGAAAGCATGGCATAGCCTTTTTGACTCTCTTTGGATGTGCCACCAGAAAGTGGTTAGGACATTTACTCTCATTCTCTCACAGGCTTATTTGATCTTGAAAAACAAAACAAAACAAAAAAACCCTCTTTTTCTAGCAAGTTCAACTGGCCGAGTATAAACAGGGAGCGATATCTGCCAATACAGGATCCCTACTCTGTGTCACCTCAGGCATCTGTGATCTTCCCTGTGGACATAGTTAGATCAGGATTTATACGAACCATCTGCTCCAGCAGTTCCCCTTCCCCTGAGACCAGAAATTCTGAAACAAGCATGCAGATCTATTGGAATTTCTTCCACATATTTGAGGTCATTGGTTGTCTTGAATTTGGTGAACGGTGGGTTTAAGTTTTCATCAGATCTAGTTCTCTCTGCTTTATATTTTGCCTAAATTCCTCCAGGTTTCTTTCATGCTATTATCTGTCTGAAAGTGTGTGGGAATGTTGACATTTTAAAATGTTGTTTTAATTAACGTAATTATGCCTCTGAGCCCCCATTTCACCAGGCTGATAGAAAATTCAATCTCAGAAAATTCATATTCTAACAATTATTACACCCTTAAATATCATCACCCTAAAAGAGACAAACTCTCCTAGGGGCTTTATTTTATGCCATGATAGTGAGGGATTTGCTAACAGGCTACCGTGTAGGTGAAGCCTAGCCCTCTACACAGCTATTAGCAGTGAAAGAGTATATGCGTAAGTGGAGGTAAGCAGTTCTGAGTCACATACATTTTCTACTATTAGTTGTGTGGCATTGCCTATTACATAACCTCTCCTTACCTCAGTTTTTCATCTGTAAAAAGCAGATTCTAATACTTGATCTCTAAGTTTTTTGTGAGGAATAAATGAATAAATATAGTTGAATTTATCAGAACAGTGCCTCACATACAGCGAGATCTAAACATGTTTGATAATGTGTTCCTGTTCCAGCAATTTTTAAAATTTATGTTTGAATAGCTAATGATAATTAATTCTGGTGCCCTAGAATTATCAAATTTCAAAGGAAAACAGTCTCCAAAGTTAAAAGAATATACCAATAATATATTGATTTAATTAATGCAATTAATCCTAATATATATAAAGAGCTAGGTGCCATCACAACCAAACGGGCAACCGGTCACCATGAAGTGCATGGAGCACCTCTCCGGCCCCCCTCCCACAGCTCCCGAGCCGCTCACCATGACGGGGGGAGGCGGCGGGTGTGACTGGGGACTGTTGAGTGGTGGTGATGGGCTGCTTTGCAGGGTGGCCATGAGCATAGTGGAGCAGTTACCCAGGTGACAGCAAGTTTCGCAAAGCCGTTGTGGGGTGGGAGAGGGGGGGAGTTTCACAGAGCATCCAGCGGTGAGCTTCGTGGGGTGGCAGAAAACTTTGCGGAGCAGTCAAGGGGCAGAGGGAGCCTCGTGGAGCAGTTGGGGGTTTGTGGAGCATCCTGGGGCGGGGAGCTTCACATAGTGTCACAGGGCGGCAGAGGCCATGTGACAGAGGCCAGTCTAGACCTAGGGACCCTAACTGTGCACGATTTCGTGTGCACTGGGCCTCTAGTATTATATAAAATAACTTACATTTATTAATATACTAACTTATTTTAATATCAGTTATGTTAAATAATATATCTATTATATTAATATATGTTCATTATAAATTACAATAACATAATTAATATCAATTTTATCATATTAAAATTACCAAATGCTTTTATAGGAAGTACTAAATGTAAAAGCACAATTTCAAAATATTAATCTCAATTTTTGTGGGCAGAATTCTTAATTATACATGTAAGGCTAATAGTTTTTCTTTAATATTACCCATGTATATGTTACTTGAAGAATACCTCATTCTGACTTTTTGTGTTGCTCAGATTTTTCTCTCCATCTTGGAAGAGTAACAAGAGCTCTGGAAGATATGGTGAGCACCTATTATGAAAAATAAGCACCTACTTGTGGTTATTAGGGTATTTATAACTTTAAGGCACAATATCTTCACAACAGCAATGGATTCTGCACAGCAGTTCTGAGTGCTGTATATTAAGAACAAATAGGGTTATTATTCTTTAAAAAACTACCTAAAAGTCACTATTGCTAGAAATTAGAAAATGGAAGGAAGGTTTTTCAGGTCTCTAATAAGAAAGTATAAGAAATTTTTCAATAAATTATATAGTAGTGTGATTTTGTGATCATTCAATTTACCTATATCAAGATTAAATGAATAGAAATTGCAGGTACTCAATTTTGTACATTGTATATTTCCAATTCCTTTCAAAGTTATATTTTATTTTTATGTCAGTTACCATTAATGTTTCTTTAATTTTAAATAATTTTATTAATTTAAAATACATTTTCAAGTGATTATTATTTTATTAATAACAATGTATGGCACATTTCTGCACTTTTGTTAAACAAAATGTTATGTATGCACCAATCAATATAATTTTAAAAATATCACCCTATGAGAAGAAGGATGTTTACTTAGAAAAATGAAGTACAAATTACATTGATTGCAATGGTGACAATGTTATTTTTTAAATATTAAAAAATAGTAGCTTATGAATCTAAGAGTAAAACATCACATTTTGTAAATACTATTATATAAGCTGTCATCATTGTCTCTGAGAATAGTCCCATAAGTTCATTGAGAGGTTGCACATTTTCTCTATAAAAATTAAATTAAAACAATGAAAATAATCTATAATAATAAAAGGGTGGGAAGCCCAGGTCCTGGGTGCCAGAGGGAAGCCAGTGCCAGCAGCCAGGGAAAGGAAGGCCTATTCTTGTACAAATTTCATGCATCGGGCCTCTAGTAATGATTATAATAATATGCTATTATATATGTAAAGAGCTTTTACAACCATTATCACATATTTGATCAGCCTATTTGTATTTGTGAGGTAATCAGGGGTTTTCATTTTTATTTTAAAGATGGGAAAACCTCAAAGAGTTTAAAGAAGCTCTGTTTAAAAGTGCTCTGTATGATAGATCTCTCTGTAATGATTGAAACGTGCTATACTCATGCTGTTCAGTTCAACAGCCTTTGAATTCATATGGCTACTTGTACATTAAATATGCTTAGTGATTGAGGAGTACAATATTTAATTTAATTAGAAATGTAATATATGTTAATAGTCACAGGGGGCAATTTTAATAGCACAGGTATACAATGTTGTACATTTATATACTGAACACTTGTTTAGATTTGAGGTGTGTGTATATACGTGAGAAATGACAATAGATTTGGACCTATGCCTTCTGAGTCCTTCCATCATGCTGTCTACATTACGGAGTTGGCAAAGTTGCCTAATTTCCAATTCATGGGGAAGCAGAGAATAGAAAGCACGTTCAGATGGAGATGTGTTTTAATTGCTAAGCAATTAGATTGTAGAATATAAACTGAATCTAGTGGAATAATTTATTTTGTCACTTGCAAATGTTTATATCTGGAATAAAACACATTCCAAACTAAAGAAAGCTTTGCCTACTCATCACTAAAGTTGGTTAATCAAACCAGGCATTGGAAAAACCCAGAGAGGATAAATAATTCAGCTCAGGATTTACAGAGAATTTAGTGGCATTTAAGATTAATGGAATTAACTGATCATGTTATATAGTTGAGCACTGTAGGTTCCTGGCAATTAACAAGGACTGGGGTTTTTCTTGTGAGATGCCAGGGGAAAATCTGTGGTATCCAAATATTATTTTACAGCCCCAGTGTTTACTCAGAAACTACAAAAAAAATCCCTACTAATGATTGAGAAAGTTACTTGAATCCTTTCAATTCTTTCCCATTTCACAGCTTCAAAATCTCAAATACACCTTATATGTAGAAGTAAAAATATAATCTCACAAACTCAATTGAGAGCTAGTTCACTCTGTGGAAGAATAGTGTAGCCTGGTTCATGGTGACACCAGAAACTCCCAAGAAAATGTGCTTACAATAAATGTCATTGGTTTTTGTTTCCTTCACACCCCAACATATAATTTGAACATAAATAATTTCTAACTTTAGGAACATTTGGAGTTCCTCTTTTGGGGAATTATGCCTCCTATTTCCTAACTCTTGGTGATTATTGCCTTCTTTGAATTTTCTCATAATGTTTTAGCAACTTTTGTCTGTCCCACTCAATGATGTTTGTCAATAGTAATTACCTATTTTGGTGTAATAAAACATCCTAAAGTTTTATAGCTTGAAAAACCACAACTTAGGTGGGTCCGGAAGCTCAGCGTGGCTTTACTGTGTTCTCTGGGTCTTAAAGCTAAATCAAGGTATTGCCCAAGGCAAGACTCATACCAAAACTCTACCGAGAAGAGATCTACTTCCACACTTACTCTTGAGGACATTACTAGGATTTGTTTCTCTGTGGGCCTTGGACTGAGGGACATAATTATTTGCTGGCTACTAGCTGGAAGTTTTCTTCAGTTCTTTACCAGTGGGCCTTTTCATAGAGCAATTAAAAACTTTGCAACTTGCTTCACCAGGGTGAGCAAGTGAGAAGTGGCAGAGAGAGAGAAAATGCTCTGAGAGACTAGGCAAGACAATGAGAACAAGAGGGGAGTTATAGTGCCTTGTGACCTAATCTTAAAAATGCTATCCTTATCACTTATGCCATATTCTATTAATTATGAGCCTCTAGGTTCAACCCACAGTCAAGGAGAAGGGATGAAATGAATTCATAAATATCAGGTAGGATATAATTTTTATACAGCCCAGTTTATTTATATTTGCTTTTATTTTCTGTGCTTTTGGTGTCAAATACAAAAACTCATTTTTATTTAGTGTTGTTAGTATGTTAATAACTATCACAAGTGATCTGCAGATTTAATGGCAATCTCTACCAAAATTCTAGTCAGTTTTTCACAGAAATGGAATGATTCCTCCTAAAATTGATATGGAATCTCAATGGATCCCAAATAGTCAAAACAATCTTTAAAAAAGACAAATTTGGAGCTTACACGATTCATATTTCCAAACTTATTATAAAGATACAATAACCAAAAGTGTGGTACTGGTGTAAAAATAGACATGTAGATCAATGGAACAGAATAAAGAGCCCAGAAATATGGACTCTTGCACATATGCTCAATCAGGTCCAATGGCATAAGTCCTGGTCTAGATATAAAATCTTGTGAACCAGGAGTCCTATGTCCAAGGCCAGGAAGATGGATGTCACAGCTCAAGCTGGAAGAGCAAATTCACCCTTTCTCTTCCTTTTTGTTTAGGCCTTCAATTGGTTGGATTATGCCCACCTGTATTAGTGAGAGAGATCGCTAATGTATTACACTAGCCCCCCATCTATGTCTTGTAACCCTGCATATTAAAAGATGAAATGGCTTACCAATTATCCCTCAACCCCATGCAATAATGATCCATATACACTGGAAAGAAAACATGTATTCTGCTGTTGGTCAGTGGATTGTTCTATAAATGTCAATTAGGTCAAACAGGTTGACGTGATAGGTTGAAGAACAAGTAGTGCTCTCCAAGTCTTCTCTATTTGTACTGATTTTCTGTCTACTTATTTTATCAATTACTGAAAGAGAAGCACTGCATTGAAGTATCTAAGTCAATTTGTGGACTTTTTATAATCTGCTTTTAGATCTATCTATTTTTGCTCTATGAATTCTTTAGTTCTGTTAGTAGGTGAAAAATGTTTAGGATTATTATATCTTCTGGATAAATTAAATTATTTATTATTCTAGGATGAATTTAATTACCCTGATGATATTCTTAATATAGCCAACCACAGCTCTCTTTTAGATAAGTGCTTTTGAGGAATACTTCATTTCCCATTATTTTACTCCTATAATTTAAGTGACAGTGCATATGTTGCTTCACAGGCTCAGTGAAATGTGGACCGCATATGGTTGGGTAGTGCTTTCTTTCATCCAAACCAACAATTTATTTCTTAATTATTATATTAGATAAGAATTGATATGGTTGCTTTAAAAATCCAGCAGATTGCTAGTAGTTTTCAAATTGTTTCATTTTTTCTTTATTCTAATTTCTCTCTTTTGCTACATGCTTTTAGAATAATTGGATATATTTTTATTGTTCTATTTTAATTATAATATTAGTTTCTTATTTCTTTCTTTATTACAATCTACATTCAAGTAATATTACACAACTTCATGCACTATACAGAAGTATAGAGAGCATTATACTTATATTTTCTCCCTCTCCTCTTTCGTATCATTGTCATATATTTTTCTACATATGCAATAAATCTACAATGCATTGCTATTAATTTTATTTAGACAGTCAATTATATTTAAAGTAATTAAAATTAAGAATAAAAATATCTTCTCTATTTTTATTGAAACATTTTCTGGAGTGCTTTCTTTATTTCAAATCTCTCTCTCTGATATTGTATACTTCTGTATGAAGAATTGTCTTTAACATTCTTATAGTGTAGGTGTGCTGGTAATGGATTATTTTTAGAACTGATTTGTCTAAAAATGTGTATTTTTTTTAATTTCTTTCTTTTTTGTTATTGCTTAAAGTATTACAAAGGGTATTACATATGTGTACATTTTTTCCCCCCGCCCTAGACAGTCCCCTAGCCTCCCCTATCCCCCGGTGTCTTATGTCCATTGGTTATGCTTATATGCATGCATACAAGTCCTTTGGTTGATCTCTTACCCCCCTACCTCCTGCACCCCCACCCTCCCCGGCCTTCCCGCTGCAGTTTGACAATCTGTTTGAGGCAGCTCTGCCTCTGTATCTATTATTGTTCAAAAGTTTATAATGGTCTCTATTATCCATGAATGAGTGAGATCATGTGGTATTTTTCCTTCATTGACTGGCTTATTTCACTTAGCATAATGCTCTCCAGTTCCATCCATGACGTTGCAAATGGTAAGAGTTCCTTCCTTTTTAGAGCAGCATAGTATTCCATCGTGTAGATATACCACAGTTTTCGAATCCATTCATCTACTGATGGGCACTTAGGCTGTTTCCAGATCTTAGCTATGGTGAATTGTGCTGCTATGAACATAGGGGTGCATATATCCTTTCTGATTGGTGTTTCTGGTTTCTTGGGATATATTCCTAGAAGTGGGATCACAGGGTCAAATGGGAGTTCCATTTTCAGTTTTTTGAGGAAACTCCATACTGTCTTCCATAGTGGCTGCACCAGTCTGCATTCCCACCAGCAGTGCACAAGTGTTCCTTTTTCTCCACATCCTCTCCAGCACTTGTCGTTTATTGATTTGTTGATGATAGCCAGTCTGACAGGTGTGAGATGGTACCTCATTGTTGTTTTGATTTGCATCTCTCGGATGATTAGTGACTTTGAGCATGTTTTCATAAGTCTCTTGGCTTTCTGAATGTCCTCTTTTGAAAGGTGTCTATTTAGGTCCTTTGCCCATTTTTTGATTGGATTGTTTATCTTCCTTTTGTTAAGTTGTATGAGTTCCCTATAAATTTTGGAGATTAGGCCCTTATCAGATATGTCATTGGCAAATACGTTTTCCCACACAGTGGGTTTTCTCGTTGTTTTGTTGATGGTTTCTTTTGCTGTGCAGAAGCTTTTTATTTTGATGTAGTCCCATTTGTTCATTTTCTCTTTCGTTTCAAGTGCCCTAGGAGTTGTATCAGTGAAGAAATTGCTTCGGCATATGTCTGAGATTTTGTTGCCTTTGGATTCTTCTAGAATTTTTATGGTTTCCTGTCGTACATTTAAGTCCTTTATCCATTTGGAGTTTATTTTTGTGTATGGTGTAAGTTGGTGGTCTAGTTTCATTTTCTTGCATATATCTGTCCAATTTTCCCAACACCATTTGTTGAAGAGACTATCTTGGCTCCATTGTATGTTCTTGCCTCCTTTGTCAAATATTAATTGAGCATATTGGTTCGGGCCGATTTCTGGGCTCTCTAATCTATTCCATTGATCTGTATGCCTATTCTTGTGCCAGTACCAGGCAGTTTTGAGAACAGTGGCTTTGTAATACAACTTGATATCTGGTATTGAGATCCCACCTACTTTGTTCTTTTTCAGGATTGCTGCAGCTATTCGGGGTCTTTTTTTATTCCAGATGAATTCTTGGAGAGTTCGTTCTAGATCTATGAAGTATGCTGTTGGTATTTTAATGGGAAGTGCGTTGAATTTATAGATTGCTTTGGGTAGTATGGACAAAAAAATGTGTATTTTTTTTAAAATGATTTTTCATTATATTCCACATGTGAGTGAAATCATATGGTACTTGTCTTTCTCTGACTGGCTAATTTCATTTAGCATGATGCTCTCCAGCTCTGTTGCTGTGGCAAAGATTAAGATTTCTTTCTTTTTTACAGCTGAGTAGTATTCCATTGTGTCAATGTATGACAGCTTTTTTATCCTTTTATCATGATTTCACTCATATGTGGAATCTAATGAGAAAAATGAACAAGCAAAATAGGGACAGACTCATAGATAGAGAGCAGGCTGACACCTGTCAGGAGAGATTAGGAGGTTGGGGGGCGGAAGCGTGAAGGATTGAGCAAAAATAATACACTTTTTGCCCTTGGCAAAAATATAAAAAAAAATAATTAAGTAAATAAAATAAGTTTTTTCTGGATGCAGTATTTTGGTTTAACTTTATCTTGGTTTTGGTCATTTATTGATGTTCTTTTTTTGTCTTTTGGTTTTTTGTTTGTTTGTTTTCTGGTTTGCATAGTTTCTGAGCAGAAGTCTGATCTAGTTTTGCCTTTGATTTTCAGTCAGTATATGATATTTCTATTTTTTTTAAAGGAATACCTATAAGATTAATTTTTAATCTTTGGTTTTAAGCAGTTTGAATATAATGTGCCTAGTAGTGTTTTATTTTTGTTTTGGTTTTTGGTATTTATTCTGGTTGTATCTCTCTGCATACTCTGTACCTTCTCCCAGCAGTAGGATGCTATTGCTTGTTATGTGGTGCTTGCTAGCAGGGTTTTGGGGTGGAGAGACACAGGGGGACAAGGGATGATCTCTGTTGGCCTGATCCAGATTTAATGCTAGGAAGACACTGTATGCCTATGTCTTTGAAGTGGTGCTTTCCTTTGCCATGTCACCTCCCTGCAGCAGACAAATGCTGTCAGGTCACTTTGGCATGTTTGAAGGAGATTTTCCTGCTCTGCTCCAAAGATAGGAGACCACCACTGAGAGTGGTATATCTTCGGGACCCAGAACCTGCACCTCCCACAGAGTTAGGGTTTATCTTTCTTTTGCTCTACACTCAGTCATGATGGTCCTTACCTGTGCCCTGGGACAACAGGATGGGCTGCCCCTTCCCACGCAACCTAGAGATCATATACATGAATGAGATTGCTCCCAATCTTACCCATGAGAACTTGGTGGAGGTTCATGAAGGATGAGGGCCAGGGTGGGTGTTAACTCACCTCCAGCTCCCAGTGATTTGGTACTCTCACTGTGGCTCATGCTCACAGGAGTTCATGCATTCAGAAGTTCATTAAAATGCGGGTGCAAATTCTTCTTACTTCTTAGTAGGGCATTTTATGTTTCTTCTGCCAATGCTCTGCAATAAGTTCGCCAGGACTTGCAAACCATTCCCATTGGGCAGAGTTGAGAAGGATCTTAGATTGCAGGCTATGTTTTGGCCTTGGGACCTCAGCAATCTGGGTTTTAAAAAAAGTTGTAATTTTTGAGTTTGTACAATTTTTCTTGTTGCTAGGTTGGGAGTTAGGCTTTTTTATAGATTTCTGAATCCTTGGTGGAAGAAAAACTGCAACAGTACTAAACAAAAACAATAACAAAATATTCTTAGCATGTATCATATACCACTGCAGTTAAAAACCCCAGAAAACTGAGCATATGCATATCCTCCAATGCTATAGGTTTCAACCCTGGGGGTTGATTAGAGTCACTAGGAGACTTTTTGAAAAAAAAAATATTGATGCTCAAGTCCCAATTCCTAGAGATTCCTAATCAATTTGGTCTGGGTATTAAAATTTACCCAGGTAGTTCTAATGTACAACCAAGGTTAGGATCACTGTTATTACAATTATAAATGATCCTATAAGTGCATGAAATAACAAATTACAGTGTATAAACCATGAATATTTAAATCTATAATGATCACTCACTTATTTGAAGATACTATTTAATTCTACTCTCCACTATGAAACTAACCAAGGTTACATGTTTTACACTTGTAGACACATATTCTGCCTTAGGCCACATCCAAACAGTAGTCACAGATTATTTTAAATTATTACAGTGTCTTGATTTTGTGAGCTAAGGAGAGAAGTGTCTTTTCCAAGTTGTAAGATCAGTCCCCTTGGGCCCTTCTATTTTCATGGTTGGATAGAACATTAACGGAGGTCCTTTTAAATGAAACACAGAATATTAGAAATATGGGGGGGAGAGGTTGAAACAATAAGAACATATATCTCCTTTATATGATCTGGTTTCTTATGACTCAATTCAGTAGATGTGATTAATATGTTGTCAGATACATCATGTACTGTACAGCTGGCTTACACTTGTTACTCAGGAAATAGTATTATATACAGGTTTCATTAATAGAAACTATCCTCTGATGTTTAAATTTACAAAAGGACACTTTTAATAAAATAGTCTTAATTGTGAAGCTGTCAAATTAAATATGAATTTATTAGTGAGCATAATGTTGAAATTGTGCAGTGAAACTATAGAGAATTTATGACACAAAATGAACTGCATAATTTGAGGTATTCTATATAATAAAGAGGTGATATGCAAATTGACCGTCACACATTCACACAAGATGGCCACCCCCATGTGGTCACAAGATGGCCACCACAAGATGGCCGGCAGGGGAGGGGAGTTGTTGGTGATCAGGCCAGTAGGGGAGGGCACTTAGGGGTGGCCAGACAAGCAGGGGGGGCAGTTAGGAGTGACAAGGCCTGCAGAGGAGGGCAACTGGGGGGGGCCAGTCCTGCACAGGAGGGCAGTTGGGGGCGATCGGGCTGGCAGGGGAACAGTTAGATGTTGATTTGGCTGACAGGAGAGTGGTTAGGGGGTGATCAGGCTGGCAGGCAGAAGCGGTTAGGGGCAGCAGTCCCAGATTGTGAGAGGGATGTCCGACTGCCGGTTTAGGCCCAATTCCTGTGGGATCGGGCCTAAACCAGTAGTCAGACATCCCCTGAGGGGTCCCACATTGAAGAGGGTGCAGACTGATCTTAGGGACAACCATCCCCATCCAGTACAAGAATTTCGTGCACTGGGCCTCTAGTAGAAAATAAAAGGACAAAATAGTACATTAGGAATACTAACAGAAACATCAAAATAATAAAGAGTCATAGGTATAGCTATGATTCTGAGATACTCCAGAATTCATCCTATTAAAGGAAAAGAAATGTCACCTCTGAATTTTATAGGGATAACTTCAATATTTTAACTTTTCTGTTATAGCACAGCTGGGAGTGAGGAGGCTCCCTGAGATCCAGTTAGGAGTTGTTTCAAAAAAGTAGCTATAAAACCAGACTCCTTAGAAAGATTAAAGATTTGGCAGAAAGGCAAGCAAATTGATAGGATTTAACCATTTAAAACACGTTTAGCAAGGGCCAAGCCTCCAAATACTTCATAAACACTATTTTTTTTCTATAAAATTAATATGTTTCAGATATTATTTTGTCATAAGATTTGTGTCCCCCAAGACAGACTCTCTACCCATGTTTACCTTAGAAAATGAAAAACAAACAAAACTAATCAAGCAATCTAATCTTTTTATCTAGATGTATCTTTCCATCTATACTATTTATCTACCTATCTATATATTCAACATATATATATATATACTAGAGGCCCGGTGCACAAAAATTTGTGCACTCGGGGGGGGGGGTCCCTCAGCCTGGCCTGTGCCCTCTAGCAGTCTGGGACCCCTCGGGAGATAACGACCTGCTGGCTTAGGCCTGCTCCCGGGTGGCAGAGGGCAGGCCCAATCCCTAGTTGCATCCCCTGGTCGGGCTCAGAGCAGGGCCGATTGGGGAGTTGGGGCGCCGCCCCCTGTCACACTCAAGGCAGGGTCGATGGGGAGGTTGTGGAGCAACCCCCTGTCACGCACAGAGCAGGGCCAATCCGGGGGTTGGGGCGCTGCCCCCTGTCACACACAGAGCAGGGCCCATCAGGGGGGTTGGGGCTCCGTACCCTGTCATGCACAGAGCGGGGCCCATTAGGGGGTTGAGGAGCTCCCCCCTGTCACATACAGAGCAGGGCGGATCAGGGGGTTGGGGCGCCGCCACTCTCACACTCAGGGCAGGGCTGATGGGGAGATTATGGCTCTACCCGTCACACACAGAGCAGGGCCCGTGGGGGGGGGGGCGTTGGGGAGCCCCCCCCATCAGGCACAGAGCAGGGTGGATAGGGAGGTTGTGGCCCCGCCCCCTGTCACACACAGAGCCGCAGGGCGATCAGGGGTTTGGGCGCTGCCCCCTGTCACGCTGATCCCGGTCGGTGCCGGGAGGCATATTACCCTTTTACTATATAGAATAGAGGCCTGGTGCATGGGTGGGGCCGGCTGGTTTGCCCTGAAGGGTGTCCTGGATCAGGGTGGGGGTCCACTCTGGGGTGCCTGGACAGTCTGGGTGAGGGGCTGAGGGCTGTTTTCAGGCTGGGGGTGACTGAAGCTCCCAACCGCTCCTTTTTTCCTTTTTTTTTTTTTTTTTTTTAATTCTGGGCCAGCTTTAGCTTGAGGCTTGGCTCCAGCTCTTAGGCCTCGGCGGCTGAAAGTAGGTTTCTGGCCTTTGCATACAATGTTGCCAATCTGCTGCTTGAAGCCCTGCGGTATTTGTTACAATGTTTCTTAAACTGCCCGCTCAGAGGGCTGCAGCCGCAGGCGGGGAACGTTGGAGTCCTCCGTCACTGAGGCAAGCAAGCCTCATGTTAGTTTCAAGCTGCCTGGCTGCCGGCCGCCATCTTGGCTGACAGTTAATTTGCATATCTCGCTGATTAGCCAATGGGAAGGGTATCGGTCGTACGCCAATTACCATGTTTCTGTTTTATTAGTGTAGATATCCATCCATCTATCATCTTTGTACATTTTTCTTTTTCTTTTACAGTTTTTTGTTGTTGTTATAGTGGTATCACAGTTTCTAAAGACAGGTTAATCAAAGTGATCAGTTTGATCTGACAATTCACTTCAAAATTTAAAGAAACATTTTCTCTCAACTGCAAATATATTAATGAGAAATAACATATGTATTTGAGGACAATATTCTTTTATTAATACAACAAATCAGTACATTCTATTTAAGGAAAATGTGAGAATTAGTTTAAGCTGGCTACATTGGGTTTTAGATGTCTGTGAAATATTGCTGGAAATATATGAGAAAGGGTAGTACATACAAAGTTGTGAAGCTTAACAGAAACAGACTAAGGAGATCATAGAGGAAGAATATTGACATAAAAAACAAGAAAAGAGAGAATTTTAACAATAATTGAGAATGTAGTATGTGATGCCAAAAAGATATTTCCATCCCAACATCAGTCTATTGGCTAGTAACCTTTCCTACCACCACCCAACTGGTATATCTCAGTGCTTTTTGTGAATCTGAATAATTTTCCCATAGTTCAGGACACTTTCTACTGGATTGCACAAGGAGTATCCAAAACAATGACTGTTTCTTACATAATTTTCAAATACTGACTATTATTTGGACTCAGTGATTTTATACCCTTGGAACAGCAGTTGTGAGAAACTATTTCCTACTGAAATTGTTTAACATTAGGAACTAGTTTAATGTTCCTTTGGCTCTCTGTGACAAACTTAACTTTTTTTGCAGAACCAACCTTTATATTTTGATTATAATTTTAATCATCCACTTTTTCTTCAGTAGGTAAAGATCATGCCTATGAGGGGAGATTTTTATCTGAGATCTATTATATATCTTTAATCGGCCTTACCTTTTTTATTTTCAATATTATTTTGTATTGGTTTTAGGTGTATAGCTTAGTCATTAGACAACCATATCATTTGCATAGTGCTCTCCTTGATATTTCCAGAACCCAACTGGCACCATGCATAGTTAGTGCACTATTACTGACTATATTTCCTATGCTTTAATTTATATTCCCATGACTATTTTTAACTACCAACTTGTACTTCTTAATCCCTTTACCTCTTTCTCCAAGTCCTCCAAAATTTTTCCCCTCTGGCAAACACCAGTCCATTCTGTGTCCATGAGTTTGTTTCAATTTTGTTTGTTTGTTTATTTTGTTGTTTAGATTCCACATATAAGTGAAATTATATGGTGCCAGGGCTGACCAGCAGACCCTGAGTGACAGATGAACAGATTACTTAGACACAGGTTTCTGTGAAAGAGAGGGCTAAGGGACTCTTTTACTTCAGTAGTAAAAGCAGTCCTGTTTGCCTGCCTCATTGGCTTTTTATTGTAACAACAGCTTGAACTCAAATTAACCTCTAGGTACAATCAGCAGGGCAAGTATCCTTGAGAAAGTATATGCTTCTACAAGGTCAGGTCTTTAAAGACTAAACATAGAGCCCTAACCGGTTTGGCTCAGTGGATAGAGGGTCAGCCTGCAGACTGAAGGGCCCCAGGTTCGATTCCAGTCAAGGGCATGTACCTTGATTGCGGGCACATCCCAAGTTAGGGGTGTGCAGGAGGCAGCTGATAGATGTTTCTCTCTCATCGATCTTTCTAACTATCCCTCTCCCTTCCTCTCTGTAAAAAAAAAAAATCAATATAAAATATATATTTAAAAAAGTCTAAACATAGAGATTCTAGCAAAACACCCCAGGTGATTGGACTTGTTTGGAAAAGTCAAGGTAGGGGCTGCAGCCTTCACCAAGGTCTCCTCAGAGGCCCTGATCTTTCAGAGAATCCTCCTTACAGACATTCCAACCAAGTCCCGTGCTTCCCCACAATATGGTGTTTGTCTTTCTCTGACTGACTTAGAGAAGTAATTTTAAAATGTAAATGTGTTCCATGTCTTATAAAACCATTTATATGAAGTACCTTTTATTTTTTTTTCTATTGAATTTCCAATGTAGCATTGGAAAAGACCCTAAAATGTAATTATTGGATATTCGTGACAGTATATTCATGTTGGCGTTTAAAACATTAAGGTTATGTCACAATTCTGCCATTAGCAGTATAATAAGAGTTTAGAGATTTTCTTTCTTATGTGCAACCCGTATGCGTAGATAAGAGGTCAGATGAAGGCCCCGGACATATATACAATAAAGCTTAGGTGCCTGGGGAAGGAGGACTTAGACTTTGTTCTAAAGACAAAAATGAAAACCATGAGCCTCTTAAGAGGGCAGCCCCACCACACGAGGTATATTTTGAATCAGTCTTTGAAGGGTCTGTCTGGATTTTCTCTGTGGAGGGCATAACTTTCATGAATGACGTGGAAAAATATGCATTAAGTGGAATTTTAGCACTCAAATTCTGTTCTTCAGCAGGACTTAAAGTTACATAAGTGACACCTCCTTACCTTTTAATGTTAAACATTAAAGAGAATATCAAAGGAGGAGATGACTTGGGAAAATGAGTTAGATTTGAGTAAAGATGAAGTTCAGATCTAATGTCTACTGGGCAATGATATTTACTGTCACACTCAAAAGCAGAGTAGATTTGACAGTTCTGCCTGCCTATTTTCTCCCATTCAGGTTTTACTATGCAATATGTACCCTGCTGGAACCTGCATTTTTAGATAAAAGAAGTTGACCTTGAAGATAATGAGAATCATTCTATGGGCAATACACATGTAATAACATTGCCTTCCTAGAATCTCTGAAAATCCTGAACAAAGAAATAATCTGAAGAAAAGCAAAGGGTATACAAAAAGTACAATTTTCAATTAAGTATCTGAAATGTTAGCTTATTGAAATTAGAAAATAGGTTTCCATTCTTGTCAGGGCTAAATTGTTACCTTGCAGAGTAAAGAAATCAAAATACCTAACTTTAGAATCATTTGTTTGCATAATGCTCTACACTTTTGTACATGATTTTCTTGAGTGCTTATAGATTTATTTCAATGCTTATTTAATTTAATCTCTCTCTCTTTCTCTTTAATAATACACTGTAAGCTCTATACGCAGGGTTCCTGCAACATAGTGGGCTCTCAATAATGAATGAATGAATGACAAATGAGTTTCTTTCTCTATTCATGAGTCCACAGACTTTTTCTATTAAAGGGCAGAAAATAAATTTTTAAGCTTTGTGAGCCACATAAGTTCTCTTTGTATTTTGTATTTTTTGTTTGTTTATAAATTAAAATATAAAACAAAAAAAAATATTCTTAGCTTGAGGGATGTGCCCAAAAAGTAATAGATGAGATTTAGCCCACAGGCCATAGTTTACAGATCCCTGATGTTTATATTAAATGGATCTTAATTTGATTACTACAATCACTTCTAGTTTTTTTTTAGTTTCTTTCTAGGGGTACATTAAAGCTTGCCCTTACCAGCTGAATAAATGAAATGGCAAAGTATATAAGGCCTCTGTGAATGTGTGTGTGTGTGTGTGTGTGTGTACTTTTGATGAGCCTGTTTATGAGCATACCACTGTCTAAGTTAAAAAAATAAAAGCAGACATTGTATTTATGGTTGCCAGATTAAATTCAGGCATGCCAGTTAAATTTGATATTTAGTTGAAAAACAATAACAATATTTAAAAAAAATACAAGTATGTACATTGTAATATTTGGGACCTATTTATATTAAAATTATTTTTTGTTTATCTGAAATTCAAATGTAACTGAAAATTGTTTTTTATTTTTTAATTTGATAAATATGCAACTCTACCTGCATTAATTAGAAATCTTGTGAAGAACAGAGAAACATTAGTAAGCATGTTGTTTATGTACAAAAATGGCCATTACAAAAAAAGCTATTTTATCCATTTTTTCATAACACCTTGTGTTATTTTTTTCTCATTAAAGTAATAGCAATTTACTTTCTGTTTTTAAAACAATATAAAATAAAAGCCCTGCCATTTTATAGCTGTATCATTCATGCTGTTTATTTGGTCTATATTTTTCTTACTATTATACTATTTAGAACTTATGTGCCAGGCACTAAGTTATGTGCTCTACAAACATTTTTCTCACTTAATATGCACAAACCCTCCATTATGTAGATGAGGAAACTAAATATCTGATAGTTAAAATATCAATTAAGTTTAAGGAAACATAATTTTATAATTAGCAAGTGATAGAATTGCTATTTCTTCTTCATCTTTTTATGTTTAAATCATATCAAGAGACAATGCAATTGCCAACTGTGCAACAAAACTTTGTATCACTGTCTTTTATCCAGCTAAGAATCTTTTTTTTCTCTCTCTGGAACTTTCCTAGACTGTTATCTTTATATGTTTTTGTCTCTGACGATGCATACCAATTTATATACTGCTTTTTTAAGGAGAACAATGATTTTATATATGTTTGTATTCCCAACAGTATTTAGCACAATCTCATCTACAGGCTTAAAAGTATATTTGGTAAATAATTTATTAGCATTAAATAATTAACAATTATATATCAACAGTTAATGATGTGATACCCTAATGTATATATTAAATACATGCAAAGGGTGTGACGCTTTTACATTATTATTATTTATTTTTGTTTTGAAACTAAATTTACAGAAAGATACTAAAAGCTACAAAAGGAGCGACTTTTATAAGCTACCACACAGGGACATAGGCACTGACAAATTGGAAGAACGACAAGAGTAAGAAAGCCCTCCTCTTCTGTAGCGTATATTTTTCGGAGGCAGACAAACAATGATAGACTATTTCAGTGGGGGTAAATGTGGTGAAGCAATATACTGCAAGATTAATAGATAAAAAATTATTCTGGGGGATTTTATATTTTATATGAGAATTTTTTAAAAAAATGGAATAGGTGATATATGAGCATAGATTTAGAGAAAATAAGAATAGGCATTCAGCTGATTAAGAAAATAGCATCCCAGGTGAAAGGAACATCTTGTGCAAAAGCCCTAAGCAGACCTGTTCCTGAGGGAGCACATGAGACTAATGACACTTTGACAGCGAGGTGGCACCAATTCTGTACTCAAAACCTTTGCTCTGCTGCTGCTGCTGTTTGAAGAATATTGACTAGAAGGGCAAGAGTGAAAGCACAGAGAATAACTAGGAAGCTACTGTTAAGCCCAGGCAGGAGGTGATGTTGCCCTGGATTGTGGAAGTGGTAGTGGAGGTGGAGAGCAGCAGATGGATTCAGGATATATTTCAGAATTATCAACAATTTGCTGATGGCTCAGATGAAAAGTACTAGAGAAAAGAGAGGGGTCAACAAGGATGCCAAGTGAATTAGTATAATTATCTAGAAAATTATGGTTACCTTTTAATGATGATGGAAAGAGTAAAGGAGAAGTAAGTTTAGAGTTGGGCAAATTTGGATTTATTAAAATGGAGTACTAATTATTAATCTGAGTAAAAACTTGCTTAAGGACAAAGAAGGTTAGAACTCATTTGCTTATGACCCTCTTACTTACTTGAGAAGTCTGTGCATACCTGAATCTCTGGTTTAGAGAAGAGGTTTGGGCTGGAAGCATAAAGTTGTTGCTCATTGGTTGCAGATGATATTTAAAGTCATAGACCAGGATGAGGTGATCTGGGGAATGAGGACAGAGAAGTAGAGAGAAGGATGAAACACTCGCTGACCCTAATTTACAATTTATGAATTAGAATATAATCCGGCAAAGGAGAATAAGGTGAAGTCACAAATAAGGTAGGAAAAAAAGGAAGAGTGTGGTATTCCAGGGAGGGGTCATGATCAGAGCTGCCCAATTCTGCCTCCAGGATGAGTAATTGGAGATTTTCATTAAAAAAGAGGGAGAGGTTAAATAGTCAAAGAGCATATCTACTAGGCCCCCTGGTTCAGAAGGAGGAATAGTAGCAGATTTATGGATCTCTGATGCACATTTATTATAAGGTAACCTCTGGATATCTAGCAGGAAAGGACATCAAATTTTTTAAAAATATATATTTTATTGATTTTTCACAGAGAGGATGGGAGAGGGATAGAGAGTTAGAAAATAGATGAGAGAGAAACATTGATCAGCTGCCTCCTGCACACGCCCCCCCCCCCCCCCCCCCCCAGGGGATGTGCTTGCAACCAAAGTACATTCCCTTAGCCGGAATCAAACCCAGGACCTTTCAGTCCGCAGGCCGACGCTCTATCCACTGAGCTAAACCGGTTAGGGCAGGACATCAACTTTTGAGAGAAGGAGTCTGACTTGGCTTTAAAGAAGCACTAGCTCTTCTCCTGTTGTGAACAAAGGCAGGACACAACAGGAATACATTTTGGCAAAACCTTGGCTACAGGCTGATCCTGCTGACTCAGCTTTCATGGTGGGAATAACATCATCTTTTTCCCTGGCGTGATCAGTGCGCTAGCGTCCAAGCCTTGAGCTTGTCGCTGTGTAATATAAAAAGCTGGCAGCAAGATTCCTTCCATAGATGCATGGTTGGATAAGCATCAGACCCTCCTCTGCCATGATCAGGTAAACTGAATATCAGCTTTGGGGTTGTCCAGGATTGAATGCCTTATTCTCTGGGCTCTATTCAGTTTGCTCTATTCTGCAGAATGCCTGCACCTTCTCTGCGTGACCAGTCTGCAGGAGATCAATCCACAACTGGCTCATTCTTCTCTCTCATGATGGGACAAAGCCATTAAAATGGGTTAAAGAGCGAAGAGAGGTCAGGAAGTGTATAAATATCACTAAACAATGGAAATATAAAATTAATATGTGGGAAAAACCAAGTTTAGTAGGAAGATTATAGATTGGGGTGGCATCTACTATAACCTGAGGGAAGAGGGTAGGGGGGCAGTAAAGGGTGGCAAACATGTAGTGACAGCTGATGATTTGACTTTGGGTGATAGGCACGCAATGCAATTATACAGGTTATGTATCACAGAAATGTACACTCGAAACCTATGTAATCTTATTAACCCCAATAAGTTTAATTCAAAAAATCTCAGATTTGTTATGGAAAGTGGGCAAAAAATTGAATCTTTTTCATTTTGATTCCTCAGAGTTTTTCCTCTGCTCAGGCTTGCGTTGTGCTGTAAGAATTAAAAAATGTGCTATTTCAAAACAAAGTTAATATTAGATTATAATAATAATAATCTCTATGACCAATATATTTTATTTTGCTTGAAAAGTCCTATATGAGATTAACAAATTAATTACTATTTAAATAGTAGTAATAAGAGGAACAAAATGATCCTATGATATCTCAATTTGTAAGAAAAAATCAATAATGTAGGCATATACATTAGACGGACTGGAAATTACAACCACACTTTAAAGCCTAAAAATATATATTCCTTTAAACAATTCTTAATGTAAAGTAATGATTATATTTTAAAAGACAACAAATTTAATTGTTAAAATTAATTCCAGACCAGATATTTATTTAAAACATTGTAAAACAAAAGAGAAGCAGAGAATAGAAAGGAATGAACATGTGTAACCCTACTATGTGCCAGGGCAACTGTTGAATTAATTTAATGGAGTAACTAGTCTGGGGCATGTTCATAATTATTTTAACCTAATTTTGTTATTGTATAACTTTGTCTTTGTGATGTTGAAAAGAAACAAGATTCCTTTATTAAATGCTAATGTAAGCATCATAATTGCTTTTGCCTATTTATATTTTTGCTCCATTGTCTTCTCATGGTTTCCCTCCTGCTCAATGACTCCATGGCCTCTTAGAGTTGTTTTTGTAGAGATTGCATTGAATCATTAATTAAACTGTGCTTTTAAACTTTTGAAATATGCTCATTAGTGCTAAATTTATTTCACTGACAAAACGCATTGGCAGTGATATTAAAATAAAATAAATATTGAGTGTGAGCTATGCCGATTTGGAAATTCATAAAAGTGCAATTTTATTTTCTTTTGTTTCTTGGAGGCTGTACATTAAATGCTTAAAGCAGATTTCTGATAACACTCATAAAACCGAAGTTGAGGGCAGGAAAAGTGATGTAGGTATTACTTACTCTAGGAAGACAGGTGTTAGCAACAACTAGCCCTGGGAAGTAGGAAATCAGGTGCAGTGGTATTAACCCAGTCTCAGCTTGTCTCCAGATATGGTTGGGAATAACTGTCAGTGCAGAAAACATTTCATTAACTTTCCATCCAATACAGTATAAGGCAATACATTAAAAACATAAAATGGATCAGAGGAAAAGCACTATTGGATATTGAGTGGAGGATTTAGTTCAGATCTTAGAGGTACTATGTATATACTCTGTCTAAAATCCATCATCTTCCTAAAGTCACTCAAGTATTAATAGCACACTCTCCCTTGTGCCTGTTCAGACAGTTGTATTTTCAGAATAATAGTCTACCCAACCATAGCCCTGTTTAGGGACTTAAAGTATGTCAAAATACAGGTTTATGGAATATATATTTCCCACAAGAGGAAAAATGGATACTTGAGAATGTTCCACATACTAAGCTCAACGAATGAATTTTATTTGTTTAATATTTGACAAAATATTACATCATCTGACAAAATTTTTCTAACTATTAAGTGCAAGGAATTTTTTAGGCACCCATCTGACACTAGACAAACTTAGAGGGTAATGAACTCCTTTAGCTTTTTCTTGCCTGGGAAGCTTTTTATCTGTCCTTCAATTCTAAAGGATAGCTTTGCTGGGTAGAATAATCTTGACTGTAGGTTCTTGCTTTACAACCCTTTGACTATTCCTTGCCAATCTTTTCTGACCTGAAAAGTTTCTCTTGAGTAATCTCTTGAAAGTCTTAAGGAGGCTCCCTTGTAGGCAACGAAGTGCTATTCTCTTGCTAGCTTTAAGGTTCTCTCTTTGTCTTTAACCTTTTGTATTTTAATTCTGAAATGTCTTTGTGTGGGCCTCTTTAGGCTCTTTTTTTTTTTTTTTTCACTCTCTGTGCTTCTTGGACTTGTAGGTCTATTTCTTTTACCAAGTTAGGGAAGTTTCTGTCATTATTTTGTCAAATAGGGTTCTCTCGCTCTCTTCTCCTTCCAGCACAGCCATGATGTGAATATTGGTACAATGTGACCCCCAAAACAGGCAGTTTGCCTTGACACTTCTAGCTCTAGCTTCAGTGAGAAGTAATTTGACTTTAATTCTCAAATCACACTTTGTATTATTTGTAAATTGTCTTCAAACTGAAGGCTTAATAAATATATATAGTTCATTCGGTGATGTTGCCAAAGTCATTCTCAATTAATATAACTGAGTGTATGTAATCAAGGTAGATATCATTAAATATTAATATTTCTAATAGGCTGACTTCAAAATTATGGTATATACAGTAAGCTAATGAAGTAAACAAGTCTTCTCTTAATCAAAGGATAAGATGGTTGAAAAACATCTTTGGGCATGAAAGTCACCTGAAGAATGTTTTTTTTTGTTTGTTTGTTTGTTTACTTCAGAAAGGAAGGGAGACAGAGAGATAGAAATATCAATGATGAGAGCAAATCATTGATTGGCTGCCTCCTGCATGTTCCCCAATGGGAATAAAATCCTGCAACCTGAATATATGCCCTGGCCAGAAATTGCTCCAGGACCTCCTGGTTCATAGGTCAACACTCAACCACTGAACCACGCTGGCCCGCGCTGAAGGTTGTGTGTGTATGTGTGTGTCTGTTTTAAGAAAGCAATCAGTGCCTGGGTACCAGTACTGAACAATTTTTGGAAATCCTGATTCATTGACCTAATGATGTGCCCTCCCATTTTTTCAAAAGTCTGTCTAAGTGATCACGATGCACATGTAAGTGTGAAATCCTCTGAAACTTGCCTGCAGTAACAGGGATAATTTCTGTGTTCAAGTAACATGGTAACCCTTTCAAATAAAAAATACAAAGCAAGGGGGCTCAGCTTTACCTGTATAGGTGAAAAGCTAACTTCAAGGGAGATATCCTCACTAAATACTGCTATTTACAAATATATCACATATGTCTTGAAATAAGCTCATTATTATTTCTTCTAAGAAATACTTTGTTAGCCTTGCCTTCAAGTTACTCTATGGAAAAAAAATCTTATATGTGATATATTTATATATATATATATATATATGTATATATATATATATATATATATATGTATTAACTCTCATTTATTTAAAAGTATCTATATGTTTTTAAACCAGGTCCACCCGAGTTTTCCATCTCATATTCTGGATGCAATGCTGTCAAGCATATTTCACCTCACTCTTGGTCCGGGAAGTTTTTTATTACCTTTTTGAAATCCCAGAAATGCTTTACTAATCATGTTTTCTAGTTTATCTAAGTCCTATCTCTATTGCAGTGGGAAGGTTTTTCAAAACACTGTAGTCTTCATCTTTTCTACAAGGAATAGAAAATTCTCTTCTTTATGTTATGCCAGCTCCAACAGTCAGCATACACCATGGCAAAGAATGGAACCAGAGATCAAATAATGTATGTGGGGAGGTGATCTTATAGCTGACTGAAAATTTTCTGATGGTGCCATTAGCAATGGTCATTGTAAAGACAAATGATATTTATGCATTATTTCAAACTTCCATTACTCAAGATTGCATGAGCAGTGAAAAAACTGTGAGGTTTTACTATAATTGACATTGTTCAGCAGGGGCAATGAAAATAAGTCATCCCAAAGAAACTAGACCAACCAAAGTTCAATTAAATGACAAAAAAGGAAAGTCTGGATGTTTAGCCAGTTCTGAAGCCATTCTCCACTGTGATGAATAGAAAGGGATTCAGAGACATTTCAAATGAAAATGACAGGAGCTCAGCACAAGTTTTACCTCAAAAGTAAGGCTTCCGTTCATTTCTGCTTTAAGTATGAGAGAATAAGCCAATTGGTTTGTAATGATGAGATGCCAAGAATAGTTAAAAAAATAGGTCATAATTCCACCTTGTTAAAGACATGGTGTTAGACTACCTCCTAATTAGTCTATGACATTTTCTTAAAGGCAAGTCATGCATTTAGGCATAGCAGTGCCTAATTGTACCCCGTAACTTTGAAGTGTACTTTGGGGCAAGCTAGTGTTCTCATTAATGAATCATTTAAAACACCTTTCTACTTGGACAGGCCACAGGTTTTAGCAGTGATTGCTTTTCTCCTGATTTCATTCCCTTCAAAACCTTCTGCAATCACCTTTTTTTCTCTTTTCTCTTTCCTAGCATTTTCCCCCCTCTTAAAATGAGTCTTTTGGAACATGTTATTCAATGAAGGACTCTTATTGTTAAAACATAATGTTTGCTTATGTTAAATTAGTAGCAATTCAAAATTGACTGCATTAATTCACATCTGGAATACACGGTTAGTCTTATCAGATTATTAAAAAGAGACATTTGGAAAGTTACTGGGTATAAAATCAGCCAATTAATTACATAGGAACTTTGGTTTGATTTAATTCAAAGAACCCAGACTCTAAATTATTTAATAAAAGAACATATTATGAGGCTATCTCACAGAAAACTGTTACCCTGGAATAAAGAGGAGAGACTGCCTCGTTAGGATTCCAAACCCCACAACATCTGTTTAATTTAAGTACTTCCTTCTGATATGAACACTTAAAATGAGATCTACCTTCTTAACCTTTTTTTTTTTGAGTGCACAGTACAGTGGTGTAACTGTAGACACCATCTTGTACTGAGGACCTACATTGCTTCCTCTAGGACTCAGGACCCAGCCTTTTATTGCAGGGACTGAATGGCCAATTTATATTTTGATTTCACATTTATTCCCTTTATCTTCTATATCTTTCCAACTAGGATAGGTGAAGCAAAGCATTTTTATCTCTGCTAGAATTCCATCAAACAAAGAATAGATTACGTCTTCCCAACAACCCTTAAGACTCTAGCATATCTGAACTGAAGCTAGCTGGCAGGTAAGAGAAGAAGATAACTCAGCCTATCCCATTAGTCCCACACGGGTTGTTAGAGTCTTGAGGTTGGATGCTATAGAGCTCAGCATGTACTGAGAAAGGACAGCTCATGATGAAATATTTCTTATCTTTTGTTATTGGAAGATAATGTAGGGCCTGGCTTCAAATTATTGTAGAGCTTAATAATAACTAACATTATTGAATGTGTACCATGTTCCAGGCACTCCTCTATGTGCTTAATATAGATTATTTAACGTGTTCTTAATGCAACCCTATGAGATGGGTGCTGCTATCACCATGTCCATTTTGTAGATGAGGAAGCTGAGGCCACAAGAGATTAAAGGACATGACAAGGTGTGCAGTGAGTTAAGAAGCTAACTCTGAAGCTGCTGCTTTTGTTAGTAGCTGCACTGTCCACTTAGTTATCAGGCTGGCATGTTTCTTCAGTGTTAGTGAGACAACATGTTCCTGTTTCACAAAATAAAGTTGATGTTGACAGTGTTTATAAGAAAATAAAAATTATATTTAAGAATTTTATTTTTGACAGAATGACCTACCGGTGTTTTTATTTCCTGGTATCATTTGCAAATGTTAACTAGTGTTGATGAGAATTGCTATGCCACTAATTCAACATGATTAACTTAAATTTGATTACTAAATCAATTTGCAAACTTGAGACAAAGTTCAAGATTCAAAGATTTTGATAGATCAAAATCTTCAAAGAGTATATATATTCTGTATTTCTAGTGAAGCTCATTATATGATCAGTGGGTTCAAAGAAATATGATTACTTGTGTGGAAACTACAACTCATATCAACACTAATAAAAGAGAAAAATGGTAATTGGCGTACGAGCTACCCTTTTCATTGGCTAATCAGGGCTATATGCAAATTAACTGCCAACTAAGATTGGCAGTTAACTGCCAACAAGATGGCGGTTAATTTGCATATGTAGGCACAATGCAGGGAGGCGAAAGGGAAAGCAGGAAGAAGCCCCCTGCCACTGACAGTGATTGGAAACCCAGGGGGGAGCTAAGAGCTGGGGGGCAGGGCAAAGGCGGCCCTGGGGCCGCCTTTGCCCTGCCCCCCAGCCATGATCGGAGAATCAGGGGCCTTTGCCGCCCTGGCCAGTGATAGCAGGAAGTAGGGGTGGAGCCAGCGATGGGAGCTGGGCACGGTTGAAGCTGGCAGTCCCAGGAGCTAGGGGCCCCTTGCCTGGGCCTAAAGCGAAGCCCACGATCGCGGGGCAGCTGCAGCTGTGGGTCCCCGCTGCCCGGGCCGGATGCCTAGGCCAGAGGCGTCAGGCCTGGGGAAGGGGCCGATCCTGCGATTGGAGGGTGATGGGGGTCAATGCCTGAGGGCTCCCAGTATGTGAGAGGGGGCAGGCTGGGCTGAGGGACACTCCCCCCCACACACACCCAGTGCACGAATTTTGTGCACCGGGCCCCTAGTCTAATATATTTTGCCTTTACTCTCAAAGACTAATTAAATTAAAAACCTTTTTATATCCAAGGGAAACATTGGATAAATAATTTTATTGAAGTAAATTAGACCTAATATAGTATTTACACTAACCAATTTAATTTTTGTACTGGTCACAGCATGGTCTACAGTGAGGAGCAGATATTTTCAAATAAAGTCACAGGTTAGAGAACAAGCTAGAGAAACCAAGATGGTGGCATAGATAAACACCGGAGTTTGCTGCCTTGAACAACCATGTCAAAAATACAACTAAAAGATGGAACTGACATCATCCAGAACCACAGGAAGGCTGGCTGAGTGGAAATTCTACAACTAGAAGGAAAGAGAAAAGCATACCGAGACTCAGAGGAGGTGTGGTGCGGAAGTAAAATACTAAGGTGCAGAGGTGCATGCGGAGAGGGCTGGCGGCTGAGGGCACCGTTGTCTTTTTCAATTGGGAGGGAGTCTCAGGCTCTGAGCTCCAGTTCCCAGTGAGTCTCTCCCTAGGGATCCAGACTCATACGGGAGAAGCGGGACTGTCTGGCATCAGTCGGAACTCGAGGGAAGCTTTCTCTCCAAGGGGCTTGCAGCGATTACCAGGACATTGAGAAGCAGAGCCTCTGAGGGCAGGACTGAGAGCAGCCATAACTGCTAGCCCGCCCTGTTGATCCTGTGGGACCCGCCCCGCCCAAGCCCTGCAGGGAGGCTTTTGCTGGATAGCCTCAGGCAAAGGCTAGATTAGCACCTCCCTAGAGATCCAGGTGCCAGGAAACCCAGAGGTCAGAGTGGGGTTGCAGCTCCATGGAACCATAAAGGACACACTCAGGGGGCAGACTCAGTGAGCACCAAAGCCCCATTGAAGCAAGTCTTGCCCCAGAGGGGTGTCTCCAGCACAGAAGTTCTCCCACTGCAGACACAGCTGATTTTCACAGCCAATTGGCCTGGAGGTCAATTCCTCCCAGTGATAACTACAACAATCAAGACTTAACTACAACAAGACTGTGCACAAAGACCACAAGGGGGTGCACCAAGAGTGTCCACCTCAGGTAACTGGGGAGGCTGAGCCACTGGGCCCTAGAGGACACTCAGCACAGAAAACCACTTTATCAACACAGGGAAGCATAAAAAATGCAGAGACAAAGAAAAAGGACACAAATGACAGAAATGGAGGAAAGCAAACTACTGGATATAGAGTTCAAAACCACACTTTTAAGGTTTTTCAAGAATTTTCTAGAAACTGCCGATAAACTTAATGAGATCTACAAGAAATCTAATGAGACCCTCAATGTTGTGATAAAGGACCAACTAGAAATTAAGCATACACCGACTGAAATAAAGAATATTATACAGACTCCCAACAGCAGACTAGAGGATCTCAAGAATCAAGGCAAATATTTGAAATACGAAGAAGTAAAAACACTCAACCGGAAAAGCAAAATGAAAAAAGAATCCAAAAATACGAAGATAGTGTAAGGAGCCTCTGGGACAGCTTCAAGCATACCAACATCCAAATTATAGGGGTGCCAGAAGAAGAGAGAGAGCAAGATATTGAAAGTCTATTTGAAGAAATAATGACAGAAAACTTCCCCTACCTGGTGAAAGAAATAGACTTACAAGTGCAGGAAGCACAGAGAACCCCAAACAAAAGGACTCCAAAGAGGACCACACCAAGACACATCTTAATTAAAATGCCAAGAGCAAAATACAAAGAGAGACTCTTAAAAGCAGCAAGAGAAAGACAGTCAGTTACCTACAAGGGAGTACCCATATGACTGCAAGCTGATTTCTCAACAGAAACTTTGCAGGCCAGAAGGGAGTGGCAAGAAATACTCAAAGTGATGAATGCCAAGAACCTACACCCAAGATTACTTTATCCAGCAAAGCTATCACTCAGAATTGAAGGTCAGATAAAGAGCTTCACAGATAAGGAAAAGCTAAAGGAGTTCATCACCACCAAACCAGTATTATATGAAATGCTGAAAGGTATCCTTTAAGAAGAGGAAGAAGAAGAAAAAGGTAAAGATACAAATTATGAACACCAAATACACATCTATCAACAAGTGAATCTGAAAATCAAGTGAATAATCTGATGAACAGAATGAACTGGTGATTATAATAGAATCAGGGGCATAGAAAGGGAGTGGACTGGATATTCTTGGGGGGGAAAGGGGTGAGGGGGATGCAGAAAGAGACTGGACAAAAATCGTGCACCTATGGATGAGATCAGTGGATGGGGAGTGAGGGAGGAGGGTGGGGTGGGAACTGGGTGGAGGGGTGTTATGGGGGGAAAAAAGAGGAACAAATGTAATAATCTGAACAATAAAGATTTAATTAATAAAAAAAAGAAAAAAAGGTCTTCTTGAAGAAGAAGAAAAAAAGATAAAAATTATGAACAATAAAATGGTAATAAACAACAACAAAAAGTCACAGGTTAAAGTCCTCAAACTGGTGCTACAACTTATTAGTTATTTGATCTAAGGAAATTTACTTAAATTGCTGAACCTCCCTTTTTCACATATGTAAAATAGGAATGCACATAGTCATCACAAAAGTTATTTATGAGGATTACATAAAGATAATAAAAACAACTTAACATTCATTTAACAGTAGTGGACTTACATTTTCACAGAACTCTTCTATAGAACATGCTATTATTATGATTATAATAACTATTAGTATTTTGTTAAGTAATCAACTTAGAATAATAATTTTTCCTAATATCATTTTATTTTAGTAATATTTTATGATGTCTTTTTCCAGTGCACTAGGTCATCTCCCATAAAGGCTATGAATTTTAATGTAATGTGTGATAGAAAAAAAGGAAGGTATATTTAATTAACCCTAAAATTCATCACTATATGCATAGTACTAGATTAGGTACTATTGGTACTAATGGATATATTCATATTTTTTTCTATCCACAAAGAGCTTATTAATGGAAAGAAAATATTCATAAAGAATTAATGAACCCAATAGCACACATAACATTTTAATTGAATCCTCAAATTGGGAAATATAGTTACATGTCATAAGAATTAAATTTATTCATAGTACATTAAATATAAGATATAGTTTGGTGAAAGAGTTGAATTACCTAGAGAGAACCTAAGGGAGATTTAACATAGATGTCTTCATCAGTAGTTTTTAAAGTGATAAGGGACATGGCCATGTGAATGGAAACTTTTGATGGCCCCACTGCCATTAAGTTGACTATGGTTAGTAAAAGCGAATTTGTATACAGCCAACTTTGAAAAAAATATTAATGATAGAATTAAAATGACCATGGTAATAATCATTGGAATGAGCAAGCAATATATACTGTTGGATGTTATCAAATAAAGGTAATAAGTATTTGATTTTCTTTGAACACTATTTTCAGAATTACACCACGAGTGTATTGGAAGTTGGGTCAATCACTTGTCTATTTGCTCTCAAACCCATTTCCCTTTATGTTCACTCACCCAATGGTTTCTTTCTTGCTACTTTCAAGTAACAGACACTGATAGGAGATTGAGAGTGCCAGAATGAGAGAAGCTTCCGTATTACTCATTCCCTCTCCCCTGCTTTGGTAGTGATTTGGCCAGTATCTAGTTTCACTTTTATGATTCTAGTACCTACTGTGTGACCCCTCTCTATCTTTCAGCTCTTGCACAATGGTCCTCGCACTTAGTTTTTGGTAGCAATACCCTTTTTTAAAATATTTGTAGTTATAGACCTGAGTGTACTTTCTTTTTTTAAAGAATATATATATATATATATATATATATATATATATATATATATATATATAATGATTTCAGAGAGGAAGAGAAAGGGAGAGAGAGAGATAAAAACATCAATGATGAGAGAGAATCATCCGCCAGCCTCCTCCTGCATGTCCCCCCCACCCCCCTCAATGGGGATCGAGACCACAATCCTGGCATGTGCCCTCAGTGGTAATCAGACCGGTGACCTCCTGGTTCATAGGTAGATGCTCAACCACAGAACACCACCAACCAAGCCTGAGTGTATTTTCTATACAGTGAGGCCTTGACTTACGAGTGTCCTGACTAACGAGTTTTTTGAGATACCAGCTGTCTCTCGGCCTATTTTTTGCATTGAGTTGACAGAGTAATTTGAGTTAATGGGCTCCTTAATGAGCTCTTTAACGAGCTCGGTCTCAGAACGAATTAAACTCATAAGTCAAGGCCCCAGTGTACCTGTTTCTCTTTGGATAGACTCACCTTCCTCAGTGTTCAGATTTTTCAATACATCTATGTCTAGTTCAGCACATTGAATCACCTTATGGGATTACCTGGGCTCTCTTTTCTGGATGGACTTTGAGTGCCACAGGATTCAGAAGAACTTTTCTCTGATGAAGTCATTGGAGTAGGGTGACTACACTGTCACATCCATTGCACCTCCCAAGCTGTGGATGGGCACTATATCTGTTACTCCATTGCTCAGCAGTTTCCTGTACTTACCAGACAGTAGAGACGGTGCAGTCAACTCTCTTCATGATCATATGTGTCCCTCTTGCAGCTACAGATTAGGGACTAAGACAGACTTGCCTAACTGGAAAGACCATTCTTCAGGACAGAGAAACGATTTGCTGATTGTCCTCAGGTTGAACGTCTAAACAAGCTTTCAATGTCTGTTGTAACTCCAAAGGCATCATCAGGTGCTGAAAATGCAGGGTGAGGGCGTCGGAAATGGCAAAATAAGATTCATACTGAACTTGATTAGAGTTTTATTTCCATAATTAACCAGCTGTGTGACTTAGGGTGATGGGGAGAGAGACAGGTAAGGATTGAAAGATTGTTAGGATAGGAGGCTCAGTTGAAAAGATTTATTAAATTATTCATGAATATGATACAAAGACAAAAAGAAATACCACCCAAATGATGATGCATGCTTTATCAGCATAGTGAATTTATACAAACTGTTCCTCCTTGTTTCCTAAATTATGTGTAATGTTATCTTGTGATTATTTTAGAATTTTCACTTATTTTAAACGTTTCTATCATTTCTTAGCTAGCTGAGAGAGAGAGAGAAGGAAAGACATGATAAAGAGAGAACACTCAGAAGCACAGTTTTCCAGAAATAACAGGACTGCATGAGTTTTGTGTTATTGTGAGATATGTAGCAGGGATGTTATTAATACAGGGGGTGAAAAATGAAAAGATAGCCTGAGGCCCTGAGGTGACAAGTGATGAGCTAAAGCCATTTTGCTCTTTGTCTTTCCTTTAAATGCCTAGTCCATCCCATGACATGTTAGAAATCATCAGTAACAAAATTAGTTCTTATGTCTATAAATGGAGCATATCTAGGTGTATTTCTAATGGGTTCATGTAGTGTCTAACACATCTTAGTGAAAAGTATAATGATCATAGAAGCTGGGTGGATGAAACCAGGAATCAAAGAGTTACTCTGTGAAGAAGCAGGAATTTTAGGATGTGAAGGAGATTTACTAGGGCTCCGCTTTTGCAGTCCTGCTGAGTTACTGTTATCCAAAACACAGAGAAGCTGATGTTCACCTCGTTCACACTTCCTCCTAATGGTTTTGCCAGATAAAAGTATTTCCAACCTGTGATTATTGAGGTCAGAGCATTGTTTCAATGTAATTGCTTTTGTTACCTTTTATTCATTTTAGAAAATGGCAGGAGAAGATTACAGTTCACTAGAACCCTTCCTTTCGAATCTTGTTCATTAATTAGATGCATGCCATGGTCAGATTGACAGCATGGTTGAGTGTCCCAGAAAATAAGCTTTGTTTAAATGACACTATTGTTGATAATACCTAGCTTTAAAACCTCACCTGTGATTTGAAGGATATTGACCCCTCCACTGCAAGAGAAGCAAAAAAATTGGGATGTTTGTGCTTTTGCAATTTGACTGGTGTTTAATTGGCTAGTTTTCTTCTTATGTACAAAGGCTTCTGAAACACTGTACCTTTCTCTGAGTGCCAACTAGGTACTAAAGCTGGGTTGATATCGCTGCACATTACAATTACCTGGAGAATTTTCCCCAAACACCACTGCCCAGCCTTCACTTCTAGAGAATTATGATTTAGTGTTTAGATATGGAGACAAGGCAGCAGTATAGTTTAATGTACAGCTTGGTTGAGAATTCTCCTATAGGGGAAGCAGAAAGGAAACATAAATTGAGACAACATTTCTCTCCTATAATGAGTTTATTATCTTGATAAGTACATAACCATTTAAGGTCTAAACTATATGGTATTGGATTGGAAGGAGCCATGTTAGAACTGAGAGCTGGTGATCAGGCAGGTTGGGTATTCTGGAAATGGTAGGAGTGAGGAAGGCTGAGTGGAGGGATGAATCAGAATGGGGGGTTAGATATGGAGTGAAATCTCATGCGGAGAAATTGCATGTGTGTAAGTTGTTATCATTGAATCACAGAATCACTGACATCTCTAATAAATGCAAGTGTTGTTTTATTTTGTTTACTAATACCATTGTATTCATGTGGTACAAGCAGCCAACTCTGTTAATTCATCCCAAAATATAATTATTTTAGTATATAATGTAAGTAAAATTACTTTTTCCATCAAAACTTCCAGGGCCCTGACCTTGGCATTTTCTGATAAACTATTAACCTGCATTTTCCAGTCTAAACCTCTGGTCTCCTAGCTCCCATGCTGGCCATAGAACAGTCTATCTTCTTCACAACCTCCCTAATCCCTCTCTCTATAAGTTTAATCTAACCTGATACTTTCTGGGATAATTGTGGGCACCCCAACTCCTCCAACAGGTGACCAGTATTCAATCTCTTCACTTATAACCTTTCCTCCTTCCCTTATGACTCAGTGAGTAGACCTAGTCTTCCTCCTACAACCTTCACAGGTCATGTGGATCTCCAATCCTGTCTACCTCCCCATGTATGGAAGACATTCCTTCTTCATATAATTAATTCTATTTATCCTTCAAAGTTCTGTTGGAACTTCTGATAATTTAGATTCCACTGCTGTGTGAGAAAGGAAGACAGAGGAAGGGGGTTAAAATCCCTTACAGGACCTAGTTCCCATATATAGCATGCAATTGTTGATTAAATTGTTGTCTTCCTTACTACCCTTAAAACAGGGGTGGGGAACCTCTTGTCTACCAAGGACCATTTGGAAATTTATAACATTTTTTGTGGGCCATACAAAATTATCAAGTTAAAAATTACCCTGCTATATTTGGCCAAACAATTAATTTACCCCTAGTGCCTTCGTAGGACCAGGACAAATGATTTTGCAGGCCTTATATGGTCCATGGGCCTGACATTCTACCCTTGCCTTAAATGAGGCAACCATGCCTTATTCAACTTTTATCAACCAGCACATAGCACAGAACAGAGTATACAGAAACACTTCCATTTGGGGGCGGGGGCGGGGGAGGGGGAGGGAGAACATGATTTATTTTGAAATAACTGATGGAACATACAATCCATTGTTTATTTATGAGCTCAAAATAATAAGGATAACCAAGAAGCTGGCTAAAACCTCCACATAGGCCAGAATTGTCAGTGCTTGTTATAAGCATTTAAAGGTAATAGCATAAAGAGACACCAAGGATACTTACTTGTGAAACTGTGTATGGATTTATAACAAATGGCCAAATGCTGTGAGCTAAACTCTGCAGTGGACAATAAGTCACAGCCAGCTTGAGAGTCAGCATCAATTATAGCCTCACCCTGGCGACACGTTACAAGGAGAATAGAAGGTAACATCTAAGTGTGTCCCCAAAGTTTTCTGGTGAGAAAACAAATGAAATCAGAAAAAAAAAAAAAAAAAAAACCAGAAAAAAAAGCCCCGCCTAATTTAACTTTCTTCAATCTGAATTTCAATCAGTTGCAAACAAAAAGAAAAAAAAAGTGGCAGGTCACATTCTGCACGGAGGGGTTTAGGCTCTGAGGGAACGTCTTAGGAAATTGTCCATGAATGACCTGGCTGCCTCTGTGGGATGATTTGTGTGATGGGACTACATCAACTAGAATTATTACAGGAGACTTTTCTATAGTTTGGTAATTTTTGGTCCTGATATAAATTAGCTGTCTTTGATGTGAAATGTGATCCCCCACTGCCTTAATTAAAGCTATTTTCATTGATCTGTCAACAAAAATCATTTTGGGGATGTTGGAGAATAGAGAACAATTGGAGTGTAATATTCAGCCAGAAGGATTTTGAAATCATTATGTAGCATTAAAGAAAAGGCAAAATCTCTGGCAACATCATTATTAATGATGTCTGCAATTTATATATAATGTGTGCATTCATTCAGCATTCATAACAGAATTGGTATGTTCTCCTTAAAATAACCATTATTTTTTTATAACCTAAATGATGCTAGAAAAAAACAACATGGATTTCCACTGGAATCAGAATAACATCCTAATTGCTATGCTGTACAAAAGCTATAGGATCTAGACCCTCCTCCTTCTCTGACATCACCTCACTCCACCCTCCCTCTGTTTCTCCCTCTTGCTCTAGACTCCTTTCCTCTCAGGGTCTTTTGCTTACATCACAAAAACCCCCTTCTTATAGCCTTTACCATGATGTTTCTTTTGTCTGGTTGGTGTCCCCAGATCTTCTCAGTGCTAGAAACCTCTCATTGTTCATCTCTGAAATAAGAAGAAATTTCCCCACAGAGGCCATCCATGATAATCTAATCTAAAGTAACCCCTATTCATAACCTCCCAGTCCTCTGCATCCCATTACCCACTATTATATTCTGAGGTACCTTTCAATATCTGATATTTTATTTGGTTGATCTCTTTCTTTTCTTTTTCTTCTCTTTTTAATTGATTTTTGAAACATTGAATATATTGGGGTTGATATTAATATAATTATATAGGTTTCATGTGTTCAATTCTATAATATATCATCTGTATATTGTACTGTGTGTTTACCACCCCAAATCAAGTCTCCTTCTACCACCATTTACCCCACTATATACTTTCTACCTCCCCCCATTCACTTTCCCTCTGGTAATCACTATACTGTTGTCTGTGTCTATGAAAAGTGTTTTTTTTTTGTTGTTGTTGTTGGTTTGTTTTGCTTAATCCCTTCACCTTTTTCACCCTGACCCTCAACCCCACTCCCTTCTGATAGCTATCAGTCTGTTCTCTGTATCTATGAATCTGTTTCTATTTTGTTTATTTCTTTCATTAGATTCCACATATAAGTGAAATCATATAGTACTTGTTTTCTCTGACTGGCTTATTTCCCTTAGCATAATACCCTCTCAGTCCACCCACGTGTTGTTGAAGCCCAGTCCTGGTGATTTCCTGAGACCCTGTCCCACCCAACTTGTGGGCACACCCAAGCTGTTTTTAGTGGCTTTTCCTTAGAATGACCTCTTGGTTCACACTTCAGACTCTCCTGAAATCTCTCAAACAAGCAGCATCTGGCCCCAGTGTGCCTTGTACCTCTAGCTAAGTGGCCCCAGGCCCAGCACTTGCAACAGCTGGCCTTGTTTTGCAGCTTGGCCTCATCTGGGCACCTCCAAACCCAGCACAAGTAGCAGCCATCTGTACATCACTTTGTAGCTCATGGTGGGTGGCCTCGGGTAGAGCACAGGCAGCTGACTTTTGCTTGGTTTCTTGTTTCTTTGTTTTCTCTCTTCCTCTCCTAAATATAATCTCCATGGAAACAAAGAACCATATTTATCATGTTCCCTATTGCATCCTCCAAATCTAGGAAAAGAGCTACTCTAATAGTTGCTGTGTGAATAAATAATTAAGTGTTGTAATGTACTGCATGTAAACATTGCCTTATTCCAGGACTGGAAAATGTTCCTAGCCTTTCAATACATAAGTTATCATCTTTTCTATCTCTAAACATGGAAAGTTATACATCCCTCAAATTAGTTTTGGATTTATAAAATTACCAACAGCCTTACACTTTTACTTTATAATACTTTCAGAATAGATTTAAATTGGAAAATTTCACATCAGTTCTGAATGCTACTGGTTTATATCTGATGCCTTTACTTATGGAACTCTAACCTGAGTTTGGAGATGAGTGAATATATATACTATGGCAATTAATATGTTACTATATTCATATATTAGTCAAGTATTTATTGAGCACCTCTTGTTTGCTTAGTGCTGTACTTGGTATATATTATAAATTATAATGGTCCCAACTTTCATAGAGTTTATAGTTTATTGATACAGTCAGAGAATTAAATAGTTCCTCACAATGAGTCATAAAAAGTGCTATGGGAATGATAGAATATCATGGGCCCAGAAAGCTGGAGAACTGACTCAATTTCGGGTGTCAGGGAATGTTTCCCAGAAGTGGCACCAAACTGGAGACTAGATGAGTAAATAATAATTAGTCAGGAGAAACCATATATATCCACCTGGCCTGATCTAGCAACCAGAATAATTGCTGGAATCCAATCTTAAAAATGCTTCATTGTATTCCAGGCAGTGTAAACTTTGGTGTTCTTCCAAGTGTGGTCTACCTGGTTGCCACCATCAACATCATCATGATCATCATCTTTATCAATATGTATTTAGTGAAAAATTATATCTGAACACTCTATATGGATTATGCAAGTAATCTTCCTAACAACCCTAAACATAGATAGTTAATATTATGTTTATTTTACATGTGAGGAAGTGAAGCTCCCAATGTTTTATCCCAGTACATCCAGATAATTCTGCAGTTCTGTTCTCTAATGCTCCCTTTAATGGATGCATTGACTCAGTTACTAGAAAGACCCCTTCTTAAGTGATAATATTAATAAAATGTCAATGTAAACAAAAGACATAGTTTAATGACTAGGTCTTCATATTGTTACCAGTAGGGAGAGGTCCTCATCCCCACCTGTTGCTCCTGGGAGTGGATTTTTTGCAATATCCAGAGCGGTGGTTCTCAACCTTCCTAATGCCGTGACCCTTTAATACAGTTCCTCATGTTGTGCTGACCCCCAATTTCATTGTTACAAATTGAACATAATTAAAGCATAGCGATTAATCAAAAAAACAATATGTAATTATATATGTGTTTTCTGATGGTCTTAGGCGACCCCTGTGAAAAGGTCGTTCGACCCCCAAAGGGGTTGCAACCCACAGGTTGAGAACCGCTGATCCAGAGGAAAAGATTTTCTGAGACTCACAAGGTAGGATGACATATCATAGAAAGCTTTATTATTGTGGAATCAAATCCCTGAGTTTCCAAGGTCCCATTTTCCTTGGGCCAGTCATAGAAGACGTGTAGCTAGGCCTTCAGCAGAGCTAAAATAAGAGCCAGTGTCCAGCATTTCCTTTCCATGTTGGAGCTGAGTCCGGTCCAGCATTAGGCTAGCTTAGTTTATGTTTCTTGCTGCAGTTCATTAGTCCACTATGTGTAGGGCCCATATGGCCCTGGACAATTTTGGATGAAAGCAAGGGAGCCAAGAGCAAGCCAAGAGTCACACAAAAGAGCCAGGAGCAGTAAGTGAGTGAATTCCTTTGTTTAGGGGATTACGTATTCCCAAATTTTCATGGGTTTACTGTGGCCACGCCCATTCTGGCCCATGATCTCTGTTCCCAGGTGTGACTGACAGGAACCTTTTCTAGTTACTCCAACGTCACTGCACTTGGGTCTATCTCTCCTTTGTAAGACCCCATCCCCCAGTGATTCTGGTGGTTCTCTGGGAAATGTGAAATCCAGTTTCCTGGTGAAGCTGCCCAAATGGCATACTCTTAATGCCTGGCCTCCTCCCTTGGCTCCTTTCCTATTATTAATAGCTAACTAAGTACAATGGTATCAACATCTGACACTGACCTTGTGAATTCAAAGACATTGCAGATAATGACACTCGACAATTATCATGTAGCTTCAGTTCGGGTCCAGGGTTACTATAGTGGTATACTCTATGACCTAGAAAGAGGAAAAGTGCCTTCTAACTTAGGTAGCTAGACTAAATATGAGTGCTACCTTGAATTCTAAGGTATCTCTTGAAATAGCATATTTCTTTAATTTAACCTTATAATAAACCATCTATACTAATAAAAGGGTAATATGCAAATTAACTATTACTCCACGACAAAGATGGCAGCTGGCGCCCATAGCCACAAAGATGGCAGCATCCATAGACACAAAGATGGCGGTGCTGGCTGGAGCCGGCTGGAGCAGGCGGGATGGTTGGCTTCCTTTGAGTGGGATGCTTAGCCAAGCCTCCTGCAAGCCCCAGCCTGCCACCGAGGGCTGGTCTCTGGATGGCGGCCACAGAGCGGGCAGGAGGCAGCTCTGGTCCAGAGCGAAGGTGGGAGGCAGTGTCCAGAGCAAAGGCCCGGGTCCCGGGTGCTGGAGGTAAGCTGGTGCTGGCAGCCAGGGGAAGGAAGGCCTATTCTTGCACGAATCTTCGTGCACCAGGCCTCTAGTTTTGAGAATAAAGTCCTTTGACAGAAGGGTGTTATCATGTACTCGTTGTACCAACAGTGTGCATCTCCTGTGGAGAATATTCACTGCCTCTGAACAAAACTGTTGTACTTGACTCTCTCTTCTATATCCCCACAGCTTAGAAAGTTTTTTCATCATTATAAAACCATTAGTTGTGTTTTCTACACCAACATTCTAGAGCTCCGTTCCAGAAATACACAATAATTATGGCTCAGACTTGAGTCTCTGCATTCATTCTCAACTTCACAGCAGCAGTGGCTTCCTGAAGCCCTAACTGTAAGCTAGGACTCATGGCCAGCTTCCAACGTCAACCTTGACCTAAGGCAGTGAGTAGCAAACAAGCTGTGTCTTCTGGAACTCTGTTTTAAGTTATATTTGCTGCTCTTCCAACAATGACAGTGTGACCTAGTTCTTGAAATCCATTTTTTTATTGCTTATCATTTTTTATCCATCACTAGGACCCTCACATTGTATAATTCAACATTTGCCTGAGCTCTGTCATTGTTGCTTTTGAGTAACCTGTGCATTTTTTCTCCTTTTAATGGAGATATGCCTTTGTCTTTATCAGCCACTCTCTAAAGACCACAAAGGTAACTGGGTAGAAATTATTGTTTAACAGTCCGGCTCTCCATTGCTAGACCTCTCAGATCTTAAGTAACATTTGAATAATTTGTTATATCAGTTTTATATTGCCTATTGTTTGTTTTGCTTTCTACTCACCTTTAAGAACCTATTGCCATTGGATTTTTTCATTGTCTATTGCAAAATTATCAGTCTCGGATGCTCATAGAGACCAGGTAGGTCACCTAAGTGTGTGACACCAGCCAGGTGAGGACTATGGTGACATAAAAGCATTTCCAGGGAGCCACAGCTCTTCAGTAAGAGCTCACTCTTATCATGGCTAAATATGATCCTAGTGATTACATATATAAGAATTTGTATTTTTATGTGAAATCTCCAATTATATAAAAATTGGAATATAATTCGAAAAAATTTAAAAAAACAACACTGAGAAGATAAAAATAAAATGAAACACACAAATAAAACAACAACCACAACAAATGCCCTAGGATCTCATCTCCCATCCAAGGCTGACATAATTTCAGTTTTATTCATTTGGGATATCCCAATCAGCTCTAAGATCTTGAGTAATTTCTCTTAAGTATTAGACCCCATCTTGCCTAGAGAATATAGTTATCCAAGTTCCAATATAAAATGGTAGACTATTTTGGTTGACCACTAGCCAAGAGATCATTGAAAGTTGTAGGCATATATGGAGATTATATATATATATATTAAACTAGGTAGTACACTTATACTAGTATTGGTACTATGTCTACTAATAATAGCAAATTATAGTAATATCATTTATAAGGAGCTGTCAGACTTGGGGATGTCAAGGCCAAAATCTCCAGATTGACATGTCTGTCTTTTTTTTTCTATATCAGCTAATCTGATTAAGTTTTACACTTCATTTTCCATGTAAAGAAAGCATACTTATCAGCAGAAGCAATGATTTTAAAGCACACTGGAGGGAAACATTCAGAATTCCCAGAGAGATTTGATAAGTTTACACAAGTCACTCTTTCCACAATCTGGGACCACTTCTATTTCTAGCACCCTTGAACTGTTACTGCCAATATTCTCAGTTGAACTGATTCATTTTCCTTCTCACCTGACAGCAGCTGTCATTATAAAAATTGCCAACCCAATTCAGAGAGCATCTGCACAATGGGAGGGACTTAAACTTATAACAACCTTCCAGAAAGACTCATCATCACCTCTTGTCAGTTTGTACATGAACTCATCTTTTAGTCACAAAACTTTGGCAGATTAGAAGATTATATATGACAGATCTGAAATAGCATCCATGACATCCTTCCCTAGTAGTACTTCTGAAAAAGGAACATCATGAAAAATCATATTTAGAAATTTGATAAGTGATTTACAAATTGAAGGAGGTTAGGTTCTTGGCTAACTTCTTATAAACTATTTCATTTATCTGCAAAAAAGGCCTAGAAAACTGTGTTTTTAATATTATGAGAAAATTTATCAGAAATGCTATAAATGTTGCTTCTTCTTGGTGTATATTAGAATTTTGCTTTCCTGCCCATGTCATTTATTCCACTAGAGCTTAGAAGGACACGAACCTTTTCTTTTGAGTACAGTCCTATCTGCTTGAAAAATTGCCTCTTCCCTCTCAGCATTCTGTTTCTGGAGTTGAATTACACTAGCCTAAATATACAAATAATGTATTTAAAGCCTCTCCATTTGTCACAGTTTCTAAAAAGTTTTCGTCAACCAAGTTATAATTTTTAAGTGATAATTACTTCTTTTTTCAAAACTTCAAACAATTAAACACATATATAACTTCCAATGTACAGAGATAGCATTACTTTAACACATGGGCTTACAATAATTCTAGGTAAAAGCAAGGAAATGTAACAATGTGTTTTTCCTGGAAACTCTTATGATACATGACTCCCATTTTGATTTCTGAAACTCCAAATTATACTTGGCAGATACCTCTTACTACCTGTGCAATTATTTTCTTTTTTTAAAATTTCTTTATTGATTAAGGCATTACATGTGTCCTTATTCCCCCATTACCCCCCACCTCCCCCACACATGCCCTCACCCCCCTGGTGTCTTTGTCCATTGGTTAGACTTATATGCATGCATACAAGTCCTTTGGTTGATCTCTCCCGCTTACCCTCACCCTCCCCTACCTTCCCTCTAAGGTTTGACGGTATGATCGATGTTTCTCTGTCTCTGGATCTGTTTTTGTTCATCAGTTTATGTTCATTATATTCCATAAATGAGTGAGATCATGTGATATTTATCTTTCTCTGACTGGCTTATTTCACTTAGCATAATTCTCTCCAGTTCCATCCATGCTGTTGCAAATGGTAAGAATTCCTTCTTTTTTACCGCAGCGTAGTATTCCATTGTGTAGATGTACCACAGTTTTTTAATCCACTCATCTGCTGATGGGCACTTAGGCTGTTTCCAAATCTTAGCTATGGTGTATTGTGCTGCTATGAACATAGGGCTGCATATATTCTTTCTAATTGGTGTTTCTAGTTTTGGGGGATATATTCCTAGAAGTGGGATCACTGGGTCAAATGGGAGTTCCATTTTTAGTTTTTTGAGGAAACTCCATGCTGTTTTCCACAGTGACTGCACCAGTCTGCATTCCCACCAGCAATGCATGAGGGTTCCTTTTTGTCCGCATCCTCGATGTGCAATTAATTTCTAAGCACTTAGGCTATCAACCACTACATTGGAGTCCTATTTGAAGGATTTTAAAAAAAATATTATTGATCTTTATTGTTGAAAGTATTACATATGTCCCACTTTTCCCCCACTGACCCCTTCTAGCCCCCCCATCCCCACCCCAGGCCTTCACCACACTATTATTTGTGTTCATAGATTATTCAAATATGCATATAAGTTCTTTGGTTGATCTCTTCTCACCCACCCACCCATCCTCACCTTCCCTCTGAGATTCCACAACCTGTTCCATGCCTCTATGTCTCTGGATCTATTTTGTTCATCAGTTTATTTTGCTCAATATATTCCAAGATCATGTGATACTTGTCTGTCTCTAATTGGCTTATTTTGCTTAGCATAATACTCTTTTTTTCTTTAGTATTTCACGTTCATACTTAAATGCTTCTTTCTTTTTTCTTTTGTAACCCAATGATTCTAAGAAATGGCTGTATAAAGGATAAGCCTTCTCATTGTTTTGCTAAAAGCCAAAGATAGTGGTTCATTCATATTTACACTGTATATGCTTATTTGCATTTGCCTTGGCTGATTTAAAAGGGAGTTTGCTCGAGAATTTCTATTATATGCATACAGATGATTTTAGCTAGTGGGTGGGAGGAGGAAGGCAATTGTAGCAAGTAGAGTTTAAAATCCCAAACTCATATTTTGTAAGTCATAAATAACTTAGGATTCTATCCAACTCCTCTTTGTCAGTTTCATGAGGTAAAGTAGAATAGTCTTCATATTAAATTATGTCAGGTTTTTTGGGAACAGGTGACAGGACAAATAATTTCAAATTTCCTATTCTACATTCAGAAAATCTGCTGAGGACCATGCTGCTGACCTTTGTAGCAGCGAGTTATAGCTTGGGGGGAAAAATGAGTGAAGATTATATGTCATTGAACATTTTCACTCTAGCTAAAGTGGCTCTTACCAATCCCCACCTCTGTGAAATATTTTTTTCAGAACATGGATACAACCATTAATGAAAGTTTTCTAGTGCTGATATTCATATTGTTTATAAACATTTTTAAAAAGCTAATTAATTGCTTTGTACATAACTCAAATGATGAGGTTTGCATTTATATATAGTTATATATTTTTATATAGTTATAGTTACATATATATGTATGGATATATATATATATATACAGATTTAATAATTCTTGTCAATCTATATCTATATCTATCTATATCTATATCTATCTATATCTATATCTATCTATATAATCATCTATCTCTATATCATCATCTATACCTATCTATATCTATATCATCTATATCATTAGGCCACCAAAAAAATAAACTTTTGATCAGAAAGTGACATTATTTAGAAAGCTAAATTTTGTTTGTTTCAAGTTCTATAACACTGAAAATAAAGTCACTGTTTTTTTTAATTTTTTTTAACTTCAAAATTAGTATTTCTGAAGGATGTTTCAGGGATCATTAATCAAGCAGGATATTTTATGACACAAACATAAGTTCCATAGCTAACTAAGTTGAGAAAGACTGCTCTTACCTTCTAAGAGAAGTGTATGATTTTATCATCATAGTAAAAGTTCTAAGAAATTTGCTTAACTTTGCTTAATTTTGCATTTTTCACACGTTTGCTATAAAATTAAGATTCTAGATCTAACTACTTCTCAGAGACATTGAAGTGCTAATAAAAAGTTAGCAATTTTAAACTTTGCAGAGAATTTTTTAATGTATTTATGACTGGTTTCTTCAAATGGCTTTGATTCCTAGTGTTCTCTTGGTTATAACACATGACACTTCCACTTATCTTGGGCATGGCATTCTTGAAATTGATTTATGTTTGCTATTAATTAATTATAATGAGTAAACCTCCCTTATTTGAACAGCTATAATTATTCCTTGTCTTTGAAGTATAACAACATGACAGCAGAAGATGTTACAAGCAAGACTGGTGTCACTTCTGTCATATCTGGGGAGAAATTGTGCAGGTTCCTGTAGCTAAAGATTTGCAATTTAAAACCATTTCTTTCACCTTACTCAGAGATTCAGGAAGTGGAAAGTAGGATCTGAGGATTATTTGATCATTTGTTCTGAAACTTTTTTTTTTTTTTACAGAAAGTGAAAAAAAATGCAAAACAGGAAAAATAACTACTCAAAAGTTAGAAATTTTAATGAAGGTGGAATCTGTCATTAAGGGACACTGTAGCTTAGTGAGTGAGCCAGACTGGAGCCAGACTGTCTTAAGATCAAATCCTGGCTCTGCCACTTATTAGTGCTTTGAGCTTAGACCAATGGCTCACCCTGTGTGTTTTTAATTTCTTCATATGCGAAATGAAGATAATAACAGTATCTGCCTCAAAGGTGGTTGTTTGGGGCCAAATGAACTAAAATATAGAAAACTTGATCTGGTACATAGTAAGTGCTGGATAATTATTTGCTATTATAATTAAGACTGAAGTCTCTGATTTTTAGCTATCTTCAGAAAAAAATTATTTAATGATTCGATAGGGAATATTTAATGGTTTAGAACAGCCGTGGGCAAACTACGGCCCGCAGGCCGGATCTGACCCGTTTGAAATGAATAAAACTATTGGGGGGAAAAAAACCGTACCCTTTTATGTAATGATGTTTACTTTGAATTTATATTAGTTCACACAAACACTCCATCCATGCTTTTGTTCCGGCCCTCCGGTCCAGTTTAAGAACCCATTGTGGCCCTCGAGTCAAAAAGTTTGCCCACCCCTGGTTTAGAACTTAATGAATGCTATCTGAAGAACATTGAATGGTTGTTTTAATCAAAGTTCCAATGTGTCAGACCAGAGCTACAGACACCAAAGACACAGAGGAATTGGGAAGTTGGAGAGGGCCATCGCTGTATAGTAGGCTCCAAAGATCATGGGCTAACAGTGCCGATGGGGTCGCTGACTATATAGCATTTACAGTCTGGGGAGAGTGGTGATCACCAGTAAGAGGGGGGAATATACATAGGAAACATGAAGAGCACTACGAAGGTAGGCAGGATGCTTAGAGAGAGAGCATTCTAGTATATGTTTGATTGAGTAACCAAGGAGAACTAAGTTAGATCTAGTACAGAAGGCTTGACTGGGAGAGGGAAATTTTGTATGAATGTGTCTGAATGAAGATCACCCAGTAGCTTGGGAAATGCCAATGATTAAAAACTAATAACTGAATTCACTGATTTTTATAGCTATATGATTCTTTTAGAAATTCTGTTTTATAAGTTCTATGCCAGATATGCTATCTAGGTGCTTTTTTTTAATGCTCTCTGAACTTTTACCCTTACTTGTTTCCAAATAATACATTTTTATTTTCATTTGATCTTTCTAAGGATCACTAAAATGCTGGAATTACTCTATCATCTTGGCCATGTGGCATCTAAAATTAATGTAGGCAAAAATATTTATGTTTTCTGAGCCAACAACATTGCCTAATGTGAGCTTTTAGAGCTGCTTCCTAATATTCTTGTCTTCTCCTTGACCACAAACTGACATTAGGAAAGCTGAACCTTTGAGCACCATGTAGGGAAATGGGGCACTATTCTGACCAGTGAGTGGTGCAGAGAATGGCAAGTCTCTACCAGAACACAGCATCAGACTGTGCAAAATCCTGCAGAGGTCCCTCCCCACTGAGCCAGTGAAAAGGAGGCTGTCCAGATGAAGTTTCTTGCCTAGCCCAGTGTTGCTCAGTGGTTGACCGCCCACCAAGATGTCACAGGTTCAATTCCCTATAAGGCCATGTGCCAGGGTTGCAGGCTCCATTCCCAGTGAGGGGTGTGCAGGAAGCAGTTAATCCGTGATTCTCTCTCATCATTGATGTTTCTATTTCTCCCTCTCTGAAATCAATAAAAATATATTTAAAATAAAAATTAAAAAAAGATGAAGTCTCAGTTGCCCTTGGTCCTAGAATATGTGCAGTGAGCCAAGCAACCCTCAATGCACAGGTTGCATGAGGAAGAAATGAAAGTTTGTTGTGTGAACTGTTGAGGTTTTGAGAGTTTTACAGTACTGCAACATGATCTAATCTAATCTAACTGATACTCTTATCTGCCAAAATAACATTATGTTTATGTGTATAGATTTCTTTTCCCTTTAAGAGTGTATTTCTCCTAACTGAGAAAATGCATGCAAAGAAAAAAATTGAGGACTTTCTCTTTGCCTTTGGAAGACAGCAAGTTTTTAATAAATAAAAGAAAAAATAACCTAGTATTACTCCCTATTATAAAGATACTCAGTATGTGGATGGGCAGAATGCATGGATGACATAAGAGATACTCATTGTACAGGTTGTATAACTGACGTTCAGCTGAAATGAATTAATATTTGAAGGGCTCTAAAATTGTTGCAAAATTATAAAATATACCTCACTGAGGCCCCTTTCCATCACTGCCTCCCAATTTATTTACATTTTCAGTATGTGATTTATAGTGTAAAGATTAACAGAATAGTATTAAAGAGATATATAGTATTATATTACACTTGTATTAATGTGCTTGAGTAAGAAGTTGTAAAATGGGTATTTTTTAGGTCTAATAGCCTCTAAAATCAGCAATCTGAAATGATAGCAACTGATGCTATTACTCTGACAGGAGATAGAGTAATTTACTAGTAATCTCTTGAGTACATCCTGATTTGATTATGATATCTGCATACTTGGTGGAAACTTCTACAGATTCTTTAGAATTGCGTCAACTTTCATTTGAATGCCAAGAAGCTCACACTTCAGCTTTTAGGGTTGAAATATTCATGGTGGCTTTCTTGATTTTCATTTCTCCCCATATTTAAAGGCTTTCATAATTCAACATTAAATCCGAAATACGTAGAGCAGTTTTCCTTTGGTCTTCAAGTTCTGACTGATATGCCAACTAAAAGTGACCTAAAGAAATTGACTTTTATTTAAGAATTCTAGAGGTAAATGTGTTCTAAGGGTCATTATCTCAGGGGCTAACTAACATCACCAAAGACCCAATGTCTTACAATGCCATTTTCAAGATGTTGGCCTTGGATTAGGTTTTTTCTCAGTACTCCTCTGAGACCAGCTTAAGAGGGCCGCTACAACATATCCATCACTAGCATCGGCAAAAAATTTCTCTGTGTCTCTCATCCTAATCCTCAAAAAAAGTAACTACAGCTGAATGCTTGGTAAGTGTGCGAGTTGTGTCTGTTCATTTCAGAATAAAGAAATTTTAAGCAACATAGATGAACGAAAACAAATTAACTTCCTAAATCCTTTCTCTTAGCACGAGTCCCATAAATTCTGGCATAGTCATTTTCCAGAAGGGACAAGTTTGCATTTTCTTGTTTCATGATATATTCCTCATGATATATTCCTCACTAGCCCATTTACATGCTGGCTAATTTGCCCTACCAGTGTACAACAGTTGCACATGATGACTGAAAAATATTCTGTGATATTTAAAATATGTACTTCTCTCAAATGTGTATATATATGTAGTTCTACAAGAAACACGAGTAATTCATAATACCAGTTTGTACACTGGCAACTAGGTGTTGTCTTAAATACAAGAATAGAGAATTATTTTATTTTATAAAAAATACTTAACATTTCATTTAATTACAAAATATTAAATTAAAATTTGAACTTTATTTAAATAACTTAAATATTTGAGAACAAAGGGGGAAATGCACAGATTAGAATTTTGACTGAAAATCAGAAACTTTCTTTATTCCATATATAGTCTAATTAGTGTTGCTGAGGTAATAGCAATTATATTCTGTGGAATAATTTACATATTATACACGATAATTTCTAAATCTGCCCCACGATGAAATATCTTGGGAGGATCACATAAATTTGATATAGATACCTTTCTTGGACACACACGGTAATGCCATCTAATTTTAGTAAAAATTATTTAATTTAATACACATAAGACACAAGGCAATTTAAACATAATAAAACTATAAAAAATAAGAAAATAAAGAACAATGTTTAGAATAAAATACAGTATTTGCAGCAGTCACTTTTAAAATTTAATTTTATGTTGCTATACATTTTCATAAGAGGTATGGATTACTATTTAACCAGAAGACAATGTTTTAAACTGACTTACCTTTTTTGTCAGTCAATTTTCCCCTCAAGCTTTTAATTTGCATGTTTATATGAAGGACATACTTTTCATTTTTGTTTGTTTTTTTTCCCCAGTTCAGTGATGGAACTAAAAATAATCACATCTTTTTGCTTGTTAAAGGATTGGGAATTAGCCGAAACCGGTTTGGCTCAGTGGATAGAGCGTCGGCCTGCAGACTGAAAGGTCCCAGGTTCGATTCCGGTCAAGGGCATGTACCTGGGTTGCGGGCATATCCCCAGTAGGAGATGTGCAGGAGGCAGCTGATCGATGTTCCTCTCTCATCGATGTTTCTAACTCTCTATCTCTCTCCCTTCCTCTCTGTAAAAAATCAATAAAATATATTTTAAAAAATAATATAATAAAAAAAGGATTGGGAATTAAAAAATAAAATAAATAAATAAAACATCGAAAAGAAATAGACAACACAGATATCTTAGGTAGTCTCTGAGAAGGCAATTTCGTCTAGAAGTGCTTACCTGAAGGAGTGATCACAAGAGAGAGACTGTGATACAGCGAGGGCACAGGTTAAGACAAGGAAGGAAACCAAGCAAAGGTATGGTTCAGCTGAAGTTGAGGTTCAACATGATCTCTGGAGCGCCAGTGGTACCACAGGTGTCCCATCTAGAGGCAATGGGACTGTATGCTTAGTATCTCCATAGCACTCAGTGCGTGGCTACCTTTCTCCTCCTTCCCTTAGCACGTTTCAGTGCAATGGCTCCACATTGATGGGTGCACCTGCAGCAAATAGAAGCTGGGTGAGGCAACTGCACCTCTACTGTAATCGAAAATGGAGAAAGTCCTGTCCCGGGAAGTAAGAATTAGTATCTAGCTCTCGTGCTGATTTTTTTTTCCATTTTCTTCATAGTGAAAAGGGGAGTTGGGTTAAGACACTTCTAAGTGTAATTTCAGCAATGTGTTTTGGTAGAAAGATTATGAACTTTTGAAAAAAACAAAAAACTGTTCCAATAGTTGTACACCAGCAAGTAGCTTACTTTAGGTCTCAAATTTTTTAATCTATAAAAGGTGGATGACAATTCCCAAATCAACTGCTGTGGCTTTATCTAATGAAGTTTTTGGTAGAATCATCATCAATTAATGATTAGTTATTGAAATAAATAACATATATACATATAACCCTTATATAATCCTTGTCTCTGTAGTTCAGGTGAAACACCATTGTAAGCTGTCAGTATAGTATATGTATATTGCTAAAACTATTTTTAGTTGTTGTTTTTGTAATCAAATTAGAAAGGTTTATATCTCTTGCCTTCTCCTTGGACTCAATTACTGAATATGGTCTATCAAGTTCCATAAAATTAAATGAAGTTAAAGTAGTCTAAATAAAATCAGAAAAAATTGCCAAGTGAGAGTACAGTGATTGGCACATTTTGTTTGTTTAATAAAGAGAAAGAAGTTCAAAGGATATAATCTCTATAATACTCACTACTGTCTTTCTATAATTTTCCAAAATCCTTGATTCACTCAGTATTCATCAGATACCACTTGAGCAAGTTAACATATTGTATTAAGTGCTGACTTCTATTATGACATGATTTAATCAGTGTCAGGAAAATTCTTTGCCTAAATCCAAGTGTCATTAAACATACACTTATAGTTTTGCTACTTATAATAAAAATTTACTAATAAAATAGGCAGCTAATTTATGGACCATATTTTACTAATTTGATAAAACATTGCATTAATATAATATTTATCTTGATCACCATGTTTTTGTCAGCCCTGATATTTTGTATCTGAGATTAATGCTTCATTCATCTTCTACTAGTCCTATCTCTACTCAGGAGAACCAAATATATCCTCCATGAAAGCAACTATTAATAATTAGCCATCCTCCCTGCATAAAGATAGCAAACAATAAATTTAGATCTTAGTCAAAAAAAATAAAAAAAGCTTAAAAACTGAAAATGTCAACAAAATCCCGAGATCACAGAAGTCCTTGCAAGGAAGTGTTAAGCAAGTATCTTCACTAAACATTCTAAAATCTAATGTAATAAATATAGCACTGTGTTATTCATTCATTCATTTAATGAATTAACTGTATTACCATTTATAATGATGTAATTCTCAATTTGAATTAAACTTGTATCTAAAACATATAACCATAATTTGGAGAAAAAACAGACTTAGAGTAAAAGTTAAACAAGTGTCAGTACTGGTATTATATTACTTAGAAGGTGCCATAGGGATTCAAGACTATAATAGCTTTTAAAAGGCAAATCTATCTACCTGTTGCCGATATAGTATTCTATTTTCTGTCTTCATCACAATGTAATACCATATTTTAGTCACTAATTTGATGGCTCCAAAATTTATAAGTAGGCCTTGGGGTTTTGTTGTGAGAATAGCAATAATGTATGAAAACCAACTTTTTCTTGACTAATAGCGGGACATCAGATATTAATTACCAGCATAATCATGTGCCCTATGATGATATATTGGTCAACGACAAACCACAACTATGACAGGGGTCTCATAAGATAGTAATGGAGCTGAAAAATTCATATCATCTGGTGATGTCATAGCTGTCAAAATGTCATAGTACAATGCATTACTCATGTCTTTGTCATGATGCTGGTGTAAACAAACCTACTGCATAGCCAGTCTTATAAAAGTATAGCACATACAATATGTACAGTCCATAATGCTTAACAGTAATAATAAACAACTGTTAGCAGTTTCCATATATTTACCATACTATACTTTTACTAGAGGCCTGGTGCACAAGAATTTGTGCACTCAGGGGGGTCCCTCAGCCCGGCCTGTGCCCTCTCACAGTCTGGGATCCCTCAGGGGATGTCCACCTGCTGGCTTAGGCCTGCTCCCAAGGGGATCAGGCCTACGCTGGCAGTCAGACATCCCTCTGGAAGCCTGGGAGCCCTTGGGGGATGTTCACTTGCCAGCAGGGAGCAGGCCTAAGCTGCAATTGGACATCCTTAGTGCTGCTGAGGAGGCAGGAGAGGCTCCCACCACCACTGCTGTGCTGGCAGCCATCAGCCTGGCTTGTGCCTGAGCAGAGCTCCCCCTAAGGGAGTGCACTGACCACCAGGGGGAAGCTCCTGCATTGAGCATCTACCCTCTGGTGGTCAGTGTGTGTCATAGTCACCAGTGATTCCCAGTGGCTCTGCTGTTAGGGTCAATTTGCATATTACCCTTTTATTATATAGGATGGAGGCCTGGTGCATGGGTAGGGGCTGGCTGGCTTGCCCTGAAGGGTGTCCCAGACCATGGTGGGGGTCCTGCTGGGGGGCCTGGCCAGTCTGGGTGAAGGGCTGAGGGCTGTATTCAGGTTGGCCAAGCCCCCCAGCGGGGACCCTCACACCATGGGGGTGTGGCCAGCCTGGGTGAGGGGCAGATAGCTGTTTTCAGGCTGGCCTCAGCCCCTTCAGGGTGGGAGTCCCCACTGCGGTGCTTGGCCACCCTGGGTGAGGAGCTAATGGCTGTTTTCAGGCTGGCCACTGCCATGAGCTGGAAGCAGTGGAAGCAGGTATCTGGGATTGATTTATCTTCTACAATTGAAACTTTGTAGCCTTGAGCAGAGCCCAGGTCCTGGAAGCCTGGGTTGCCCCCAGCCCCTCCTTGAGTGGAGGCAAAGGAGGCTGGAAGCAGGTATCTGGGGTTTATTTATCTTCTATAATTGAAATTTGTAGCCTTGAGCAGAGCTCAGAGCCAGCAGGGAAGGAAGATTGGCTTCCTCCATCGTTGGGGGCAACCCAAGCCTCTTGCTCGCTCCAGCTCTGTGGCCACCACCATCTTAGTTGGGTTAATTTGCATATTTTCTCCTGATTGGCTGATTGGCGTGGCTTGTGGGCATGGCTTGTAGGTGTAGCAGAGGTATGGTAATTTTGCATGTTTCTCTTTTATTAGATTAGACTAGAGGCCCGGTGCACAAAAATTTGCTTAACAGTGATAATAAACAACTGTTAGCAGTTTCCATATATTTACCATACTATACTTTAACTAGAGGCCTGGTGCACAAGAATTTGTGCACTCAGGGGGGGTCCCTCAGCCCGGCCTGTGCCCTCTCTCAGTCTGGGACCCCTCAGGGGATGACCACCTGCTGGCTGAGGCCTTATCCCTGAGGGATTGGGCCTAAGATGGCAATCAGACATCCCTCTGAAAGCCTAGCAGCCCTCAGGGGATGTCCACTTGCCAGTGAGAGCAGACCTAAGCTGCAGTCGGACATCCTTAGTGCTGCTGAGGAGGCAGAAGAGGCTCCCACTACCACTGCTGTACTGGCAGTCATCAGCCTGGATTGTGGCTGAGCAGCGCTCCCCCATGTGGGAGCTGTTAGGGTCAATTTGCATATTACCCTTTTACTATATAGGATAGAGGCCTAGTGCACAGGTGGAGGCCGGCTGGTTTGCCGTGAATGGTGTCCCGGATCAGGGTGGGGGTCCCGCTTGTGTGTTTGGCCAGCCTGGGTGAGGGGTTGATGGCTGTTTTCAGGCTGCCCGCACCCCCTTCAGGGTGGGGGTCCCCACTGGGGTGCCTGCCAGCCTGGATGAGGAGCTGATGGCTGTTTTAAAGCTGCCTGCACCCCCTTCAGGGTGGGGGACCCCACTGGAGTGCCTGGTCAGCCTGGATGAGGGGCTGAAGGCTGTTTTCAGGTGGGCCAATCCTGCAACTGAAGCTCCCAGTCTCTCCTTTTTTTCTTTTTTCTTTTTTTTTATTCTGGGATTTATTTACCTTCTGTAATTTAAATTTTGTTGTGGCTCCAGCTCTGAGGCCGGCTGTCTGAAAGCAGGTTTCTGGGTTTGTTAGCTTCTATAATTGCAACATTGTTGGTTAGACTGGAGCTCAGAGTCTGGCTGTGGCAGGCGGGGAATGTTGGCTTCCTCCATCACTGGAGCAAGCAAGCCTCCTGCTCACTTCAGCTGCCTGGCTGATGGCCACCATCTTTGTTGGCAGTTAATTTGCATATCTCCCTGATTAGCCAATGGGAAGCATAGCGGAGGTATGGTTAATTACCACGTTTGTCTATTATTAGATAGGATTGTTAGTTTAGAGTATATTATTTCTACTTATAAAAAATACTTTGCTATAAAACAATATACTTTAGCAACAGCTCCATATAGCTCATGATTTATTTTCTTTTATGCTTGATTTCATCTCATGTTGTTTGGTACAGTAACAAACTGTAAGCTATAACACATAGTAGGCTAGACCATCTAGGTTTGTGTAAATGCATAACTGTGATGTTTGCACAATGAAATCACCTAATGACACATATTTCACAATATACCCCAGTTGTTAAGCAGCATGTGACTATATAAATCTGTCTATAAAACATTTGTAGTGATCATAACATTGATACCCAAATGTAATAGAAGCACCATTCTAGTGTGATGTTACTTTCTGCCAATTAATTATACATTGCAGAGAATTGTTATTTTTCTTATATGAGACCTATGGCATTTTAATTGGATTTAACTTTGTCATTGTGTTTACAATTTCATTACTTCAATATTTTTGATATATGCAGTACTTTCTAAGTGAATATTGGCAGGTTCTCTAATTTATTTTTCATTTGCCAAATACTTATTGAGTGCCTACTCTAGATAAGATAGTACACTAAACAAAGAAATAAACAAATCCTGCAACTCAAGAACATAAAATCCAGCAAGATAACTGAAACATATTCATAATTCATTTCAACCCAAGGATATCTTTGATTAGTGCCAAATGAGGGGCACAGGCTATATCTATAATAAAAATAAAAGCTTAATATGCTAATTAAACTGGACAACCAAACAACCTTCCGGACATCATTCTGGACGTCCTTCCAGACGAAGCCACAGCAGTGGGGGCCAAGGCAGCGGTGGTTAGGGGCAATCAGACAGGCAGGTAGAGTGGTTAGGGATAATCAGGCAGGCCAGCAGGCAGGGGAGTAGCTAGAAGCCAGGGGTCCCAGATTGTGAGAGGGTGCAGGCTGGGCTAAGGGACCCACCCCCATGCATGAATTTCATGTACCAGGCCTCTAGTCTGCTAATAAAAGAGCTAACACCCCCTTACAGTCTTTGAGAGTTTCTTGGATGAGGTACATAATAAACTGATACACAATAAACTGCAGAACAGGAAGATTACATGTAGATATCTGGAGCACAAAGAAAAAATACGTAAAGGAAGCAAGGTACAAAATCTTCATTTGAGTGACTGGAAACTAGTTTGACTGAAGCTCATAAAAATAAGGGTGGATGTGATGTTGAAGAATATTAAAAACAATGAATATTGTCTCCATTCTGCCACTCTGTAGCCTTGTGATATAAAATACATTATTTATTTTTCTCTGGATGTCAGGTCTTCATTTACAAAGTAATGAAAATAAGAGCTAATATCTACTTATTACTATTAGGTCTGATCAAATAATTGAATCAACACCCCTGTCCCCTGGGAACTGACCTTGAGACCACTTCACAACCTACATTCTCCTTCTTCGCTAAGACCATCTTCCATTTGTTAAGACCATTATCTTTCCCCTCAGGACCCACCCAGAGAATTCTCTACCCAGGAAAACCCTACATAGAGTCCTTTAAAATCTCTAACTCCCTATCCCTTGTTTTGGTACCAAATGCTAGGGTTGCCAAAGGAGGAATGCATGAAGCCAAAAGGGGTAAACAATTGTGAATTTATTAGGTGTTCAAAAAAATCCAAATGGGCTAAGCCCCAAAATGCTGCCAGTGCCCAGGGATAGGGGTAGGATCCTGGGAAGGTCTGGAGGGGAAGGATAATGGTCTTAGAAGTGGAATGTGGTCCTAGCAAGTGGAATGTGGTCTAAAGGAAAGGAAAGGTTGGCTGTGAAGTGGTCTAAAGGTCAGTTCCCAGGGGTGGGGATGTTGATTCAACTATTTGATCAGAACTAACAGTTATCCTTTGATTATTTTTATGTGTACTTAAAAATAATCTTGTGAAATTATCACTCTCATCTCTCCCAAAAAACTTATGCTTTTTTTTTATTGGCATCTCATTACATTTATTAGTTAACATATGAAAACTTAATAACTTATATAACAGTGTTAGCTGACTGTCCATCTGTTCTTATTCTGTGTTGTTTGGGTATATTTAAACTATTATTCATATTCTAGCTCATTTTTTCAAAAATGTATGCCTGGGTAATTCATCATTTTGTTGTTATTGTTTGCTATTTTTATAGAAAGTTTTATTTTTATACCTAAAAGTTTGCATTCCTTTTTTTGTGTGTCAACAGAATGATAGTTAATTCTTCCCTGACTGGCACCATTGCCTTTCTCTTGAGTCCATTTTAAGCCTTTGTTTGTTTTTTCTCCTCACCAGCCATTCAGTCAAATGCAATTCTTGGCACTGGGGTGAGAATGCTATGTGCTGCCTCTGGTATCTGGGCCACTTCTCTTAACTCTTTAGGGATTTTCTCAACTCCCCACCATCTTCCTTTCCCCATCTGCTCCAACATCAGACATCAAATGGCTGGTCCAAGTTAGGTTTGTCCATGGGTCTTTTGAACACTTTGCCATTAATATACCCAGGCAGGATTTTCCTTCAAGCAGTAAATCACAGTTTCTGCCCTCAGCCCAGTCTAACCTGCATTGTTTCTCAAAACATCTTTCTGATTTAAGCCATCCTGTGCTAGAATCAATTTCTACTCATTACTATATTTCTTTGGTAAAATCATTTGGGATTAAGAATGGACAGATTAATCCATGGGCTCAAACTATAGTCTCCATTCCTCATGTTTGTTTGTTCTTTTAAATCTTTTAAAGATAAAAGATTAGAGAGCTGTGTCAGAGTTAAACATAAAGCATTAGAGGATGGAATTGCTATAGTTAATGTAAGTATACTGAAACCAGATAATTCAGTGTTTACTGTCCATGCCTGATTCTGAGAATATACACATTATATCTGCATAGATTAGAAGTGTTTTATAACTTTCTGGATTCACTATTTTTTCCAATTTTTTTTTTTTTTGTGTGTGTGTGTGATATCCTTTGACATAGCTTTTATGACAGATGAATATCATCAATGTATAGTACAGTGGTATAAATGAGGCAATCAGCATTCTCTTCCAAATACAAATGAAAGTAAAATCAGCATATATTCAACATCAGAATATTAAAAAAATAATTTTCATAAACTTCCTGGAAAAATTATGAAAGTTTTATTTTATTAGAATGAAAGTATTTCATACATTTCTCTATAAGGCTACAAGATTGGAAAAACTAAATCTTTTCTTTTGGGTGAAGTTGAGCAAGAGAGCTTAAACTACTAAGACAGGTCCTGTTATTGGTGAAGTTGAGTTATCCTTTGTCCTACTGAGTGCTGGGTGTGGAGTACTTATAATATCTTGAGGAAAAGAATTTTCTAAGACTTGCATGGGAGAATGAGAGATTTTTATTTGCATGGAAGTAAATCCCTGGGTTTCCAAAGTCTCATTTCCCTTAATCCAGTCCCAAAAGAAGTATAAATGAGGTTTCAGATGAGCTAAATCCAGTGTTCAAAGCATCCATTCTATGTTGCAGCTGAGTCCCGTTCAGCATCAGGCTAGCTAGCTGCAGCCCATTAGCCCATGGTGTGTGAGTGAATAAGGGGGAGCCAAGAGAGGGCACCCCTGCAACAAGAGAACCAAGAGAGTGACCTTCTTTGTTCAGGGGATTAAATATCCCAAAGTTTGTGTCCTTGAGCCACACCTATTCTGGGCAATGATCTGGTCCCAGGATGACTGACAGCAAGCGCCTTCACTGTCCCCCCTCCCCCATAACTTTGCTGGGCATGCATCTATATCCCCCCTGATCAGTCTGTTTCCCCAGTGATCTGCTGGGCATAGATGAGGAATAGATCAGGGGCTCCCTGGGGAGTGTAAAGCTTTAGCTTCCTGGTGAAGCTGCCCAAATGACATGTCTATAATATTTGGCCTTCTCTTTGCTCCTTTCCTGTTATTAATAACTAGGTTAATTACAATGATATCAGCCCCACAGCTAATTAGTGGTGGAGCTAGGATTTAAACCTACACCAGTAGACTCCATAGCTGCATACTAGTTTAAGTTTATTAATAATATGATAATTGCATCTGTATATACAAAATATAAATAGAGAGAGAAGGGAGAGTGAGAGAGAGAGAATTAGGCAAGTCAGCAGGCATACTTTAGGGTCGCAAATCGCATTCTACATTTGTTGAAAGAGAGACTAGCTTCCCAGAGAAATGTACTGAGGCTCAGAATCAGGCAGAATCAGGTTGTTGTAATTTCTGTCTGATGTTCAAGTTGTAATTTCTGTTGTGTGAGACTAAAACAATACTGCAAGATCTCAGCAAACACTCTTGTATTTTTAAATTATTTCTGATAGTTTTTCAGATGCTAACTTCTTATACTTTGATATCCAAGACTACAACTAATCTCATAAGCAATTCTAATTAGTTTTCTTAGTCTTGACTATTTATTTTTTTATAATTTTTATTCACTCTTGAACATAGCTTTCATTCCTTAAAAAAAGACAAGTTTGTTATAACTGCTTGTAACACATCTAGGTACTTCTGATCAATAATTTTGTTTGTTGGTACATTTTTTACATTTGTTTTCCTAAAAATCAGAGAAACTACTTATTTAAAAGAATTGTGTGTGTGTGTGTGTGTGTGTGTGTGTTGTTCTTTTTATGTCTATAGCCAAGACAGTTCAATTTTGACTACATTGAGACCTGCATCCTGGTTGTAAGCTGATTATGTTGATAAGCCATCAGTCTTGTCTTAGTAATAAAATGAGTTGGCTCTTATTCTCATTTTTTTTCCCTGTAGCTGAAGCCCAAATCATCCTTATTAGGACAGTTTTATGGTCTAATTTTTTTAATAGAGTAAAAACTGACATAAATCAATGGAAAATCAAACATTAAACCCCTAAACCTTAAGTGACTTACTCTAGACTTAACCACACAGTCTTCTTGAAATACTGCTGAATGACAAGTAATTACTTACTCAATGCAATGCTTGTCAGTCAACTGAATGAACAATTATTAAATTTCACATCACATTATTCAGCAAAACCCCAAATAATCCACAGGGGGGGAGGTGGAGTTAAATATTTCAAAGACCACTGACTCAGGACACCTGTAAGTACATTTATTCCGACTTTGTTCATTGACATCTTTGAGTGAGGTAAAGTACAATGCCAATTAGATTTTCTAAAATAGAGTGAATGATCCTAGCTGCTACCACTACATTTCAGGACATTTGCTTGCTGGCATTAATTCTGCTTCTATAGGAAAGAGTTCGAGGCGTGGCATTCAGAGGCCTAGGTTTTTGCTTCTTTACTATTTGTTGACTGGGCCATCCATTCACAAGATTGCCATTGTAATGCTGTGCCGTAATTATCCGTATCCCATCTCCATCAAGAGATTATGAAAACATTTTGAATTATGTGAAAATATCCTTAAAATAATTTAAAAATTCGAATTACAAAGGCTAAAATATAATTTTTAATTGTTGAGAGTATTACAGATGCCCCGAGTTGCCTCTTTGCCCCCCTCTACCCATCTCCCACTATCTAAACAACTTGCCTGATTAAGGCCCACAAGTCCAAATAATCAGGTGACACTGGTACTAGGCCTTGATTCTTCCAGTTAAAGCTTTAGCTGCAACCCCATGACTATATCCCCTTCTACACATGAGTGCAGCTGATTCCAGTGACACTCCTGATCCTTCTTCTCTATCCTTTCCTGGCACCTTCATTTTATTTCCTTCCAGTCAGCTGTCTCCAAGACTCATGAGGAGATTTGTAGTCAATTGTAATTAATAGAATTCCTTTGGGAGTATTTTTACTACAGTGAAAACCCCAAAGGAGAGTTTCTTCCATGTGCTTAGCAATATCAACCAAAACCTTATTCGTACTGCCCAAGTGGAAGATTCAAACATCAGTCTCTCAATAATAGATCAAGAAAGTATAGAAAAATTGAATAAGATGACAAAAACTTCACATCACAGCTTATCTCTGGTCAGATGTAGAATCCTGCTCCATTGTCTGATCACAAATATATCAAGTTAAATATCAATATCAAAAAGATATCTATACTCATGCATTTGGGAAAAGGTTAACTTTTAAAAAATGCATCAAGTGTCATATGCAATGATGAAATAGAAACATTAATTTTAACTTCCAGGACTAGAGAAATAAACTCATCATGATTTCTACAACATCAAACTTAAGTGTTCATGTTTTTAGTTTTAAAACTTTATCTTCTTAGTCACATGATGATATCCATATTCTTTTGAGTTTACACTAATTAATATAACCCTTTACAAAGTGCTTGATATAAGTTTATTGGCAGTCCTACCCCATCATTACCCCTTCCTTTTCTTTCTCCCTTCCACAATTATGCAGTTTTAGAACTTGTTATACAGCAGTGAGCAATATAATATTTAGATTTCTTAATGTTAAGTAACCCCTCCTGGATATATCTATTAATTCATAAATTATCTTTTTATTTATTTAATTGTTCTTAAATCCTGTACAGTAACTTAATAAATATTATTGTAAAATATTTCAGAAATACAAGATGTTAAAAAACATAGTAAAAATATGCCCACTGAAGAGAAAGAAAGCAGCTAAAGGCCCCACTGTGTCCCTTTCTAATTCCCATCTTCATATGTCACCCAGAGTATTGTATTTAACACATTTCGTACCGCTCAGGAGTTTTCTCGTGTTTCGCGCGCCATCTGTTAAGGACCGCTCACGAGTGTTCTAGTTTTTCACGCCCATGGAAAAAGGAGCGAATCTAGATACTTATGTAAATTTTGTTTGGTCCCTCTTCATAGAGGAAAATGTTTTACGCAGTACCATACGTTAAAAAAGTAATAGGAACTTTAATTGTTTAATTGTTTTTGTAAATAAAAATGTTATAATTATTGAAAAACAACACCTAAAGTGCATTATGATGATTTAAATAACATGCAGTTTGCCCAAAAACGTGCGGTCCCTGGTGTATGTCTTAGAGATTTCTATGTGGTACATGATGTGTTAAATGTATTTGTTGGCACTGCTATTACATATGTATTTCTAAATAATATATGACATTGTTTTAAATGTTTTTAATTTTATATTATTGGCAACATTCTGTACATATCCTCTGTATCATTTTTAAACCAAATATTCCTTTTAATACAGAAAACTTGAATTGATTCATTTGAATCTATATATATATAAAAAGCCAGGGACTGGAATGTCAAAACAACTGGAACAACCAGAATGACCAGTTGCTATGACGCTCACTATGGTCTGCCAACTGGCCTGATCAGGGGCGGGGCCAGCCAGCCAACCTCCTGTTGCCTCTCCCCCTGGCCAGCCCAGCCCTGATTGGCCCCCATTGGGGCAGGCCAGCCGGACCCCACCCATGCATGAATTCATGGACTGGGCCTCTAGTTTCTGTATAAATTTCCATTGTTTAAATATATAATTGATCCTTGAACAACACAGAAGTGGGGGTGATTAGGGGTGCCAAGCCCTGACAAGTTGAGGACCTGAATACTATAACTTTTGACTTCCCAAAACCTTGAGTGGTCTTTTGGTATCTGCAAGGGATTGGTTCCATGACCTCTGGGGATACCAAAATGCATGAATCTTCAAGTCCTTTATATAAAACTAGAGGCCCGGTGCACGTGTTCATGCACATTGGAAGGAAATTAATTAGAAGGTGGTCAGCAAGGTGGGACTGGGTGAGATGGGCCAGGAACACCCTAGAGCCAACCTCCTGCTGTCCCTCCCTGGCCGGCCTTACCTGGGGTGGCTGGGGCTCAAAGGGCATCTGTGGAGTGAGCAGAGTCCCTCTGACAGGTAGGGTCCCTCAGCCTGGTCTGCGAGTATTGGTCCAAAACCAGCTCTCCAACATCCCCTGAGGGGTCCTGGATTGCAAGAGGGCAGTTCACTGCAGCTCGGCAGCTCCTGTGTTGAACGTCTGCCCACTGGTAGCCAGTGTGCGTCATAGCTACCAGTTGGAGCGTCTGCCCCCTAGTGGTCATTGCACATTGTAGCTACCAGTCAGACAGTCAGTTGGTCGCTTAGCCTTTTATATACATAGATGGTGTAGAACAATGCATGCAGTCAGCCTCCCACACCCAAAGATTGAAAACACAGTTTTCCTTTTGCCATTGGTTGAATCAGCAGATGTAAAACCTGGGGGTACAAGGATCAACTGTACATTTATTGAAAAGAAATCCACATACTAAGTCAGCTTTTTTTCTTTGCCAATCATCAATTGCATTGTCAAAACCCAGAAATTATACAATGTATTTTTATTTAAAATTATTTGATAATTTGTTAGGTTGACCATATATTCTATTGTTCAATTACAATTTGTAAAATTATTCTTTTTCTTGATAGATCAAAAGCACAGAAGTTTTACTAGGGAAAGAACACTATTAAGTAGTTTGCCTCTAGGGTGGAGTATAGACAAAGTCTAGAGTTGTTAGACATGGAAAGTAAAAAGATAAGATACTAAATGATTGTGTTGATATCACAGCTTTCTTGGGAGTGTTAGGATTGATACTCAAGTCTTCATAAAACCATTTTAGGACACTTTCTGTTATCCTACAATTTCTCTGCCCTTGGTGTTGATTAATAGTAATCAAATTTTTAGTAATTGAAAGATTGTCATTGGAAAATATTGAATAAAATAGTGATTTATCTTAAAATCCTGTTCTGAAAGTTTGAATATATATCTAACAACATATTTTGTGTGATGAAATGAATTAGATGTCAACTGTGGACTACTATAAACTTTTAATAATTAAATGATTCATCACCAGGGACCAAGAGGATAATTATTTTTCCTGACTATACTTCACTGTACGTGATGGAGATTTTGGGATGCATATATATGAGTTGACAGTTTGCATTTACGGTGTTTTCCCCTAGGTGAAATCTAAAAGCATTTCATAAGTTTTAGTATTAATGAGAACAGAGCCCATTAACCCTAAAAAATGCCCTTTTTGCTCAAAGGAATATTCCACCTGGAAGAGTAATATAAAAATATGTCTGACCATGAGATGAAAATTCAGCTTTCAAAGAAGATATCTGCTCTTTAATTCAAGAAATAATAAAGAAAATCTGCATGCATATGCATAATAAGAACTATGTTTACCTTGGTTTTTAAAGAGAGATAAAACTGAATCACCATTTTTTGCATTAAATTTAAACAAATTAGTATTTCTTAGATTCTTAAACTTGGAGGCTGTGCAAAACACTCAGAGGGCTAACTTCAAGACTATGTATTTAGGATACAAGGCAGCCCTACTTTTAAGAGTCTGACAAACTACTACAGGAAAGGCAGGCAAGTAGCATTCTCCCCACATCTCCAGACAGCACAGTTACATCACTGTGATGGATGTAAAGAGCACAGTACTAATCTGAGACACCTCAGCACCTCTTTCTCCAGGAGGCTCAATATTGGTTCTAATGGGGAGGAGGTCATCTGTGAGAAGTAAAGGAAATAAGGAGTCATCTGGGCACAAATATGTAGACAGGGGAAATCTTAAATGGAATATCAAAAAAGTAGGCTGGATGTTGAATAGGAGAAAAATAATGAATAATTGACATCTAATGAGTGATTGATTAGTCATTATTAAAGGTACTTCTCATGGATTATCTCATTTACTTAACAGAGCCATCCTTGAAATATAATTACTATCTCTGTTTTATGAACAAATAAACTAAAATAAAGGAAGTATAGACATGTCAAAGGTTCCCTGTCAAGTGTGTGGTGAACCTTGGCATTGAGGCTCCAGAAATCAGTGCTGTTAACACCATACTTTCTACCTTCTGGGAGAATCAAAAGCCAGCCCCACATGACATCCCTGAGGACATCAGTCATGCTTTTTTATAAACCCATATTAGACAGCCTGTGTGAATTCCTTTGGGAATTCCTAGAAGGAGTTTGTTATACCATGTTGCATGAAGCTGAAGCATGCCATTCATGATTCAGATATTAGTTGAGAGATTTAAGTACAGAACCATGAGTTAAATCTTCTTTCTAATTTTCTGCTTTGCTTTTGCCAAATGTTTGTTAAATTCCATACATGTTGTCTACTTGCTTATCCCTGCAAGCTTCTCTATTGGATAAAATTTTATGAAAAGCATTACTGTGATAAATGTATTCCTGTTTACAAAATTAACATGTGTGGATTGATGAACACAAATATAAGAAAGCAGTGAGTGGGATAGAAAGTCTTTATAAAAATTGTTTGATCTGGGTTATAATCAAATAAGAAAATAAAATCTTTCCCTTTTTAAACTTACATACTATGCCTAAGTGAATTCAAATCTGTTTTTCCTCATGTGAAGTTTTTAAAAGTGTGTAAATACATTTAACTGTTTAAATTAAATGGAAGGGGAGACAAGGAGAAAAATAATTTTAGACAATGATGGAGAAAGCCTCTACTAAAAAAGGGTTAGGACAGTGGAAGAGGATTTGTCAGTTGAGGAGTGGTTGTAGTGGAGAAAGTATGACACAGAGATTTGCCTTAAAATATTATTTGCATGTACTTTGAATAATATGAGTGTGTAGCACAGAATTAAGAAAGTAAAAATGATAGTCAGCCACCTCTGTTTATAAGCCACTCAGTCTGTTCTTTTAATAGACAATTATTATCTTAGTTTCTTGCGTAGGCTTCTTCAATTGTGTAGGAAAAACTACATATAAAATGATATGTGTAAAGATATGTATATATAAATACATATATATGTTATATATATATATATAAACATTACATAAAATAGGATGCATATGTGTATATTATTTATATTTGGTATCTCTATGTGTTATTATGTAAATGAAAAGTGTAATGCCACTTGAAAACAAGCATAGTTCACTAAAAATGAGAATTTAAAATAAGCGATGAGCTCTGGATCATTCTTGTAAATGCAGATAGTCCATCAATTCTGTCTCTTTGGGGCTGAGCTCTCGCTGTGCAGCAGGCTTCCAGATTTGCAAAGGCAGTGTCTTATTAGGAGCATGTTGAATTTTTAATTTTGTTATGTAACAACTTTTATTTTTAAAAAGTAGAGAAAGAATAAAACAGTGGAGTTATAGCCAAGTTGGCCTGGTGACATGGTGGGAGGCTGGGCCTTTTGTATTCTATTTTGAAGGAAAGAGAAAAAGGCAAAAATAAAAGAGAATTCAGGTCTTATTATATTTCAGGTAACCTATTATCCCTACTACCCAATAGCCTAAATCAGGGGTCCTCAAACTATAGCCCGCGGGCCACATGCAAATACAAATACTGTGTTTGTTCCCATTTTGTTTTTTACTTCAAAATAAGATATGTGCAGTGTGCATAGGAATTTGTTCATAGTTTTTTTTTAAACTATAGTCCGGCCCTCCAACGGTCTGAGGGACAGTGAACTGGCCCCCTATTTAAAAAGTTTGAGGACCCCTGGCCTAAATCATCTACCAAGAGTATTTTCTTTCCAGGTTTGCACAGGCTCAACTCCACTATTTAAAATACAAATTCCAGGGCAAAGTAGTTGCTCTTTTTCTCTCTACTATAAATAGATGGCATTTAAGAAGCAGTTAGGAAAAGTATCAATGTGTAAATTAACCAGGCATAAATACAAATTTTCACTTGCTTAGATAAAAAATTAGCCCCAAGGACCAAGTGAATTGTCTTCAAGTTAATAATGTATGTAGGTGAGGCTATATGGCCTCTCCAGCAAACCCAAGGCCAGGGCTCCTTGAACTCAGGAGGGGGAGTGAGGCAGAAAATGATTGGAGTGGTGGTCTGGGAGTCCAAGTTTGGTGAGGCAGTGCCCACCAATAAGGCCTGCAGCTCCTAAAGAATGTGCATCTTCTGGTTTGGCTCAATGGATAGAGCATCAGCCTGCAGACTGAAGGGTCCCGGGTTCGATTCTGATCAAGGACACATGACCAGGTTGTGGGCTCGATCCCTAGTAGGGGGCGTGCAGGAGGCAGCCAAGCAATAATTCTCATTATTGATGTCTCTTTTCTCTCTCTCTCTCTCTCTCTCTCTCTCTCTCTCTCTCTCTCTCTCTCTCTCTCTCTCATCAATAAAAATATATTAAAAAAAGAGAAAAGAATGTGCATCTGCACTGTTACATCCAAAAACTCTCCCATGATTCTTTCCGTGTGCAGAGAATTTTCCTTCAGCAGCTTAAAGTCTCTCAGAAAAACCTGATATGTCAGAAACCAAATCTCCTTAATGGAAACTCAAACAGGATTTTTATGCTTCTTGACAAAATGATTTCCACATTTCCCACAGATAAGATATAATTAGCAAGTATTTATTCCACATTTGCAATGACAAACTCTTTCTTTACTAGAGGAGACCTTGTGAGCCTCTGATTTTTCTTTAATAGACCAAGGAATCTGTGAAATTAATGAGAGACTTAGGTGAATGCTGTTCAATAGAATTATAATGGGAGACATACGTGTGTGTCTCTATGGAATTTTACAGTTTCTAATGGCCACATTGGACAAATAAAAATAGATAAAATATATTTTGCTTAATCCACCATATCTAAAATATTTTACTTCAGATTTAATCAGTAAAAAGATTATTAATATATCTTATAATATTTTTATATTATGTTTTTAAACTCCAGCTTGTATTTTTTTTCACTCACTGTACATGTCAGTTCAGACTGCTCAAATTTTATGTTTTAATATATTTTTATTGATTTCAGGGAGAGGGCAAGAGAGATACAAACATCAATTATGAAAGATAATCATTGATCAGCTGCCTCCTGCACACCCCACACTAGAGATTGAGCCTGCAACCCAGGCATGTGCCCTGACCAGGAATCAAACCATGACCTCCTGGTTCATAGGTCCATGCTCAACCACTGAGCCACACCAGCTGCTAAGACTGTTCATATTTTAAATGCTCACTAGCTATGTGTGTCTAATACTTACTAAACATGCTCTTGATTCCAGGTTAAAAAACATAGTGTGAATATATACAAATAAAAATTTTTAATGAAATATCAGGTTGGTCCTGAGACCCTAAACAAAGACTCTTTGTTTACATAGTTAAATGTTCCTTAAAAAGAACATGTACCTGGCAGAAATTGTAGAAATTTCTTAAAGGTGGCTTTAGGATAAAATCATTTTCGACCATATAAAAATTAAAGGCAGACAACAGCATTAGGAATCTCTGCTAGAAGAATGAAATATTTTACTTCCCACCTTTCACTTCCTCATTGGATTGTGAATGTAGAAAATCCCCCTTAGGAGTTCATGGACAGCCTGTGAATTACTGTAACTACCCAAACAGAACTGCTTCCTGAACCATCACTGGCAGAGCTTTCTATTCACCCTCTTCCTAATCTAAGCCCTCCTCTCCTGTCATGTTTCTGTTTTTCTATGTTCACTTGATTCCTATCTACCACCGGCCCAATTAGTTGATGTTTCCCTTCATTTCCATTATTCAAATGCAACAGATTGACCACCTACAAAAGTAAATTGACTAATATGAGGAGTTGTATCTTGGGTAATGCCAATAATTGTATATCCAGTTCTTAAAAAAATAAAAAGAAGACAGATGATGAGATGTGGGGGGGTTAACTCTATATACCAATTCTCATAGCAGTTTAAGTAAAGTCCCAGCTCAATTGAGTTTCACCCAAGTTCTCATATCTATCTCCCAATGTATTTTCCCCCAAATGTCAAGGTGTGCCAAATAGTTTTTATTTTGCAAGATACTGACGCCATTCTCACCATATATTTGCCAGGCTGAAATCAAGAGTAACCAAAGGACTGGCTAATTGCAATGTCCATGAGGTACCAATTAAAAAGGGATGTAGATGATATAAAGTCAGTGGTTGGAGATGGAGCCACAGATTTGGGTGCCAAGTCATGTTAGTCATTGTGAAAGTGGCTAACAAAAGTCACTTTTATATTAAGTGCAAAGGGTGCTCATAAACTGGGGAAACCTTCCATCATAACCATAATTGTAACTTTTCTTTCATTATTAATAATAAATTTTAGCAATTTTTCATAGTGCCAAATGCTACATAATATAAGGTCTACTAGAATAGAATAAATATTTAAAAGCCATTTTTATTTTTAAAAATGATAAGGATCAAAACCCTATTCTATGTCTAAGTAAATGCATCTTTTCATTTAATTTATACCTTTGGCACAATTTCTAGTGTATGCCTCCTGACAAATCACCCCATTCATATCAATGCTCTTTTATTAATATTTATTTATAGTTTGGGATTTTTCTCAATTGAGTGCAAGAGAGAGCTTTCACTGAGTCTGTCGTGGCTTACAAATAACTTCTTAAAAAGTACTGTTTGCAGCAGAAGAGCAAGGTGGAACTTGGAAAAAAAAAAAAAACTTCAGTGGTAGGTGGGAAAGTGCCGAAGTCGGGGGAGAAACACTTGTCTGAGTAAGAATGCAAATGCAAATTAAGAGAGTCCTAGTAACAGGCTAGAAAGACGATGGCGCAGTATATGTGGCAGGTCTTTTCTAAGCACATGAAAACCAACCCCTCAGAGCCCACAGGGAAATTCTGTTTCTTAATTCGGCTCTGCTCCCCTGCACACTAACAGTCCCTGTCCTAATTAAATGTGCTCCTGGAACATATGTTTTATTGTCTGCGCTGTGTGGTTAGATCTCATATACTTCTGAGTCCTGTCATCTGGGATGGGAAATCCCTCTTGGAGGCTTATATCTGTATAAGGACTTCCCAGCACAGAGGGTCCCTGAGGACCTTATTTTATTGACAATGAACAGCAGGCACACATATAAGAACAAACAATGTTGAAACCATCCCTTTGAACTCAGTGTGCTTATAGATTTAGTGGAAAAGAAATATATGTGTAGAAAAAATATTAGCTTCAATCCACTTATGCGGTGTCATTATATTTCTTCGCAAAGTTTGTATAGTTTTTAAAATTCAACATTTTATTAATTTGTATGAAATCAGATAGTGCCAGCTGATTACTACTACTTTTATTATTCCATTAATTTGAATTGGTTTGTCAGGCAAACTGGCTCCCTCTAAATTCCTTTGTTCTATATGGAAATAGGTATTGCTCCAGTAATATTTTTATGGTTTCAATTATGTTTATTGGAATGCTCCAGTTATGCTTGCTAAGAAGGAGAAGGAGGGAAAGAGGAAAAATCCTTAATTCTTTACAATCTCTAAATAAGCTGCTTAACTGGGTAAAGGAAAATATTTAAGATTGTTTTCACTGTTTGGAAATTGGAACTGGTCCCAACATTGTAATAGAATGCATCCATTAGGGTGAAATAACAAATTATTAGTGAAACATGTTTTATTTTCTGGAATCTTTGGATTCTGCCTCATAGAAATCTGCAAGCTTTTTCAAAGATCTAAAGGGGAATGTGGCAGCAATGGAAAAAGGAAGTTTTACTCTGGCTACCTTTAGTCCCAAACACCAGAGCCTTCCATTCCTTGCTAATTCTCAGAGACCCTCAGTTGAAACAGGGCCCCGTGTTTCATAAGTTCCTCGTAATTCAGTGTCTCCGTGTAGTTTGGCTTTTCAGTTCTAACAGTTAGAGCAGGATGGAACTAGCAGCTATGTTACGTTAAAGGTAAGCAATGAAACTGATCTTGAAAAAGTTCACATGCTTGGGTTTAAATGAAAATTGTTGGGGGAAAAGTATTAGAACAGCTCTTGTAAACCCCCTCCTTAAAATTAGGCATGGACCCTTCACTATTGTAATTCTGTTCTCAGTCCTTAGAGTCACAATCATTACAAAATAATATAGAGAACAGGATATTATTTCTCTAAGGACAAACATATTCAACAACATATTGTGGTTGAAAGCTAATTCAAAAGGAAGAGTTTAAGAGAAAAAACGCATATATTGAAACAAGAGGTTAAATATATATCATCAACTGAAGAGTACTAAATAAAAAAATTAAAATGCCTCATTTTAATATTGAATTTACAACTTTAAGCAGATGGAAGACTGTAGATTAAAAGTGACATTGAATGGGTGGGTAGTAGTGATTGAATTTGGAAAACTTTGATAATCTTTGAAGCACATATCAAGAATGTATAAACAAAGTTCTTAGGCTATCCCCTTCTCATTACCCAAGCATACATGCAAATTACATGAGAAAAACTCTGATCTATTAATGTTCCAATTACTTGAAAGATTCTTCTTCAAATCATTCACTGATTTTGTCTTGAAATTAACACATATGAACAGTATCAATATTATGAAGTATAGATTTGGGACACAAAGGAAGACAAGGTCTTCTGACTTTTTAAAAATAATGATTTAATGACTATTTCTCTGTCAGTTGCTCTGCTCTTTACTTTTGGGGTTACCCTTCGGTGACTCTGGTATCTTGTCTTGCTTTTTACTCTCTCTCCATTATCTTTATCTCTTCCTATTTATGTTGCCTTTTTCCATGCTGAAATGAATATGTTTGGACTTCCTTTTAAAGTCCATCAATTTGTTTCCTACATAGTTTATTTGCATTATTTCATTTTTAAACATTTTTCCAACCTTTTTTTTTTTCATATCAGCACATACATTTCTAATCTTCGTCTTTCCCCAGTTCATAAATTCAGTCCTTTCAAAGCTCTTTATTTTTTCTGTCACCATTTATCCCCCTTATTCCACTTCTCTCCCTCCAGCAATCATCACACTGTTGTCCTATCCAAGAGTTTTTTCTCTTTTGTTCTTTTTTGCTCAATCCCTCCAGCCCTCTCTTCCTCCCCACACACATACCCAGAGCTATCTGCCTGCTCTCTACGGATGAGTCTGTTTCTGTTTTGCTTGTTTCAAAGCTCTTTCAGAATAAGAATTTTCTAGCGGCCCTTCCAGCAACTATTGTGTCACAAATGTATTTGCTCTTGCTCTGCAGACATTTTCTCTCCTTTAGAATTACTGAGTCTCTTTCTATGACTCGTGCCTTTTATTTCTCCTTGACCATCTTTCCAAATTATAGCCGATCATATAGTTTGGGAGTTCAGAGTAACTGTACCATATTTGTGACTCTCTCTTCTGGTTGCATAGTCACATGAAAAAAGAAGGAAACTCTTAGCTCTTCTGATGTTTTCTTTTTCTAGCGCTGAAGTCCTATTGCTTCTCTCAGCAGAGTTGAGTCTACCTATAGTTGTAAGCATCGTGGAAAATGGCCTTATTTGTGGACTTGTGAGTTTCTCTTTCATGTCATTGATAACTGGCTTCATGTTCCCTTCTCTACCCAGCATGACTATTGTCATCAGGGGTTGATGTTATGTTCCTACTTAATATAGTGATCTGGTCATGCCTGGAGTAAGTGTGGTGAACACTTTTATGTGCTGCCCTGGTCCCCTCCTACTACCAACTTCAAGAAAGGATCTACAGCCTAGTTCAGGGGTGGGCAAACTTTTTGACTCGAGGGCCACAATGGGTTCTTAAACTCGACCGGAGGGCCGGAACAAAAGTATGGATGGAGTGTTTGTGTGAACTAATATAAATTCAAAGTAAACATCATTGCATAAAAGGGTACGGTCTTTTTTTTTTTTTTTTAGTTTTATTCATTTCAAACGGGCCAGATCCGGCCCGCGGGCCGTAGTTTGCCCACGGCTGGCCTAGTTGTTGGTAGGGCTGTCAACGCCACAGCTCTTCCAATGAAGATCCATATTCAATAACTGAATGGATTGGAGTTATAAAAGTCTGGCCGTTTTGACTCACCCTGGGGCAACTCAGACATACCATTCTAGCTCCACAGCTTCCTACTGGGTTAGCTGAACCTGTAATCAGACCCCATTGCATCTCAGCTTCTCCCTTTGCTTAATGTGCTATCCTTCCCCTCCTTTTCATAGTTGTCCTGAAGGACATTCCCTGATAAATATCCTAAACATTAAACTCTGTCCCTGAATCGATTCCAGGGGAATTTACCATGGAACATTAAGTTATGGAATGACCTCTGGGTAGTTTAGCTGTGTGTGAACTCATTAACAGTTAATTTACAGAAAGCACTTGATATAGCTAGCTCTCACCCCTTGCCCCTAAGCTAGCAGTTGGCATTGAAAAATCCTCCAGTGGTTTTGACCCTTTATTTTTCCTCTGGGTTCTTTTTTTTTTGCATATTGTAAACAATGAATTGATTGGCCCTTCCCTCAACCCAGTCTCTCTTTTATACTTTGCAGATATTCTTAAAAGCTTCTGGTTTGAGGATGATACAATTGTCCATGATTCTCTCTATTGTATTGCTTGCTTTCTCTGTTTTTGCATACCATTGATTATTTACACCAAAGCTAGAGGGAAAGAAAAATCTGTAAACATGAGCTCAGATGACTATCTCAAAGGAAATGTCCCTGACATATTCTTGATATCAAAATTAATATATCATAGAGGGGAAAAAACACAGAGCACTGGAATTTATTAAAACAAAATGAACAAATATTACAGTGTTTTTTCCTATACAAACAAATGATAATTGAAGGTGAAATTAAGTTATAGTTATCTTAAAACTTCTTTGATTATAAAAATCATATAGATAAGGAAAGAAATGCCAAAAATTTTTTAATTGAAGTTGCTGTACTCAGAGTAGTTACAATTGGAATTAGGAGCATAAATTGAAAAACTATCCAATCTGGATTTTAATCCTGGCTCTTTCATATATTTGCCTCAATATTGGTGGTTTTGCTGTTGCTGTTAATTTTGAGTGGGAGGACAGATAGCTCAATTATATAAAGAAAATGTAATTATTTAGTGTAACATCATTCCCTGAACTGAACACTTGGGTTCATATTATAGCTTTGTCACAACTGGAATGAGGCCTTGAAAAATTATGTAACATCACTGTCACTCAGTGTTCTCATCTGCAAGTACAAAAACAAAACAAAGCACAACAAAACTGGTATCTTACAAACTGGTCGGACATCATGTGTTAGGAGAGTCAGCTTAGAAGATATATATAAAAAATTAAAAATTATTTTAGTCTTGTAAGCATGGAAGGCATCGTCATTATTGTCCTCTTCTTTAATCCAGCTTTATCGATAACCTTTCCTGAAGTTTGTAGAACTTGGGGTCCAGGGATCAAGACTGGTTTTGTAATTATACTAAAACTGATTCACCTGAGTTACTTATCAGGGAGATATATCTAGAATATATCAGTGCCTAGCCTTTGAATTCAAGAATTAATTATTAATACACTTAGGCTATTAAATTAAAAGTGAATATTACCTTATATATTTTTCAATACAACTAAAACTTTTTATTATTTATTTAGTGAAGCTTGAGAGGGAGAGAGAAAGAGAGAGAGAAATGAAGGTGACAAGTAGCAACAAAAAGAAGAATGCCTCATTAGTTGTTTGCTGGTTTTTTTATCTAGTCTGGTCCAGGGACCAAACATCCCAGAAACCATGGCAATAAGAACTCAGTCAAAGGGTATGTCATAGAATATTTTCAGCCTGCTAAAACAATCTTTAAAATATGTGGTGACAAAAGTACAAAACAATTTGTTGTTGTAAATGTCCTCATGCATTTTCAAGGTTATTAATTCTAATGTTCAGATCACTGAAGAAGACTTCTAGAAAATCATTTTCTAGAACTGTGAAACCTGCGGCTAAACTATAAAACCTATCTCATATATATATATATATATATATATATATATATATATATATATATATATATATTATTGATTTTTTACAGAGAAGAAGGGAGAGGGATAGAGAGTCAGAAACATCGATGAGAGAGAAACATCGATCAGCTGCTTCCTGAGCAACCCCCACTGGGGATGTGCCTGCAACCAAGGTACATGCCCTTGACTGGAATCGAACCTGGTACCCTTGAGTCCGCAGGCTGACGCTCGATCCACTGAGCCAAACCGGTTAGGGCTAAAACCTACCATCTTTAATGTAAGGTACACTTATTACTTGTGCTATCTATACAGGAATATGTTCCAAGATCCTCAGTGGATGCTTGAAACTGGAAAGTATCAAACTTGATATACACTATGTGTTTTTTTTCCTACACATACATACCTATGATAAAGTTTAATTTTTAAATTAGGAACAATAGAAGATGAACAAGAATAGTGATAGAGAAAAAATGTTCTATAATTAGAATAATAAATTGGTCTAAATTATAAAACAATGATAACAATATACTATGATAAAAGTTATGTGAATGTGGTCTCTTGCTCTCTCTCAAATCTCATAGTACTGAACTCACCCTTCTTCTTATGATAATGTGACATGATATGATGCCTGTGTGATGAGGTGAAGTGAGGTGAGTGAGTCATTATTAAGTAAAATGAGGGTAACTGGAACACAAGCACTGCTATACCCACCAGTCGATCTGATAAACATGGTGGTTACTAAGTGACTGATGGGCAGAGAGCCTATAATGCATGAAGACCCTAGAAGAGATGGATCAGGACAGTCTGAGATTTTATCACATGAGTTTAAATGGCAAGAGAGTTAATATTTGTGATTTTTTTTTATTTTTGGAATTTTCCGCTTATTATGTTTGGACTGCATTTGATTGCATGGAACTAAAACTATGAAAAGTGAGTCAGTGGATAAGGGGGGCTAATGTGTTGGTGACTGTAGATTTTTCAGTCCAGCTCAGCACCGGCTCTAGCACACATGAATTCTAGAGATTAATGTAATAAGTAAAAACAAAATTACAGTTGAGAGGCTTTGTATCTTCTCCCTGTGTTTGTATCTTCTTCCTATTACCTTCTTAAAATGAAATTTCTGAGTTTCAGTTTTTTCAACTGCTGATTGGTGTTCCTTATATCCTTAGTACTATTGTGCCATAATATACACCAGTAGACGAGGTATATAATAGTAAAAACTTTATAATAATAACAATATTAGGAGCCATGGCTGAGAAGCCTAAAAGTTCATGGAGAAAGGTGCAGGAGGTAACATGTGTAGGATAAGCTTCTTTATGGCCTCCCAGCTCCATTTTAGATCCCCTGATTTAAGTGACTCTACCTTGGCACTTTCCATTTATATTACCAACTAGAGGCTCAGTGCACAAAATTTGTGCACGGGTAGGGTACCTAGGCCTGACTGGCGATCAGGGCTGATCTGTGGGGCAACTGGCGGGGCAATTGGGGGGCCCCCACTGGCACCTGCCTTGGCCAGCCTGGCACCGCCCACTCACAGGCCCTGCCCCCCACCACAGCCAGCAGTCACCTCCCTCTGCAAGGCAACCAGCAGGGCAATCAGGGGGCCCCCAATGGCACCCACCTTGGCTTACCTGAGGGCTGAGGGAAGGTCCTGTGTTGAGTGTCTTCCCCCTGCTGATCAGTGTGCATCATAGCAACCTGTTGTTCCACTGTTTGGTCTATTTGCATGTTAGGCTTTTATGATATAGGATATCTTCTTCTTTCATAGCAGTTTTATTTCATGTTTGTGAAATAAAATGATGCAGAATAATCAAAATGGGATAAGCAAATGTAGCATTTATTTTTCAAATTAAATTCTCTCATAAGCGCCCAATCGGTGTGGTTCAGTGATTAAGCATTGACCCCTAAACCAGAAGGTCATAGTTCTATTCCAGGTCAGGGCACATGCCTGGGTTGTAGTTTCGATCCCCCGTAGGGGTGTGCAGGAGGCAGCTGATAGATGATTCTCTTTCATCATTGATGTTTCTATCTCTCCCTGTTCCTTCCTCTCTCTGAAATCAATAAAAACATGTTTTTAAGAATTCTCCCATAAGCCATTTCATTGTACATATATCATACTGTCACTGACCATATTGATGTTTGGTCCATATATGGTTGGGGTTTTTTAATCCCAGAAGACCCTAAGTAACTCTTCAGAGTTTGTTCTCTCATTAAGATGGAGAACTCCTCATTGGTGACTTGGCTGTGGTGAGGACAGATGTGAGAAGGCAAGTGCCATTTGACATGAATGTGCCTCAAAGAAGGAATGCTCTATCTCTCTGAAAAGAGACTCGTGGGCCTGCCTCATGCAGAGAGATCTCTAGAGTCCTTTAACACTAGTAAGTCTATGGCTAATGATATCAACTCCACATGTTGGCCAGTTCCTGCCAGGACACTGATTCTGTAGGAGGTAGGGGACTGATAATCCAGTGTTTCAAGTTTCAGATTGAATGTTTTATCAATTCATTTTTATTCACTGTTATTGTTTCACCTATAATTTCCAGTCAAGGTAATTTCAGGACTTAGATTTGGCGTGCCTTTCAAATAAGTGTTACTGACACCTCTGAAAGTTTTGGATGCCTTTAAGGATCTCACTCACTTTCTGTAAAACTAAACTTCCCATTACTGTTAGCAGGTCTTGTCTTCAAATGGGCATTATTCCCCCTTTATCTGTAACCTGAACATAGATGTGGTAAATTAAGGAGTTATTTCTGTCCATTTAATTCATTTTGGGAATTATTACTTACATGATGAAAAAGATATTCTCATGAGTTTTCTTTACCCGAAAGACCTATAATGTTCGATATGTCATCAGGGCTCTGTTTCAGAAAAGATCTCATTACTTTTCTTCCCTCTTAGGAATGATGCATTCAAGTCTACAAAGATGATGGGGCCCTGGCTAGTGTGGCTCAGTCAGTCAGTTTGTTGAGCCACACCATCCAGGGCACTGAAAGACCATCAGTTCGATTCCAAGTCGGGGAACATGTTGTGGGTTCGATCTGTGTAGGGGCACATGCAGGAGGCAACCGACCCATATTTATTTCTCACATGGATGCTTCTTTCTCTCCTCTTCCTTCCTCTCTCTGTAAATAATCAGTAAAAATATATATTTTAAAAATATTATAGGAAATGAATAACTAAAATTGTGATTAAAAGTTAAAAATGAAAAAAAATCACTATATTTGTGAGTTACAAGTATCAGATACCTTTAGTCATGTGAAAAAAGCATTAAGTCCATTTTTTATGAATCTAGTAAGTCCATACATATTTCAAATATATGTGTGTGTGTGTGTGTATATGTGTGTGTGTGTATACACACACTAGAGGCCAGGTGCACGAGATTCGTGCGGGGGGGGGGGGGGGGGAAGGAGGAGTCCCTCAGCCCAGCCTGTGCCCTCTCATAGTCCAGGAGCCCTCAGGAGATGTCTGACTGAGGGCTTAGGCCCCCTCCCCAGGACATCCTTAGCACTGCCATCCTTAGCCGCTGCCACAGTGGCAGGAGAGGCTCCCACTGCGTTCGCCAGCTGTGAGCCCAGCTTCTGGGGTTCTGGCTGAGTGGTGCTTCCCCTGTGGAAGTACACTGACCATCAGGGGGCAGCTCCTGCATTGAGCATCTGCCTCTGGTGGTCAGTGCACATCATAGTGACTGGCCATTCCGCCATTCGGTTGGTTTGCATATTACCCTTTTATTATATAGGAGATTATATATATATATATATATATATATATATATATATATATATATATATATATATATAACGTATTTTAAAATAATAAATGTCTCCTAAATCTTGAAATTCTTGGGGGTAACACAAACTAATGAAAACTATTTTTCTAATGGAAAAACTGTATATGAAAATATTAGACTAAGTCAATGGTTCTCAACCTTCCTAATGCCGCGACCCTTTAATACAGTTCCTCATGTTGTGGTGACCCCCAATTTCATTGTTACAAATTGAACATAATTAAAGCATAGTGATTAATCACAAAAAGAATATGTAATTATATATGTGTTTTTCCGATGGTCTTAGGCAACCACTGTGAAAGGGTCATTTGACCCCCAAAGGGGTTGCAACCCACAGGTTGAGAACCTCATCAATGTAAAAGCAATTACCTCAAGCTGGTCAAGGTGTCCCAGTGTGTAAGCTACCTCTAGGATACCTGTAGTATGGCTTTCTCAAAAACAAGCCATGACACGGTAAGATCTAAATTTCATTTACCTTTAATTTGGTCAATTTTGAAGTGCTGGCAACTTACTTTAAAGTAAAAATGTGTTCATTTTTATCTCCATTTTTTGCCGAAACCGGTTTGACTCAGTGGATAGAGCGTCGGCCTGCAGACTGAAAGGTCCCAGGTTCGATTCCGGTCAAGGGCATGTACCTGGGTTGCGGGCATACCCCCAGTGGGAGATGTGCAGGAGGCAGCTGATCGATGTTTCTCTCTCATCAATGTTTCTGACTCTCTATCTCTCTCCCTTCCTCTCTGTAAAAAATCAATAAAAAAAATATATATAAAAAAAATAAAGTAAAAATATGTTCATTTTTATCTCCATTTTTTTAAATTCTCAACATATATGCACTTTTACTAAAAAAACTATAATATATATGGTATGTTATATAACATATCTTTAATTTTTATATATATAGATACATATATATATCTTTTGATATATATATGTGTGTGTATATATATGTATATATATATATATATGGAGGTGAGAAAAAGCAGGTTTACAGTCATGAGTGACATTCTTTTGAGTTAAAAAAGCTATTGTAGTAATCATAACCTACATGTCTTCTTCCATTCGAACAACTATAAACCTATTTTTTTGCCCACTCCTGTATATTATAGATATATAGGAAGATATGGATGTATTTCATATTTTTATTGAATATATTTTTTCTAGTGCCTTGTAATCTTTACTAATTTTAATGTTAACTATAAAGGTTGAGTAATCAATAGTGAATTTGGGGTTTGGCAGATTTACCCACTTTTTAAAAATCTATTTTCAAATAATGAGTGGTTTAAAATTCCTCATATCTACATGTGGAAAATAAAATGGAACAGTGTAGCCACATCATTCTATCCCAGCTGGCTGTGGTAACACATTCATGCCTCATGAGTCAGGATGACGTTTAATGGTGGTGGTAATATAGTGAGGAGACAGTTGTCATTGTGCTATTCTTTTCATGGGACCCACAGGACGAGGTTGCATACACATTCATGCAGAGGAATTGTTTATGTCACCCAACATCTAAATATAAATTAGAATGCCTTAACTACATGGCAGAACAGAAACCTGTGACATTAAAAAAAAAATAGACACAAAAAACTTGGATCATTAGCCTACTAGCTGATGAAGTCTGAATGGCAACTTCCCCAATTATCCCACAGTACAAGTTAATTCACCTTAATAGGGAACTGACCTTGGCAGTAGTTCTTTTCTATTTCCTTAATTTGATTGGACACATCTTTGTCTTGTAGAGCTTTAGCAAGTATAAACCATGATCTGTGGATATTCCTAGCAGATTTAGGCACAGGCGGCAAAGACATTAAAAGCTTTTTCAAAAAAACAAAGAAAATAGAGTAGACAGAAAAAATAATGCAGGGAGAGCGGCATAAATTGTGTCATGTCACGCTTAGTGTTCTTGATATTTATCCCAGGTACTGCTGAGCCGGCTTGTCTCTGTCTTAGATATTTGCAAAGCTGCCAACAGGAGCCCAGCTTCATTACTAAACAAGTAAAACTCAATGAAGATATAATTTATACTCAAAATGCTTATTATGGCCCCTGGCGATGGTCAATAACTTGAAGTAGATTCTCTGTGAAACTGTTAGATTCGCACTCGGCAAATAAGTATCAGGTGGCAGTGGCTTTCTGTCTGTCCTCGGATGTATTTTATTTCTCTCCTTTGCTTCCTTCTTCACTTCCTCCACCTCCTTTCTTTGTTTCCTTTCCCTTCTTGTTGGGTTCCAGCCCCAGCGGGTCCAGGGGTTCCCCAAGGTGTGGACAGAGTCGGCGAGGAAGGACAGACACGGAGGCAGTGTTCAGGTGATCATCATAGCCAGGTTCTTCTCTTTATTGTCATCTAACATCTGTATTTATACTATTTGGTCCCAATCCTATCCATTCTATACAAAAGGCCAGGGGGCTTCCCATCTCCATTCAAAGGTTACTCTATTTTCCACCAAGGTACAAGGAAGTAACTGAAGGATGTTATTCTAAGTAAAGATTATGTAGCTTAATTTAAGCGTGATTGCTCGCAGTCAAAGTGATCAACCACCCCTCAGGCACTTAGTTAATGGGTTCACTGATAAAAATCCTTACCTGGGGAAACAACCCTTCCCAGAGAGGCGACCTTGGTTAAAACACACAGCGTTTAAGAAGGGGAGCAAACATACCAAGAACAGCATGCCATATACGCCAGGTCCCTTGAAACATCCCTGCAGGGACTGCCTCAAGCAGCCAGGGTGGATCGGCTTCCAGCACCTTCCTTTTCTCCTTCTCTTTTTTTTTAAAATTCTGCTTTGGATTGCTTCAGGGATGTTTCTTCCTAAGTATTTATCAGTCTGGTATATTCACAGAAAGTTTATTGATAAGGGGCAAGAAGGAGCTTTTAGGTTCTACCTTTTAAAACATTATTCCAAATCCCTTCCCAGTGTCCACACCATTGACATTTCTTCCAAAGTATACATCACAGATTAGGCTGGTCTTTGACAAAATTAAATAATAGAGAAATTTGTGATTGGCCTTTGACAACCTTTCTATACCGAATATCATCATTTTTAAGTAAATTATGTTCTCATGACATATGCCATATTGTGAACAATAATTTGTTTAGTTCAATCCTGAATCCAGGTATTTATGTTATTGAACAAAAGGCAAGCTAACTTCATCAGTCCAGTTTTATGTATCTAATAGACAGATTATCACGGCCAATTAGTCAGTGATGGAAACACGGATGCTAAGGAGAGTTGGAATTTCAAAAGAGCTGATGTTTCTTTCCAGTTTTGACACTAACAAGGAAAGTGACCTTGTTTATTTTAACCTTTCTGAATCTCAATGTCTTTGTCTGTAAAATGGGAATAGTACTGATACCTACCACATGTGATAATTAAATGTCTATAAAACATTTACTTGGAGCTTTTTTTTTTAGCACATATTCAATACATAGGAAAGTAAAATATTTGAAAATGAAACATAAATAATTATCTAGTATAGCGTAGTGCCTGATGACCAAAATAATAACTGCTATATTTTTACTTTGGAAATCTCTTTAACACTTTACACATTTTACAAATAATTCTCAGAGAGTCAATAAAACTCTCAGTCTATCTCAGCCTTAAATAATCTAAGTAATTACTTGGAAGACAGAATTTTTTTTAATTTTACCCATCCCCACACACCCTCCCCTTTGTCAACAATCAGCTTATTCTCTTTATATAGAGGTCTGTTCCTGTTTTGTCTGATTTATTCACTTGTTTGGGTTTCTTTGTTTGTTTTTTTAGATTCCATATATAAGTAAAATCATAACGTATTTTTCTTTCTCTGTCTGACTTATTTCACTTAAAATAATGGCCTCTAGGTCCATCCATGTTGTCACAAGATTGCATTATTTTTTATTGACAAGTAATATTCCATTGTATATGTGCACCACATCTTTTCCTATTCATATCTCAAAGGAAAACTACATTGCTTCCCTATCCTGGCTATTATACGTAATGCTGCAATGAACATAATGATACATATGTCTTTTCAAATAAATATTGTAGTATTTTCTCAGATAAATATCCAAATGTCAGCTTTATTTTTATTTATTTATTTTAGATTTTAAATTGATTTTTAGAGAGAGAGGATGAGAGAGAGAAGCATTGATGTGAGAGTGAAACATCAATTGGCTGCCTCCTGCAGGCACCCCGACCAGGGATCTACCCCAAAACCTGGGCGTGTGCCCCAGTATGAATTGAAACCTTGACCCTATGGTGCCTGGGACAATGTTCCAACCAACTGAGCCATATAGGCCAGGTCATGGCAACTTTATTTTATTTTTTTGAGGAATCTCTATACTGTTTTCTATAGCGGTTATATAAATTTGCAATCCTACCTACAGCATATGACGTTTCTCTTTTCTTCACATTCTCTCCTGAAATTATTTGTTGATTTTTAAATTTTTATTTTTCATGAAAGCCATTAACTGGTATGATGTAGTATCTCATTGTGGTTTTAATTTGCATTTCCCTAATAAGCAGTGATGTTGAGCATCTTTTTATATATCTGTTGGCAATATGTATGTCCTTTTAGGAGAAATGTCAATTTAGGTCCACTGACTTAAATAATCCAAATAATGAAATGAAAAACTAATAACTTTTACCAGACTTGAGAGAAGTATATTGACCTTTGGAAAACCTGAACAATTGAATAATGTGCACTTCTTAATAAAGTTAGTGAATAATACATTAAATTATACTCATGTTTTGTGAAATTCAATAAGTCATCCCCTCTAACTAATTTCCCTAGTAATAAATCCATTAGAAAGCAGTGATACACATTAAAAACAGCTATGACAAATTACTCATGTTCTTGGCCCTAAGCCACACTTCAAACTTTTGTGTTCTTTTTCATAGTCTTTGGATAGTAAACATGGATTGTTTAGTATATAACAAACTGAAAGCTTCCCTTAGCAATATTTTCTGGCATAAAATTAAAATTACTCAAAGGAAAAGCAATACATTTATTTTTATTGATAGTTTTAGACTTCTCTCTCTCTCTCTCTCTCTCTCTCTCTCTCTCTCTTTCTCTCTCTCTCTCTCTCATGCACACACACACACACACACACACACACACACACACACTTCAGAATATGAAGCAAAAAATCCCTCTTTCTAACACTTTCTAGCATCCACTTATTTGCTCTGCTGTTAAAATTATACCTTTCATGGTAGAGAGATACATTAAAGAACAATGAAGTGACATATATGGGGAAACCAGAGAGTGCTTTAAGGAGAATTTAACTGTGAACACACCCTGTAGGTCTGAAACATATGGGAAGTAGAAAGGCTCCTGAACTTGCTTCCAGAACATACACAGAATTAAGATTTCCAGATAAAAATGTGTGAACCTTGTTTCTCACTTTTATTCTCATTTGTAAACTAGAAGCAAGTATCTTAACACTAGAAAGACTGAAATTTAGTATATACCTATATTTCCCAAAAGCAGTCAAAATGACTGCATTGTGAAAGAATAATATCGGAGCACTCTTCACTTATGTTCCTTAGCTTTTCCAATAACTCACTTCTATTCGACATTTCTTTCATGAATTTAGGGCGCAAAAGAAATAAAATAAATAACTCATTAGAACAAGTATCACTGCATAAAGATTCGAATAACAAGTACTAGTTTAGCTTATTGAGCAACTGCAACTTATCAAGTATCGACAATTTATCATGTACTTGTATGTTATCATGTGACGGTAATCAAAAACAAATGAAAACTGTTATTTCAATACAGAGCCGAACTGGTCATATAAGAAATTTACTCAATTCAATAATAAGAGTCTAAAATTTCCCAAGCAGTCAAAATGACTGCTTTTGGGCAATATAGGTATAACACATATATATATACCGGAAATGAAGGAGGGGGAGGTAACTACAATTATTAATAAACGCATTTATATGTTGTACAAAAAGTCACAAAATTCTAAGACATTGTGTCCTTATATACATAATTGTTTTTCTAATTGAAATTAAAAAGCAGTCAAAATGACTTCCTTGGGCAATCTAGTGTTAATCACAGTAGAAAATACTGTGCGTAGTCTTATATATAATTGTGATACTCAAAACAACTGAGAAGAATAAAATGAGGCATATTATAGAGATTCTGATAATTAACTGCCTTTTCTGGAGGTAAAATGATTAGTAGATTCCAAAACTTATGGAACAATTAAATACTCTAATGAATAAGAACTGCCAAAATGTGATATAGAACTTTTTTGGAAGATGACTATATATGACAGGTATATCTCTGTGATTACTTATGTTGCTGCAATTTGAATTTTAACCATGATATTTCAGGATGTTTAAAATCATTGATGACCATTCTGGATTGCTTTCTTTCACAACACTATATTACCCCAAAGGTGAAGTCACAGATTTTCACTTACTAATGAAAGAGAACAATTCTGTAAAAGCCCTCAGGGTCACACCATGCTGGCAGTCATTTACTTGATATCTACAAGGCCATAGTTCTGACAACCAGGTTTTCATAGAGATATTTTGGAAGCTTTGTGTAACTAGGATTGTGCTATCAGTGGAGGAGAATATATCCTCCCCTTTATGATCAAGGTTGGGTCAATCATTCCTTACCCAAAAGGAACGGCTGTAGCACTTCATCCATAAAGCCAGCAATCCAAGGTAGGCCAAGGGGGTGTTGGGTCAGACAACTTTTATCAAACATTGAAAAAGTTTCAAATAACCAGCTTGAATTATGAAGAAAATGTATGCTAAGTAAAACTAGGAAGGCTTGTGTCTGTCATTCCTTCAGAGGGGCCTGTACTTGCACTCTACATAGTTCTGAGTTTGCACTATCCTGGACCTAACTGATTGGTTTTGTCTTCCTGGCGGGAGTTGTCTAGACAGTCAAGACACCCACCTCTGCATTACAAGCATTTATTTGTATGGAGGATATGAACGTACTGTCCTTCCCTCACCCTTAACTGTAAGAGTCCTTCGTATCTGCTTTCAGTGAATGTCTTGCTGACTCATTGTGTGAGGCCACTGGAGAATCAAGAGCTCAGTCAGTTGTGTGAACGGTGAAGAGGAATGAACTGTGGACTGTTCTTTATTTTTCATTGCTTATTTTGTTCTCTAGATTAAATCAATGCTCTTTGTGTTTAAATAGATTTTTAGAGAGAGAGGAAGGGAGTAAGAAAGAGAGATAAACTGCCTCCTGCATTACCCTTACGGGGATACAACCAGAAACCCAGGCATGTGCCCTGACTGAGAATTGAACTGGCAACCTTTTGGTGCACAGGACGATGCCCAACCAATTCAGCCAAACCACTCAGAACTAAATCGATGTTCTTAGGCCATGGCTTAGAGCTGGATCCCTGACAGCATACCTTGAAAATAAAAAGCCAAATAACTAACTAAATAAATAAGTAGAAAAAAAAAGGAGATTTAGAGACACAAATATGTTTTTTGATTGGAAACACCTGTTTGCAAGGAAAATCAAACATGACATGAAGACAGATATGAAAAATATCAGTACAATTTTCAAGTATAATAATGTTAGCACAATTCTCCTTTCTTATTATAATGCACAATGGAATCTCTTTTTAACTATAAGAGAGAAGCATAGGTTTGGAAAGGTTTTATATGGTCTTACTAGCAGGATTTCTTGGAGCATTTAATCTACTGAGATTCCATTGTGAGTGAATCTAATTGTCACAAATACATAGGCCCAAGGACATGAGTGGGTAAATACTTTCTCTTAACTCTGAAGACACACTTCTTAACATGTGTTTGTAGCTTGCAGAATTTCATATTTCATGCTCTGTCATGGTTGTCTTATAACTCTAAATCCAGATGTCAAACTTCTGGTGAAGAAAACATCTAAAGTTTACCAATTGCTTAGAAATGACATTTAATATATATGAACTTTTTTATTTCTGAGTTTTTTTCCTCAAAATAATTGATTTGCATTAGCCCAAAACTCAGTGGCTTAAACAACAAGCATTTATTATCGCACATAATTTCTGAAGCTCAGAAATCTGAGGGCTAGTATGCTCTGTGGTTCTGGCTCAATGTCTCTCCTGAGATTATAGTCAGGGCTACTGTGGTGTCAAAAGGTTTAACAGGTGTTAGAGGATGGGCTCCAAGACCACACATGTGCATTTTTATAGGAAACATCGGTTTTTGACACATGGATCTTTCTATAAGGTTATCTATAATGTTACTTCCCCCAGAACAAGTGATGAGAGAGGAAGAGAACAATCGGGATGGAAGATGCAGTTTTCATATAACTCAATCTCAAACACAATCTACCATCATTTTTGTAATATTCTATTGGTCACACAGACCAATCCTATATGATAAAAGGCTAATATGCAAATTGACCAAACAGCAGAACAACTGGTCACAATGCTGCACACTGACCACCAGGGGGCATATGTTCAACGCAGGAGCTGCCACCTGGTGGTCAGTGCACTCCCACAGGGGAAGCATCACTCAGTCAGAAGCCCTGAGCCGGGCTCAAGGCTGGCGAGTGCGGTGGTCGGAGCCTCTCCTGCCTCCACAGCAGCACTAAGGATGTCTGACTGCTGGCTTAGGCCCACTCCCTGTGTGTTGGACATCCCCCGAGGGCTCCCGGACTGTGAGAGGGCACAGGCTGGGCTGCGGGACCCCTTGCCCCCAAGTGCATGAATTTTGTGCACTGGGCTTCTAGTTCTAGTATAATGTGGACAGATATCCACACAGGTGAATATAAAACAATAACGAGGATCATCGTGGGCCATCTTGGATATTAGCTGCAATATAATTTATTAGTTTATGGGTTCTTATTATGTTTTGATTTATTAATTTAAATGAATAATTTGATTAGTTTATTCAAGGTGTATTTGTTAAGTGCATAACATGGGCTATAGGAATTTAAATGAGAGTCATATAGCAGTATGGAAAAGGAAGTGAGAAAGGTTAGATCTGGCTTGGGCTTTGAGAGCAATAGGGCTTGGGTGGCCATCCATAGAAGATAAACATCTGTGTACATGACATGTAAACTGAGGAGAAGAGTCAAATAACAATATTGGGAAGGTAAGAAACCATGCATATCATGTTATTTTTTCACTATATTTAGAGGACAATAAAAGATTAAGTGTGGGAAGGGGAGAAAGATGGATTTGTGCATAAAGAAACTATAGAAATCTTCAGAAAACCAGTGGCAGAAGCAAAAATAAATCCCAGAACCACTCACAATTATAATCCTTGGCTTTGCATAATTCTTTGGAGCTCTCTGAGATATATAAAAAGAAAAGGTGGGTAAATGTCTTTGAACTCAAAGGAATACAGGCCTCTCCAGGAAAAAAAAAAAAAAACAGAAAAGAAAAAAGAAAAAAAAAAAACAGTGATGCAAACACCTTGCAAGGATTTAATGCCTGATTTTCCATTTATCATCCTGATAACCTTCAACTACTTTGCTCTTATACTTTTAGGTAATACTAAATCAACTCCCAGAGGACCCTATTAATAGCTCCAAATCTTTCCAGGAATGACCTGACAAGACCCCTTTGTCATTTCACATTTCTTTCTACATCCCACATTTCACTTGTAGGATGAGAGAAATCCATAAAAAGTGAGTTTAGAGAATTGATTTCTCATGAAGGAAATCTATCTTTCTTACTTCTAATGGAATCACCATTTTACTTACCTCTGGGGTGCTGAAAGCAGAACCTTTTGCTTTCATTACACAAGGAGACTTACCACATTAAGAGCAAGGGGGAGATATAATAAACTAGTGACCCAGTGCACAGATTTGTGCACATTGAAATGAAATTAATTAGAAGATGGCTGGTGGGGTGGGACTGAAAGAGATGGGCCAGGCAATCCCTGGAGCCAACCTCCCGTGGACCCCTCCTCAGGGTCTGCGAAGTGACCTGGGTCCCTCTGCAGGTGGGGTCTCTCGGCCTGGCCTGCAGGGATTGGGCCAAAACCAGCTCTCCAACATCCCCCAAGGGGTCTCAGAGTTGGAGAGGGCACTCTGCAAAGTTGCTGTCATACAGGGTGTGGAACAGAAACACAAGTGTGCAGTAAACCAGATTTGGGGACGACAGCGCCCCAGCAACAACATAATCCACTGACGAACGTGGAATCGCGCAGCCTTGTGAAGAATCGGGCTCCCTCCTCTCTGGTTTCAGGGTGTGTCACCAGAGAACTTCCACTGTCAAGTCATTGCAGCTCAGCAGATCCTGTGTTGAGCGCCTGCCCCCTGGTGGGCTGTGTGCATCATAGCGACCGGTCAGAAAGTTGGACACTTAGCATATTAGCCTTTTTTGGAGGCATATGTAGATGAGACAGTAATATCCACTTCCCCAAGCTTTTTTTTTTTTATCTGCTTCTCTTCATTGTATACCCAATAGGCCCAATATGAAATTCTTATATTTCTTCCCTTATTATCATGTCATTGTTAATAATGCTTAAGTATAATCTTTATCTCTCTAATTTTCAATTATCTCTAAGAACACTATTTATTAATGTATTTCTTTATTAGGTTATGTCACTTCAAAATAAATAACGATGAAAGCAATTTAGCATTACCACATAAAGGCATAGAGTATTTGGGGAGGAAAAAAGAAATTGAATGTGGGTTAATAACTAGAATTCTATGAATGCAATTGACTTGCATCTATAGAGAAAATAAGTTAGTTATGTAAGTTCCCTATTGAAGATCAGTTTTATTTTAAGCAGTATATACACATATACATGCATATAGATAACCCAAACATACATGCATATATATGATCCCATTTGTGTGTATACATACATAACTATACACATATTTTTATCTACTAACACACAGCCAAATATGTGTGTGTGTGAGCAATCCCTTACTTTTTTAAATCACTGGAATCAGAAATGTTACTGGCTTGAAATGAAATTTCTACTATACACAATGATTTTTCAAATCATATAAACTAGGAATGATGCTCTCATATTTTTTCAATGTTGAGTTTTAACATGTTCATATCTTTATGTCTTTCTTAAATCATAAACACACACACATGGGATATACCAGAATGCATATATACATCTATTTTACTGGTATGTAGGCAATAAATACTATAGTAATTTGTTTTTATAAACTTTGAGGACCTCCAATTAGGGAAATTGATAGTGGAGTAACTGACACACTTTTGCTGCTTATTTAATGTCCTTCCATGGAAATCATTCATGGTGCCACCCAACATATCCTACTCAACCAGGCCCAGAATGCTGAAAAGACATTTCTGCCTGCTCATTCCTATTCCCTAAAGATGCATCTGCAAGACATGCTAGACAATAGAAATGTTTTTGAAAAGACAGCACAATGTTATGTATTGACTTGAAGAAGGTGGATATCATGAACTACATCACAGTAAAAAACAGTATTGTCAACAGAATACCTTGTCACCATATTCCATTGTCTGAAATACCTGCTCCAAAAATCTGTGTTAAGTATAATACTGACAAATATATAATTCAGTTAGTTCTTTATCTGCCAGTAAGCATTCTTTATCCTTGGCTTCTAATCCTTTACATTAACATATGGTGGGGTTAATTGCCTCACCGATTTCTAGATTGCCTAATTTTCACTGTATTACAGCGTGCAATACCATATACAGCATGCAATGCCAGGATTCTTGTCCCAGCATCAAGAAGGGTTCAGGAATGTGGAAAAGGTGCTGTGTGTAGATGACATAGAAATCCAGAGACTAATAAAGAGTCCAGAGATGAGTTATAATTTTGAAAGGCATTGGTGGTCAGAGAACCTTCAGCAAAAGGAACTGAAGAGTACCTCCTTGTCTATGATCCTTGCTTTTATTAACACAGTTTGTCCTAAGGCAGGTGGAAATAATACACTTCAAAGGGTAAGGTTTCAAAGGGTTCAGAGGCATTGTCAGTTTGGGGAATAGCCTATGGCTGTTCAGGTGTTTGGCCAGTAGGAGGCAATAACATGTACATTAAGATGCCCTTTAACTGTCTGGCAGCCACAATCAATTTAATGTATCCTATTCAGGTTTGGGGAAATGTCTTTAGCCATTCCTAGATGCAGGTGACTACATGTGTGACTCAACCCTGTTGAGTCCCCAAGTTTCATCAACCTTTTGATGAAACTCTTAAAATTATGACATGCTGGAATTGGCCTACGACAGTGCAATACCACATAAAGTGTGTTATTTTCTCCTTCCCTCCCCAAACCCAGGAAGATGCACTTAGTTTACTCTTACAGTTGAGGCAGAATGAGTAACAGGCGAAGTCTTATGTTAGTATTTTAACTGAAATACTGGTATGCATGCCATATAAATCACTGTGGTGACAGCCAATATATATCAATATAGCAAATATTGACTCCTGATGTTAAAACAGATTTAAAAAACAAAAAACCAAACCCTAGATTTTATATTAACTAGGTAATAGTTTCCATCATTGTTCCTCTAAAAGGCAAAGAAACATGAGATGAGTCAGGATTTTCTAAAATAGAAAAAAAACAAAAAACACAAAGACTTCTTCCTAAATTTTAATGCAAAAAATGTTTTTTTCTTCATTTATATTAATATGTAATATGATAATAAGTTCAGATGTTGGATTCATGAACTTATGCCATTGGGATGCTTTCTGCCCATGTGTGTTTATTAATTCCACTGTTCTTTGCAAAGGCCTCATCCCACACAAAATGCATAGAAACTAATGAGCATGGGAGAAATGCGGCAGCGTTGCCATTTAGGATTTTACACGGTTCAGTTGGGGTTTCCTTCTTTTTTTTTTTTTTTTTACTTGAGGCTGTAAGCCAGAGCACAGAAAGAAAATATTTAATTAAATGGAGTTCAACAGGAAAGTTAATTTACTTTAGTGTGAGAATATGAAAAGTGTGCCAAAATACAAGTAAAAAGAATGAATTATGAATTACATTTCTTCCTCCCTCCTTCCTCTCTTCTCTATGTGGGGTTGGAGTCGTTTTTTATTTAAGGCTCTGATCAGATTCTGACTGTTAGAGTGGATACATATAAAACTTGACATGTCCTCAATAAATAAAAGCCTGGAGGAAATCCAAGGGACTGCTGAGTCACTTGGAGTGATAGAATCACACGAATAATATTTTCAAAACTAATTATTTCTCACTTGTTCCGAAGTGCTGGATTTTCGGAGTTTCACCTCTCCTTGAACTTATTGTCCCTTATTACTTGAGAGAAGCTTTTTACTTGGATGATTTTCGATCATTTATTCAATTAAGGCAGTGAGCAGACTCCCATGGGGGAAAGTGTACATTTATGGATGGTGGATGGCAGAGCTATTGACCAGAATATTAACATCCAATTGCCCAATATCAGATTTTCTGAGCTACAATTATGCAAATTGCTAGAATGTTGTATGCCTACTCAAAATATGTCATTTAACATATATATATTGAATCCTACAGCATGTGGGCTTTATGTGAAGTCAGATATTTGAAAAGAAAACCAAAGACAAATATTATTATGAGAACTCATTACATTTATTTTTAAACTATTCAAATATTTTAATGTATTTTCATTGCACTAAGGCACATAATTTGATTCACGTATAATATTGGATGTGGATCATTCCTATTGAGCTGCAACATTTCACTCAGGAAATGTTTGTGCAGGTGCCTTTTATGAAAAGTTCTTTAAGATCTCTAGCTTTTAATATAAACCTGTTAAAACATATGTTGTATTTGAGTGCTTACAAAACAACATATACTATATGGAATACATATTTATGCATAAACATAAAAATTATACATGTCTATACTCTCTAGAATAATAACAGTATCACCAAATTAAAGAAAAATCTGCATACAGATGTTCCTTCACTTACAATGGGGTTATATCCTAATAAACCTACCATTAAGTCAAAAACATCATAAGCCAAAAGATATATGTAGTACTTCTAACCTATTGAACATCGTGGATTAGCCTAGCCTACTTTAAACATGCTGAGAACATTTACATTAGCCTAAAGTTGGGCACAATCATCTAACACAAAACCTATTTTACAAAAAAAGTGTTGAATACCTCATGTAATTTATGGAATACTGTTCTGAGTATGAAAAACAGAATGGCTGCATAGGCATTCACCATTAATGTACACATCTGAAATTAATGTACATGCACTGGTACACAGGGGGCATTTTTTGGACGTGATGAGTTGCAAACACACAAAACACACACATTATCCAAAAAATGCTGGTGACAGAATACACTGTAGCGTGTGTGTTGTTCATGCTCACGATCCTGTGGCTTACTAGGAGCTGCCACTGCTCATCACCACCAAAGATCATTGTGCCGCATATGAAGAGCCAGAAAAAGATCAAAATACAAATCCCAAGTATGGTTCCTATTGACTGCATGCTACTTTCACACCATTGTAAAGTTGAGAAATATTAAGTAGAGAAGCCAGGGACCATCTGTAGTCATTATGAATCCCTGGTTGTACAACAACACTACAGCTGTTCTCCTGTGGACACGTATTTGCACCAGAGCCTTCCATCATCTTCTAAACTTCTGTATTTTATCTGTTTAAACATTTCTGTATCATAAAGATCTTTATTGTTAAACTAGAGTCCCAGTACATGACATTTGTGCATGGGTAGGGTGCCTAGGCCTGGCCTGCAATCAGGGCCAATTTTCCTCTGCTGCTGGCAGCTGGCCCCACCGCTGCCACCGCTGCCACCACCAGTCACCCTCTGTGTGTGGAGTGACTGGTGGGACAACTGGGGCCCAGCACCTCCTACATCCACCACCACCCACCCCCAGTTCCTGGTTTCCCAGGAAACCAGGGCGATCGAAGCCTGTTAGCCAGGGGGAGGGACTGAGAGGTTGGCCGGCAGGCCCCCCAATCAGGCAATCAGGGCCTGTAGGCTAAGGGAAGCTCCTGTGTTGAGCGTCTGCCCCCTGTTGGTCAGTGTGTGTCATAGATGACCGGTTGATTTGCGTATTATGCTTTTTTATATATATACACTAGAGGCCCAGTGCACAAAATTTGTGCACGGGGGTGTGTGTCCCTCAGCCCAGGCTGTACCCTCTCCAATCTGGGACCCCTAAAGGGATGTTCAACTGCCAATTTAGGCCCGATCCCGGTGCCTAAATGGTGAGAGGGCAGTCGGACATCCCTCTCACAATCCAGGACTGCTGGCTCCCAACCACTTGCCTGCCTGCCTGCCTGATTGCCCCTAACTGCTTCTGCTTACCAACCTGATCACCCCCTAACCACTCCCCTGCCAGCCTTATCGACGCCTAACTGCTCCCCTGCCATCCCAGTTGCCCCTAACTGCCCCCTCCTGCTAGCCTGGTCACCCCTAACTATCCTCCCCTGAAGGCCTGGTTGCCCCCAAATGCCCTCCCCTGGTGGCCCAGTCACCCCTAACTGCCCTCCCCTGCTGGCCTGTTCACCTCCAACTGCCCTCCCTGTAGGCCTGGGTACCCCCAAACTGCCCTTCCCTGCAGGCCTGATTGCCCTCAACTGCCCTACCTTTCAGGCTTGGTCCCTCCCAACTACCCTCTCCTGCTGGCCATCTTGTGGCAGCCATCTTATGTGTTAGAGTGATGGTCAATCTGCATATAGATAGGATATAGATAATTCTTGTTCTCCTTGTAAATCCAAATATTGCAGAATTTTTTCAGAGCAAGCATCTTAGTTTTAGAGTTTTAGAAGTATGATTTTTAAATGTGAAGCATCAAAATAAATATATATTTTCTTAACACTTTTTTATTCTTGAATTGAGAAAACACCATTTATCCTCTGTCTTGGAGGGGTAATTTATTGTGCTATATTCTTATTTATGTGTAGTTCAATTTTATTGAAAAGAGGTTCATATTGTCCTAGCTGGTTTGGCTCATTGGGTAGAGTGTCAGCCTACAGACTGAAGGGTTCTGGGTATGATTCTGGTTAAGGGCACGTACCTGGGTTGCAGACTCTGTCCCCAGCCCCATTTGGGGCATGTGTGGGTGAGAACCAATTGATGTGTCTCTCTCACGTCATTGTGTGTTTTTTTTGTTTGTTTGTTTATTTTTGTCCTCTCTCTCTAACCCCTCCCTTCCACTCTCTTTCTTAAAAAAAAAAAAAAATTGTCACTGGAAAAATATCCTTTAGTAAGGATTAACAAATATAAAAGAAAAGAAAAGATGTTCATATTGTTATTAAGTTGAGGAGCTAATAATAAAATAATCAAAACTTATTTAGTTTTTAAAATTCATACATATTCTCTCATGTAAACCAAATTCAGAGTGATAAAAATGCCAAAACTGAAGCTGTCCGACTTGAGACACATCATGAGAAGGCAGGGTTCTTGGGTAAGACAATGCTGCTGGGAAAAATCCAAGGCAGCAGGAAAAGAGAAAGCCCAACTATGAGAACGATTGACTCTATCTAAGAAGCCATAGGCATGAGTCTACAAGAACTGACAGAGCTGTGGAGGACAGGGCACTGGAGATATCACTCATTCAGAGTAGACAGGAGTTGGAGCCAACACCACTGCATAGGCATATAGCACACAGCTGTTGGAAGTATGAAATGAAATGGTGAGTTTCTGATTTGCCTTTTCACATTCTTCCCCATCCCATTACAAAAAAAAACTAATTATTTTACCTAGACTTGATGGCTTGACACTAAAACTCCATCTCTTGGCTTATTTATCTCTCTTGTCTTTATCTTCCAAACAGTACTCCTACACACACAATGCACCCACAGACACATACATCTTCTGTGTTGCTGTTGTTTTTTTCGAGATTGGTTTCAAAATCATTCTGAACACTAGAGGTTCTGTACTTAGAGCTGCTGCTAGAAAGCCAACTTAAATTATATGTTCTCAGATTGTCAGAAAACAAGAAATGTTGATAGAAAGTTTTCCTCCATTGACACAATACCATGCATCAGTGAAGTGAGTGCAACATTTGGCTCAATCAGAGATGCCAAAGATATTCTTTAAATGTGCAAATTTTGTTTTCCTACCAAGATAAATATTGTCCTTTATGCAAAGGAAATAAAAGCTATATTTCCAGGCACTGTTGAGGCATTTCTAAATGGACCTGCATCTAAAAAGGTGAGCTTACAAAAGAGAGATGCTGCGATCTAAGTTTGAAAACTAAGCATCAGAAGCATGAAATTACATTATTGACCAAGGAAATTAGTGAAGTCTTTGAAAACCTTATGTACCTCAATTTTCTGAATCCTTTACAAAGACCCATTTTTATATTCCACTTTATATTATTGAACTAATATTGGAGAAGATCTCTGCTTTAAGTAGTAGTGATACATCATCAAAACATTTCTTCATTATTTTAATAAAAAGCATATCTTTTGAAATTCTCACCATCACCCTTCACCTCAATTTCTGCTCTAGTCCTAGACTGTTAGTGTCCACTCCACATGATAATTTCTTAAGTAGTTTTCAAAGTCACTTGAGAAACTTATAGGCTCATGTGGTCAATACATTTGCTGATAGTGGAATAGATTTATGTTCCCCCACATATTCCAGCCCTCTTGCAATTACCCAGTGCCAATGAGGTGTGAGAAGTAATGCAAAAAAAAAAAAAAAAATCTGGACCAAAGCTAATTTTCAACCTTCTAGCACTTCTCTTTCTTTTTGGCAATAACTGTGAAGGCCAGTGTAGAGATTGATCACTGAGTCACCCTTTGGAAGCTGTTCAAAAGTTAGGCAGTAGCAAAATTTCCATGAGTAAAGAGTAAATATATGTTTGTTAAGGCATTGAGTTTTGAGATTTGCATGAATTCAGGTTATCCTTACTAATATATGAGTCCTAGGTCTTCAGAGACAGGAGGTCCTCCATCAGCTATCCCAGAATATCTTCAGACTTCAGTTCCAGTCTTGATGTTGATGTAAAGAGTAGAAAAGAAGCATGGAATAGAGAAAAAAGTTACTTAGAAGAATGCTATTCAAAATTCTAGAGGTCTAAGCCTAGCTTCATTTGGAAATTCTGCTATAAAGGCAAACTTAAATCACTGGTTACCTCTTTTTTTTAAGATTATTGAAGCACTATTGTTGTATTTTGGAAATAAGCTCCAAGGGGAAGGGACTATCTCATCATTGCTCTATCTATATTATCTGCTCTAGTACTTTGGAGTAGGCAAGGTAAAACATGGCTTACATGAATGAGTGGTTACTTGATAACTATGCCTAGAAGTAAAGACCCTAGGATAGTGGTTTTCAACCTGTGGGTCGCGACCCCTTTGGGGGTCAAACGGCTCTTTCACAGGGGTCGCCTAAGACCATCGGAAAAACACATATATAATTACATATTGTTTTTGTGATTAATCACTACACTATGCTTTAATTATTTTCAATTTGTAATAATGAAATTGGGGGTCACCACAACATGAGGAACTGTATTAAAGGGTCACAGCATTAGGAAGGTTGAGAACCACTGCCCTAGGACAATGGGTAGGTTGAATTTTGATTAGTTGCTCTTAGATCAAAGTATTTTAAAAGAAGATTTTATATTTAAATATCAGGTAAATAGATAAAAATTAAACAAACATTAATTTTGCTTATGCTAATTAACACTACGTATCAAATACTGTGCTAAACGTGCTTTTGACACGGAGGAATCATATGCCCCACTTGATCAGGAAATCTTATTTTATGTGTGTTATCCCAGCATAATTATTGATAGCTCTCTTTCTCAAAGTATCTTGATTAGAATGAATACTTATTTGATCTACTAACCCTTCATGATTTTCTCATTTGATCCTCAAAGAATTTCTATGCCATCATGAGAGGTGATAAAACCAACTTATTTGTCCCTAGCTCTCAAATAATTAATAAATAACAAGTCAGCAGCTATGGCTCAATTAATGCATATTCTTGACCACTAAGCTTTACCACCTTCAGCTTTCCAGGAATATGTCTATTGCATTCAGCCATGAACATTCACCTTGATTGATTCAGTTCTACTAGATTCCAAAAATTACACTTTATCAAAAGCTGAAGAGTTATCAGCAATAAATGTGTGTAATGATGCCTCAGCAATGTGGCATGATCTATCCATCATTGAGAGATGTTGAGCATTAATAACAAGCAAGTAGGATGGAAAGAAACTCCTTTGTGCCCCTACCAACTCAAAAACCACAGCAAAAAATGAAAATGGAGTTAGGCCATGACTTACCAGCTGCACTGACATTACTACTAATGAGTATATAATTTTCCTTCATGAAGAAAGATGTGCTTCTGAATTTGCAGTTGTAGTTTTTTCTAGGTATTGCATCCCTATTAGTACTTCATGCTCCTCAGCTAAGCTATAATTTAATAGTGTTTGGAAGTAAGAATATCACTTTATTTTTTAAGGATATTTTATCCATTTTCCCATAACCATTGTGACATTAAATGGGCCTCACTCCCAGTGGCAGGGAGTGAAGCCCATTTAATGTCTACCAGTTTCTAGCAGTGACAATATTTGATAAAAGTGCTAGCCTTGTATCTATTAATGAGATCACTGTGATGAGGGGAAACATTTTCTGAAGGCAACAAATTTACTCTTAATTAAACTATGGATTGCTAAATTCAGTGAACATGGAAAATGGTAATTTGCGAAATAAACTCTAGTTTTTGATAATAATAAAAGTTCTGTGTACAGTGTGGAAGTTCTGGACTTCACAGTGAGAGTCGTGCAGATAGAAAATAAATTCTTCGCCAAAACCGGTTTGGCTCAGTGGATAGAGCGTCGGCCTGCGGACTGAAAGGTCCCAGGTTCGATTCCGGTCAAGGGCATGTACCTGGGTTGCGGGCACATCCCCAGTAGGAGATGTGCAGGAGGCGGCTGATCGATGTATCTCTCTCATTGATGTTTCTAACTCTCTATCTCTCTCCCTTCCTCTCTGTAAAAAGTCAATAAAATATATTAAAAAAAAAAAGAAAATAAATTCTTCCACAGTGCTGGAATCCTCTCTTCTCAAACAGCACACTTATACTCAATTTCTCGTTTGTTTTTTTTTTTATTTTTCAATTACAATTTGCATTCAATTTTATATTAATTTCAGGTGTACAGCATAGTGGCTGGACATTTGTGTAATTTACAAAGTGATCCCCCTGTAGAAGTCTTGTACTCACCTGGCACCATACATAGTTATGATATTATTGTTGACTATCCCTATGCTGTGCTTTACATCCCTGACTGTTTTGTAACTACCAATCGCTACTTCTTAATCCCTTCACCTTTTTCACTCAGCCCCCAAACCTCTCATCTGGCAAGCGTTTTTTATTTGTTCTCTGTATCGATAAATTTGTTTCTGTTTTGTTTGTTTAAAGTGAAATCATATGGTATTTGTATTTCTCTGTCTGACTTATTTCACTTAGCATAACATAAAAAAAAATGATGAAATCTTGCCCTGGTCGGTATGGCTCAGATGGTTGCTGAGCACTATCCCAGGCACCTAAAGGTTGCTGGTTCAATTTCAGGTCAGGGCACATGCCCAGGTTGTGGACTCAATCTACAGTCCGGGTGCCTGTAGGAGGGAGCAGATCCGTGTTTCTCTCTTCCATTCTCTCTCTCTCTCTCTCTCTCTCTCTCTCTCTCTCTCTCTCTCTCTCTCTCTCTCTCTTCTCTCCCTTCCTCCCTCTTTCTCTAAAAATGAATAAAGACATATTTAAAATAAATAAATAAAAATAATGAAATCTTACCATATGCAACAACTCTTCAATTCTTGATGCAGAAATAATCTCCAGCACCTAGGATAGGTCTAGAATCCATAAATGTTTTTATAATGTTTGAATAAATTAAACCACTTATGAGATTTAAATAACACATAAGATAAGTGTATATTTATGTGAGTTCATACAAGTGTGGAATCCCAATATGGTTAAAAATTGTCTAAATTGAATCAACCTATTTTATTTTATGCACCAACTTAACAGCATAAATAAGTTTGATTTGGCAAAGTTATTTATTCAAAGTTATTTATTTATTTGGTCATTGCTGATATAAAGAGAAGTTACTTTGCATATTTTCCACTCCCATATGGAGCAGATGGTTTATGGTAAAAAAGGAAAGAACCTTGCTTCAGGAAACAAAAGCACATGGAGATTTGTAATTGAGATTTCATATAGTATTTAATGTATTTTCTTACTTCTCATGAATACAAATGAATGCATGCATTATTAACATATGTAAAAGGTAACATTTAAACAGCTTTTTCAAGTTTTACAGTGAAAAGAGTGTGACATTTTTGGTTTCTATTGAGTCATTTAAAAATTGTATGTATTCCAAAGTTTTTATTTAATCTTAAGCCAATTACTTAAAAGTACACAGATATTTGAAAACATATGTCAAAGCAAAGACTTATTCAGATATATTCACAGCAGTCTTATTTATAACAGGAAAGCAAATCAATGTCCATCAACTGATGAATCAATATATAACATGACCCTGATGCGTACAATTGAATACTATTCAGCAATTAAAGAGAAGAAACTATGGATTTATGATACAACATGGGTGAACCTCTCAAACATTATACAGTGCTCTGTGACAAAAGTCAGAAATAACATACCACATATTATTGATTATATATGCACTAGAGGCCCAGTGCCATGCACCGGGCCAAGGGGGTTCCCTCAGCCCGGACTACAACCGCTCGCAATCCCGGATCCCTCGCTTCTTACTGCTGCTGCGGAGCCAGGAGACACTCCAGCCATGAACCCAGCTTCTGACTGAGCTGCGCTCCCCCTATGGGAGTGCACTGACCACCAGGGGACAGCTCCTGCATTGAACATCTGCCCCCTGGTGGTCAGTGTGTGTCATAGTGACAGGTTGACTATATATATGTAATTCAGATAGTTTTACCTGATGAGTAATCTGCCAATGTCAATAAATGCACAACATAAGAGCATTTTAGTATCTTCCAAGTGTTTTGTCACTTTTATCATTATATAAAAATTATCTTGATGTCTAGTATGTTTTTAACCTAAAAGTACTTTTTCTTGATGTTATTATAGCCCTACCAGCTTGTTATTGATTAGTTTTGCCTGCCATATATTTTCACTTCTGCTTTCAAATGTTCAATAACCCCATGGTTTTTTTTTTTTTCTAATTAAATCTTTATTGTTCAGATTATTACATTTGTTCCTCTTTTTTCCCCCCCCCATAACTCCCCTCCTCCCAGTTCCCGCCCCACCCTCCGCCCTCACTCCCCACCCACTGTCCTCATCCATAGGTGCACGATTTTTGTCCAGTCTCTTCCCACATCTCCCACACCCCTTTCCCCCCCAAGAATAGTCAGTCCATTCCCTTTCTATGTCCCTGATTCTATTATAATCAACAGTTCATTCTGTTCATCAGATTATTTATTCACTTGATTCTTAGATTCACTTGTTGATAGATGCATATTTGTTGTTCATAATTTGTATCTTTACCTTTTTCTTCCTCTTCCTCTTCTTAAAGGGTACCTTTCAGCATTTCATATAATCCTGGTTTGGTGGTGATGAACTCCTTTAGCTTTTCCTTATCTGTGAAGCTCTTTATCTGACCTTCAATTCTGAATGATAGCTTTGCTGGATAAAGTAATCTTGGTTGTAGGTTCTTGGTATTCATCACTTTGAATATTTCTTGCCACTCCCTTCTGGCCTGCAAAGTTTCTGTTGAGAAATCAGCTGACAGTCGTATGGGTATTCCCTTGTAGGTAACTGAGTTTCTTTCTCTTGCTGTTTTTAAGATTCTCTCTTTGTCTTTTGCTCTTGGCATTTTAATTATGATGTGTCTTGGTGTGGTCCTCTTTGGATTCCTTTTGTTTGGGGTTCTCCGCGCTTCTTGGACCTGTAAGTCCATTTCTTTCACCAGGTGGGGGAAGTTTTCTGTCATTATTTCTTCAAATAGGTTTTCAATATCTTGCTCTCTCTCATCTTCTGGCACCCCTATAATTCTGATGTTGGTACGCTTGAAGCTGTCCCAGAGGCTCCTTACACTATCCTCGCATTTTTGGATTCTTTTTCATTTTGCTTTTCCGGTTGGATGTTTTTTGCTTCCTCGCATTTCAAATCATTGACTTGATTCTTGCGCTCCTCTGGTCTGCTGTCGGGTGTCTGTATAATATTCGTTATTTCAGTCCGTGTATGCTTAATTTCTAGTTGGTTCCCCAATATAAGATCGAGGGTCTTATTAGTTTTCGTGTAGATCTCATTAAGTTTATCAGCAGCTTCTAAACAGTTCTTGAGAGACCTTAAAAGTGTGGTTCTGAACTCTATTTCTTCCATTGACAATTTTGTCCTGTTTCTTTGTCTCCGCATTTTGTTATGCTTCCTTGGTGCACCCCCTAGTGGTCTTTGTTCGCAGTCTTATAGATAAATCTTTATTGTTGTAGCTAATTCCAGGGAGGGTTTTGACCTCCAGGCCAAGTGGCTATGAGAATCAGCTGTGTCAGCAGTGAGAGAACTTCTGTCCTCTAGGGAGGTGCTAATCTAGCCTTTGCCTGAGGCTATCCAGCAAATGCCTCTGTGCAGGGCTTGGGCGGGGCGGGTCGCACAGGATCAACAGGGTGGGCTGGAGAGAGCAGTTATGGCGGCTCTCAGTCCTGTCCCCAGGGGCTCTGCCTCTCTGAGTCCCAGCACACGCTGCAAAGCTCAGAGAGAAAGCTGCACTCGCTCTGACCGAAGCCAGACAGTCCCGCTTCTCCCGTTTGAGTCTGGGTCCCTAAAGACTCGCCCGGATCTGGAGCTCAGAGTCTGCGACTCCCTCCCGATTGAAAATGCCAACCGCGCCCTCCGCCGCCAGCCCGCTTCACGCACTCCGCACCTCAGAACTTGACCTCAGCACCGCGCCTCCTCTGAGTGTTCGTATGCGTTTCTCCTTCCTCCTAGTTGTAGGACTTCCACTCAGCCAGCGTTCCTGTGGTTCTGGGTGATGTCCCTTCTGTTTTTTGGTTTCACTTTTGAAGTAGTTGTTCAAAGCAGCAAACTCCGGCGTTAACCTATGCCACCATCTTGGTTCTCATCAACCCCATGGTTTTGCTATTTTCTTTATAAATACTATTATAACATGTATATGTAATTATGTTTGTATACAAATTTTGTATTTTGATTGAGGTCATAAAGTTTTTATTTTTAGCTGAGTAGTTTAGTCCATTTATCTTAAATTGATAACAAATATTTGAAATTATTTCTGTCACTTAATATGGGCTTTCTATTTACTTGATTTTCTAAGCTTTTTTCCTTATATTTTAGAATTATTTCTCCTATTGGATTCATTAAAGATTATTCAATTTCTCCTAGTAAAAGAAATTATGTAGTTTATTTTTAGTTTATGTAGTTAGTCCCAACATGCTTTTATTCATACTTGATTTTGAAATACCTATCTCTATTTTTTCTACTCCAAAAGTAATTCAGAAAACATAGTGTTTTATCACTCTCTTCCATTTATGTGATGTTCTAATCAGGCATTTCATTTTTATTTTGTCTTTTACTCCCTAATTATAAACATTTTTATTTTTTATTTATGCCAATTCATGAATTAATCAATTTCTTAGCTCACTATAATTTTCTTACATCTCAATATTTTCTTATGAAATGTTTTCCTTATTCCTGGAGAACTTCCTTTTAGACTTTCTTTAGTGAAAATTTCTTAGTTCTAAGCTATCTTTTTTTAATGTCATTTTTTTTCCTTATAACTATGATACATGAACTTATTTCAATTCTAACTTTAGAGTTTTTCCTTCAACATTTTGAAGGCATTATTCCATTCCTTCTCTATTATCACTGTTGAGAAATCTTCTGATTCTCCAATTTCATGTCATTTCTCAATTCTAAAAATAGTCATCTTCTTTACCATTAGCTCTTTTCCATTCTCCATGTTATATCCACCTGTGACATCACTTAGATGAATAATAGACATAGGGCATAGTTGTGGATGTTAGTAAGCAAGAGGCTGTATGTATGCAGCCAGATTCAGTGTGTGCTTTGCCTCCCTAGTCCAAAGGATCTATAGATGTTTCGTGCTATTCCTCTATCTGGGCACCAGGTCATGATGACCATTGTCACTACAGGCTGAGTGATTTCCTGAGGCTACTGGTCATAGGCGACCCGCCACAGTACTGGATGATACAAAGTTCTTACCTGTACCATGTGCCTCTTCCCTTCACCTCAGGGCTTCCAGTAACTTCTAAGGCATGAGACACTGTACGATCTATTTATATCTGCACATGTGCAACCTGAATGTGTATGGAGTTTACCGCTGGGTGGAAAACTGATAAATAGGAGATTAAATGCAATGGTAGAGAACAATTCTCATCTCTTCCACCTCCAGTCAAGGCAGGACCAATCATTCAGCTTGCCATGAAGCCGTGACTAGCTCAATAACATGCTTAACAAACTTAGAAATACTTACTGTGTCGGCTTCACTTTTCCATTCACTTTTGTTTTCCTGGAATTACACTTCTAATAATGTATTAGCATATGATATTTTGGCTCATGTAAAAGGAAACATGGGCAAATACATGTATTTTTACATTTTCATATTTCTATTACTTTATTTTCTGAACATATGTCTATCAGTTTATTAATTCTCTCTGCCTGGTTATTTAATTTAGCACATTTATTGAGATATTTTTAATTAAATGATTATAACATTTTCATAGATTGTTTTTCATAGCTGCTCATTTTCTTTTGATACTATGTGCTTTTCTACTGTTCTCAATTCTGTCTTAAATATACTCATTTTATATTCTTTATCAATTTATTTTAATTATCTGCCCTGTGATGGTGTTTGTGTTGTTTCTGAATGTTCCTGGTAGTTCTCACTCACTGTGGCTTGATCCATTTATTTATTTTATTTTTTTTAATCCTCACCTGAGGATATTTTTCCATTTATTTTTAGAGAGAATGGAAGAGAGAGGGAGAGACAGAGAGAAACATTGATGTGAGAGAAAGACATCAATTGGTTGCCTCCTGCAGGCAACCTGGCCAGGGAGGAGCCTGCAACCTAGATATGTGCCCTAGACCAGAATCAAACCTGTGACTCTTTGGTCTGAAGGTTGATGATCTATCCACTGAGCCAAACCGGCTAGGGCTGGCTTGATACATTTAAATAATGAGCTCAAGTTCCCCAAGGTTTATTTTGTGAGAATTCTGTGAAGATTGGTTTGGCATCTGTATATCAGGAGAGCTTGTAGGCTTACTTCAACCAGGTATTGTAGGTTACTATAAATCTGAGAAAAATACTGACATTTTTCTGGGACCAGGCAGAAATTGTAAAATCAGAATCTTAACTGCTGAGAGCTGCTGCGGTTATAAATTTTTATGGGAGATGATTTTTCTTATCAGATCCTAGGCCAAGATAGGTATGTTAGCTTATGGTTTTGCATTGGGCAGCATTAGAATGTCTCTAGTCCACTAATTCACTTAGGATATAAGCCATTGAGAGTTCAACTTAATTCTATGTGTGCCCCCTCTTTGATGCTATTTAGGCCAAGGTCTTCTTTCCTGCATACAGAGCCATTTCCTGCATAAAACCCAAGATGCCAGAAAATAAGCCTCTTGCTTAACAGGATCAGCAGCTATACTCTGGCTACTTTAGTTTTACTATTAACTTACCATTTTCACTATTTAAAAAAATCACTTTTACTGATTTTAGAGAGGGAGGGAGAGGGAGACAGAGATAGAAACATCAATGATAATCATCTGCTTCCTGCGCACCCCTTACTGGGGATCCAGCCCACAACCCAGGCGTGTACCCTGACTGGTAGTTGAACCATGACCTCCTGGTTCATAGGTCAATGCCCAACCACTGAGCACACAGGCCGGGTCTCACCTTTCTTTTAGTATTGAATTTTTTGGGTGACATTGCTTCTCAAAACCATACATGTTTCAAGTGTACAACTCAACAAAACACCATCTGCACACTGCATCATGCACCCATCGCCCTAAGCTAAGTCTCTTTTAGTCCCCATTCTCCCCCACTTTGCTCACCTACCCCTCACCTCCTTTCCCTCCGGCTAACACCACACTGTTGTCTGTCTATGTGTTATATGTTTTTTTGTGTTTGTTTGTTTTTTCCTAATCCCTTCACCTTCTTACCAGTCACATGTCTAATTCCCTCTTTTTTGGAGACTTTGATGTTTACAATACTATATTGTGAATTCAGCTACAACATTTACAAAGTTGTATTTTCATATGTTCTCCAGACTGCTTAGGTGTGTTTTGTTACTTGTTTCTCTGGGTTATTTAGATAACTTTGCTGCTAGAAATGGAAGTCTGTTCTCTGACATTGAGTTATGGTGTTAATTCACTGTGCTATGGCTTAACAGACTTGCACCAAGTATTTTTTAAAATTATTATGAATGGCTTCTCATCTTAACTGCTCTAAGAAAATACACATGGAAACATGCAACATCGAAGAGGCAACAGAAATATGTTGGTAAAAAAACTTAAGGCACACAGCCTGTACTTGACTTCTGGCTCTTTGGCTTCTGTAACATTAGACCTTGGGCCAGTTGCCATTCTCTGTGACTCACTTCTCTTATCTACAAAATAGAAGCACTAATAACAGCATCTACTTCTTTGAATGGCTGTGATGATTAAATGAATTAGTTTAGAAGAAGTGCCTAGTACTTTAAAATGCTCTATGAATATTTCCTATTATTACTGTTGCTTTTTAGCAGGGGTGGGGACCCTTTTTTCTGCCAAGGGCCATTTGGGTATTTATGACATCATTCTCAGACCATACAAAACTATCAACTTAAAAATTAGCCTCCTATATTTAGTCAAACATCTAATTAACTCACCCGTAATTCCTTGGCAGGGCCAGACCAAATGATTTTGCGGTCCTTATGTGGCCTGCGGGCTGAACATTCCCACCTCTGCTTTATAGGGTCCACCTTCAGGGCAGTTCTGAATTACTTAATTAATATGGTCAAGACAGCATTTTACAGGATTTTTTAACCTAAATTAAACTCACATGCATTTTCCCCTCTTTAAAAATTGGCTTACATTACTGTGCAGTAACAATGGAATCAAAGAGTTTGCTCCCTATGGCCCTTATCCACATAAATTTTCTGAGGATAAGCATATGCAGGCAAACAGGAGAGATTTAAGAGTGGGAACTGAGCACATTTAGAAACCATTTTAGCTTCATCTATTTTACATTGGCTAATCAGTTTATGATAAGAAGCTATATTTAAACAAGCAAAAAACCATTATCTGATGTACAAAATGCTGAAAACAGACAAAAAGAATAGGATATCAATTTGAAATAGAAAATGGTTTGATTGTTCTCTTTAGTTGATCACATTTTTTCTTGATAAAAAATAAAGGAATTGTGTCAGGCAGAAAATTGTCTTTCATAGAGTATTGGCTGAAAATGGACAAATGGCCCATTAATTTTTCTCAAGAATACAAAGCCAGACTACTATTCCTTTTTAATACTTAATTCTGTGTTTCAAAGAGAATAGGAAATTAGATAAATCTCTAATAATTTTTAAGTTAATCTATTTTTTACTGGGAAAAACAGGTAATTCTTAAAAACCTCCAAAAATTAAAACAGAAAAAAAGTGTGTGTGGGGGGGGGGGAGGGGGTGGTTTTTCTTTCAATTTTTCAAATAGTGGTTCTTAAGCTATTGTTACTGTATTACACTTGTAGGGTAAAAAAAAAAAAAAGTCCAAAAATAAAAAGCTGACTATGAAAGTATTTTCATCTATTACTGAAAAAAGTTTATATGATTTATTAACTATATGTATATATTAAAGTAATAAACATATTTTAAAGAAAAAAATTTCATATGAAATAGATCTTAGAAACTTATGTAAAGCTAAAATTCTTAAATCTAGCTCATCTAATTCATGAAAATATTTCTTCTCAGCAATAAAGTGAAAGGTATGCTTTTGAAATTGTACTGCACAAATCAGATCAATTATAGTTGATATATAAGCATTTATTGTTACATTTCAGGTATTATAAAATATTTATTTTAGAAAAGATGACAACCTTAAATTTTACAATAGATATTTGGGAATTTAAATTTTATTGTGTATGTGTTTGTGTATATAAAATTATCATCGCCATTATTAAGTATTAAACTCTAGCATACATTAATTTTCCATTAACTTGTCCTATAGCTCATAATTCAAAATACATATTGCTATAATTGTACATATGTTTATATCTATAATATAAATTTTAAGTACTTCATATGTGTTCTCAGCTAAGCTAACCCCTTATATACACTATTAAAATTATTTCTCATGACAATATCATGTTGTAGGTACTATTCTCATAATTATTTATTATTAAACCAACTGAGTCTTGGTGTAATAATCTAGCTTTCATAAACATGGATAATTACATCACATTTTTGGCTGTCTTACTGGCTTTCAGTGTTGAAATAACAGATTCATGAAATGTGTGCTAGAGCCATAACTGGTTTGGCTCAGTGGATAGAGCGTCGGCCTGAGGACTGAAAGGTCCCAGGTTCAATTCCGGTCAAGTGCATGTACCTTGGTTGCAGGCACATCCCCAGTGGGGGGTGTGCAGGAGGCAGCTGGTCAATGCTTCTCTCTCATTGATGCTTCTGATTCTCTATCCCTCTCCCTTCCTCTCTGTAAAAAAAATCAATAAAATATATTTTTTATAAAAAAGAAAAAAATGTGTGCTAGATTGTCTACTGGCCACAACTTTTGACTCATAGTACATCTTAAGTTGTTTTGGTTCCTATATGGACAAACCATTCAAAGTCTCTTAGGATTTAGGATCTCAAGGAAGCATAAACACTCCTGCAGACCCCTCACATGTAGCCCACCTCACAGACTCTGCTTGATGAGCTCCTTGGCTCTATAGGGTGGCTAATGGGGATCTGGGGAGCTGAACCACGTCCCAACTATACTTTGTGTCCTTTTGTGCACCATGCAATTCCCACCATTGTGCCGACTCTTGTTTTATGGAAAATGAAAGAGCTTGGGATTTTACAGTCTGTTCATAGAGAAAATAACATATGTACCAAAAACACATATGTAGAAATATAGCATTTTTATATCAATGAAATGACAGTAATGGCATGTTTTTTTTTAACGTTCTAAATAAAATAATAACCTTCAAAATATCAGCACATAACAGTTATTTTTTTTCTCCTTGAGGATATTGGCTTGGAATTATTCTATCTAATAAAAGAGTACTATGCAAATTGACCATCACTCCAATACACAAGATGGCCTCCCCCATGTGGACACAAGATGGCAAGCAGGAGAGAACAGTTAGGGGCGACCAGGGTAGCAGGGAAGGGCAGTTGGGAGGGACCAGGCCTGCAAGGGAGGACAGTTAGGATCAACCAGGCTGGCAGGGGAGGGCAGTTAGGGGTGACCAGGCCAGCAGGAGAGGGCAATTAAGGGCAATTGGGCTGTCAGGGGAGCAGTTAGGCATCGATCAGGCTGGCAGGGGAGTGGTTAGGGGGTGATCAGGCTGGCAGGCAGAAGCGGTTAGGGGCATTCAGGCAGTCAGGCCAGGGGTTGGGAGCCAGCAATCCTGGATTGTGAGAGGGATGTCTGACTGCCCGTTTAGGCCCGATCCCACCAGGATTGGGCCTAAACGGGCAGTCAGACATCCCTCGAGGGGGTCCAGATAGGAGAGGGTGTAGGCTGGGCTGAGGGACACACCCCCCCTGCATGAATTTTGTGCACCGGGCCTCTAGTTTCATATATAATGCATACCAAGTTGGTCTCCTAAAACAATAGGATATAAAAAATATATGAAAATGATGAAATATTACTTATACTACATCATACATAGTATTTGCAATAGGACATTTCTGTTTCTTTAAGAGCAAATGTGCAACATAACATAAGAAGTAATGAAGTTCTTGTAAAAAAGGGACAAACATGTTCAAAATAGAAATATATCTTTTCTCTCATAGTATGTCAGAATCAAAGAGATGTAATTTTATATTTCTCCACTTTATATAGATGTTTAAAACTAAAGTGAGAAATATAAATATGTGCATGTATATGTGTTCACACCTGTTAAACTGAGAACTGCTAAAGATAAATCAGGTGTGAACACATATACATGCACATATTTGTACTTCTCACTTTATTTTAAAAATAAATATAAAGAGAAAAAATATAAAATTACACACACCTCTTTGGTATTGAATGGTGCCCTTTTGAATGGATTTAATTTATTTATTTTTTCCTGTTTCATTGACAAATAATTGATAAACATCATTGTAGATGTTTATGGTATGTGACATGATAGTCTGAATATATGTATTGTGAACTATCGTAGGTTTGGCTAATATCTAACTGCTTATGTAGATACACTAAGAAGAAAAGGAAGAAAAAGAACGTCTCCATGTGATGAGAGCTCCTAGCATTTACTTTCAATAACATTTCTATACCAGTGGTCAGCAAACTGCGGCTCACGAGCCACATGCGGATCTTTGGCCCCTTGAGTGTGGCTCTTCCACAAAATACCACGTGCGGGCACACATGTACACTGCGATTGAAACTTCGTGGCCCATGTGCAGAAGTCGGTATTTTGTGGAAGAGCCACACTCAAGAGGCCAAAGATCTGCATGTGGCTCGTGAGCCGCAGTTTGCTGACCACTGCTATATATGATACAGCAGTGTAATCTATAGTCATTATGCTATACATTACATACCTAGTACTGATTTGTCTTATAATTGGAAGTTTGTACATTTAGACCACCTTCTTCCAATTCCCCCTACCTTCATCCCCTTCCTTTGGTAACCACAAGTCTGATCTTTTTTTCTACGAGTGTTGTTGTTGTTGTTGTTATATATAATATAAGTGAGATTACATAGTATTTGTCTTTCTCTTTCTGACTTATTTCAGTTAGCACACTGCCTTTAAATTTTATCTATGTTCTTGCAAAAAATTGATTTTCCTCACTTTTTATGTCTGAAGAATATCTGTGTGTGTGTGTGTGTGTGTGTGTGTGTGTGTGTGTGTGTGTGAAAACTTATTTATTTATTCATCCATCCATGAACACTTAGGTGTTTCTACATCTTGACCAGTATAAGTAGTGCTGCTATGAACATGGTGGTGCAGATATCTTTTGAATTAATATTTTAGTTTCCCAGAATATGCCCAGAAGTGGGATTGCTAGATCATATGGAAGTAATGTAGTCTTTAAGTAAAGCTGCAAAGTTGTCCTTAGCAGTGGAAGCTGTAAAATTTCACAGTAAACATTAACTTGTAAATGTATTTGAAATTAACAGCTGTTTCTATGATAAAATTTGTTAAAAGAAGGAAATAAAACAAGATAGTAAGTTTTGGGATCTCAGTTCCTCTAAGCATGTGCTCCAAAATTAGTGAAAAAACACAAAAACAATCCAACAACAAGGGAATTGACACAAAGCAACTAGGAAAAACATGAGTGACCTCAGGATCAAAATCCAAACGAACACATCAATATTTCTGGAATTTTACATGAAGCATAAAGGTAAGTGAAAATTACTACAGAAAAGTCAATGAGAAATGGCCAACAAGAAAACAGGTACTCGTCTGGTTCTATTGATCTCTCTGAAATATAGCAAAAATAAGTAAACAACAAAATAAAAATAGATAACAAAGTCAAACATAGGTATAAACTCCAAGTATGATGAAACCTGGAGGACAGTTTTTTTTTATTGATTATTTTTAATAAACAAAACAAAACAATACAAAAAGCTGACTAAATATGTCTTTGTAAATTTCCTAATGGATCTTCTGACTGTCACCATTGGAATATTGCTTTCAAAGATGAATATAAATGATTGGTCTAGGAGGATATTTATTGACTCAGTAATCACCTATGGAAAGAAGTTGAACAGTTTTTCATGGTGCAATATTATCAGAAAATTAGGTCTAGAACATTTTAAAAACCTATCCACAGTGCACTCCCAAACTGATAAATTGCTACTAAAATGTAAGATTTGAAAAAAAATATATAGAATCCCAAACTACAAAATATAGATGGCATTTATTGGGAAGAAAGCCAATTCTCTAGACAACAATCTTTATAAATAATGAATCCTAAATTCATTTGTTGTGAAGCAGTCATGACAACATATGTAAATGTAAATGTTCACTTACATATGTAAATGCATATTTAATTCTAATTAAATGAGTTTTCATTATAGAAATTACATTCGAGCGTTCCACAAAAAATGGAACCTACAGAAAACTAGAAAGAAGAAAGTAAATTAATGGAAATAAAATCACCATTATTCCTCCATTCAATAAGTAGTACTGGCCTAACTTTTAATCAATAATTATTGTGCTTCATGGGATAGCAAGGTGAAGAATTAGAAATTTCAGTTTTTTAATAGAGATCATAGTAAGTATTTTAAACTTGTATGTCAGACAGTTACCACATTAAACACTCAATTCTGAAGTTGTATGTTGAAAGCAACAAACAATATGCAAGTTGATAAGCAGAGTTGTGTTTCAATAAAACTGTATTTACAAGAGCAGGCACTGAGCCCTTCTAGTTTGCCAGTCCCAGTGCAAGACTATCATGGCATTTAAGACTCCAACCCCTAACTTTAACTCCATACAAAAGTTGAAATGGCCCTGGCCAGTTTTCTAAGTGGTTAGAGCATTGTCCCTCAGACTGAAGGGTGGCAGGCTTACATTCCTGGTCAATGGCACATACCTTGGTTGCAGGCTAGATCCCAGGCCCCAGTCAGGGTACTTGCTGGAGACAACCAATTGATGTGTCTCTCTCATATGTCCATTTTTTTTCTCTCTCTCCCCTCCTCCTCCCTCTTCTCAACTCTCTCTAAAACAATCAATGGAAAAAATACCCTCCGGTAAGGATTAAAAAATAAAAGTTCAAATGTTTGATATTTGTAAAGTCCAAATCTATTACTGAAAGAGAAGATAGTTTTCCTTTTATTAATGTGTTTCTCTTCATCTATAATGTACTTTAAAGCATTTCTTGTATACGTGTTGATGGGGATCTGGAGAAAAGGGAATTCTTGTACATTATGGGTCAGATATAAATTACTGCAGTCATTATGGAACACTGAAAGGAGGTTCTTCAAAAAATTAAAAATTAAATTACCATTTGAACCAGCAATCTAAATTTGGGTACTTATCCAAAATAATTGAAATCAGGATCTCAAAGAGATATTTGTATTTCCATATTCATTGCAGCATTATTGACAATACCCAAGTTTAGCAACAGATGAATGGATAAAGAAAATGTGGTATATCCATACTGGAATATTATTCAGCTTTTAAAAAGAAGGAAAATATGCCATTTGTGACAACATGGATGGGTCTGGAGGACATTATGCTGCGTGAAATAAGCCCAACACAGAAAGACAAATACAATACTGGGTTATCTCATTTATATGTAGAATCTAAAATAGTCAAACACAGAAGAAAATGGTGGTTTCCGGGCACTTGGGTGAGGGAGAAATGGGGGAGGTTCTGGTCAAAGGGTAAAGAGTCTCAGTTATGCAAATAAATGTGTTCTGGAAATCTATACAACAAAGGGCCTATGATTAACACTATCCTATATAATAATAGAGAAACTTGCAAATTAACCGTCCCTCCACTATGCTCAAGCCACACCCACAAGCCATGCCCACAAGCCAATCAGGAGCAAGTATGCAAATTAACCCAACTAAGATGGCTGCAGCCACAGAGCTGGAGCAAGCAGGAGACTTGGGTTGCCCCCAGTGATGGAGGAAGCCAAGCTTCCCGCCTGCCCTGGCCGGCCCTCTGCTCCGCTCAAGGCTACAAAGTTTCAATTATAGAAGATAAATAAATCTCAGAAGAAAAAAAAAGAAGAAATAAGGAGAGGCTGAGAGCTTGGGTCCCTGGGGGGCATGGCCAGCCTGAAAACGGCCCTCAGCCCCTCTCCCAGGCTGGCCAGGCACCCCAGCGGGACCCCCACTCTGATCTGGAGCACTCTCCAGGGCAAATCAGCCAGCCCCCCCCCCCCCAATCACCAGGCCTCTATCCTATATAATAAAAGGGTAATATGCAAATTGACCCTAACAGCAGAACGACTGGGTATGACTGGTCACTATGACACACACTGACCACCAGGGGGCAGACGCTTAATGCAGGCGCTGCCCCATGGTAGTCAGTGCACTTCCACAGGGGGAGCTCTGCTCAGCCACAAGCCAGGCTGACACCTGCCAATACAGCAGTGGTGGTGGGAGCCTCTCCCACCTCCTCAGCAGCGCTAAGGATGTCCGACTGCAGCTTAGGCCTGGTCTCTGCTAACAAGTGGACATCCCCCGAGGGCTCCTGGGCTACCAGAGGGATGTCTGACTGCCATCTTAGGCCCGATGCCCTGGGAAGTGTTCCTAAGCCAGCAGGAGGACATCTCCCGAGGGGTTTCAGACTGCGAGAGGACACAGGCCGGGATGAGGGACCGCACCCCCCCCCCATGCTGAGTGCAAAAATTTTTGTGCACCAGCACTCTAGCATTGTATAGTTAAATATTTGCTGTGTGTAAATGTTTTGCTAAGTTGGGAAGTAGTGGGAAGGGAACTTTTGTAGATAGTGGTTGAAACGATGGCACTGATAGTGATGATGGTTTCACAGGTGTATACTTACCTACAAACTGAAAATTGTGTACATTAAATATCTACGCCTTTTTGTATGTCAGTGACATGTAAATATGATTAAAAATAAATAGTTAATTAATTTTTTTCTCTAGTTAGAGGCAATTTTAACAGAAATATGAACATTTTTCCATAGCCTTTGGTTGTTGTACAAGACTTGCACTGTCTCTATGTGGATCAGATAATCTTATTTTTGCCAAAGTCCCTAAAGATAAGTAGCTTTCTAAAATAATGGCAATTGTTCTACGATATATTATGACAGCTCATCCATACAAAAGACTTTCTGACTTGCTAAGCTAATAAAATATTGATTAGAAAAAAATATATTTTATAATAAATAAAGAACAAAGGCAGCTCATGCAATATTGTTATATTATTCTGCTTCATTGACAGCTCCTCTGTCTTTTACCATCTGTGGGACTGCAGTGCACTATGCGAGAATATCTGTACATATATTCTCTATAAAAATATATATATTCTTCAATAAGAATGGTGTCTTTTTTGTTTTTGTTGATGTTTTAGAAGGTACTAGATATGAAATGGGAATAGTAACAAAAGAAGCTCACGCTCAGAAGCCATGCCACTTTGCCAGTCCCTGTTGGATTGGTTTGTGGGAGATACAGAAATGTAAGAGGACAGGATTCTTAAAGAAACCTCAGATGATTCATGGGCATATATAACAACAACAGCAAAATTAATCTCAATGTTGCTTATTGCCTTATAGCAGAAAAGTAAACACGTAAAATCACAAAGGAGAGCTTGCTTTCAGAGACTTGAAAGGGTACCTCAACTCCTTCAGAAAGGAAGTGAAATCTGGAGTTCACGGACTATGGCTACTGGGAAAATGGGATTAGAAAACCTCTTGAAAACAGAAGCAAGCACATCATTTTACTTCTTTGTGTCTCTTTGTCTTCACTTAGAAATGCAGTGCTCCCTGCTACAGGGAGCTGTGAAGATTAATTATTTGACACATACTAACTACTATGAATGTGCTCCATGTAACTTTCTCATTAATCAAAATGCAAGCTCCTTCCATCTTGGTCAAGGTATTGTTTTTAGAGGATACTGAGTACATTATACAAATACAAGGACAAAGAAACTTTTCATTTTATTCACCAAAAACCATACCCAGAATTTTTACTAGGTTGGTCATCCCAGTCTTTATAATCTCACAGGAGCCAGGGTTATGATGCTGCTAGTGGGCCTTGTGGATTTTGTGCACTGGAGGGTCTGTGTAACGTCCAAGATCATGGCCTGTGATTGGGGAATCCATGGCAATACATGGACAGTTGGAATTTTCTACTCTGGTCCGCAGACAGTTTTGGAGAGTTAGAAATGTCTAATGTCTATACCTAATGTCATAGTAGAATTTTCTAAAGTTTCAGACTTAATTCCAAATGGTTCCTGGAAGCACTAGAAAATATCTCTGACATGCCCCAACTGAAGTATCTTTTAGGATATGTTAACTCTAATCATGTTCTTAGCCTGGCAATAAGCTAGTACTGGCCAAGCGTCCTCATCTCACCTTTTCAGGTTAATTATAGTTATGTAATATGTGTATGGATTTAGGTCACTTAATGAAACCTGTGGCACAATTTATAAATTCTAAGTAATAAGGCAAGTTGCTGCATGTTTGCAAAGATATCCTTGTATTAGGCACACAAATCAATATAGAGTTATTGCCTCTTTTTTATGTAATTTTTCATACTGTGATATATTTTATGCACATACTAATGCACTGGAAAATTCAGTGTGCTTTTCAGAGGATCTAGATACTACTAGCTAAGTAATCTATTGGAGAAGGGAACTGATTGCAGTAGTTGCAATGCCTGTGTTAGCATTGCTTCATTTGTGTTGGTGTTGTTCAAGTTATTGTTGTCAGGGTAAATAGCGAGGAGAGAAAAAAGTACTTTCCTGATAAAGGGATAAACCGATGCAAATTTTGTTACTTTCAAATCTGGCACACAGTCTCTGTTTTCTCAAAGGCTACTTTTACAAATAAAGTGGCCATTCATGGGAAATTTGGACAATGAAAGAATTCTCTCAAAATCACATAACTTAAAACTAGAGAATATGGACAACATAAACATTACATTTATTTGCATGGACTTTTATTCTTTCATGTCTACTAATGTAACATTTCAGAGTCAGTTAGACACACTTTCAATGGCATTACCCATGCTTCATTTCAATCTAGCAAAAGAAATTAATACTATTCCCCCAAGAAACACAAGAAGATATCCATGCTCATTTGTTATAAGTAAGCAAAAACACTGCAGTGTTTCCTTCTCATTATCATGGATAGTTGTTGCTATAATATCTGTTTTTTATGCACTGCTTGTTTTATTCTCCAGCTATACTTCAAACATTAGGAGAGTGACGGAGGCTGAAGCTGTTATCCCATTTTTCAACTTGTGAATTAAATTATATTCCATCAGGGATTTATTTGGTGAAATATTCTTTAAAGTATTTAAAATATGCAAATACATTGCAGCCTGCGCATAATATGTACTGCTACAAATTAGAGTAGTTAACTCCTCAAGTGAGAGCCAAGCACTGAAGGCATTTTTCTATCTTTCAAGGACAGTGTGAGTTCTGCTAAGTATTGTAACTCAGTGACAAGCCATTTATGGTAGATGTGCTTGTAATTAATGTTTTCCCTGGCTGCTGCAGTTTTCTCTTGGAAGAATGGCTCTGAGAGAATGAAAATGCCTTTTAGCTTCATGTAAATGTCAGAAGCCTCACTGATCAACATAGTGCTAAAAAAATCTGCAATACATGAAAATAGTTCTTGGAAAGGAATCTGCATCCGATTGCAGAATGACCCTAAGAGAACCCAGCTTAACTACTCATCCCAGGCCATTTAACACAAAGTTGAGAATCACTTTTTTTTTTTAAATTACAAAAGGAAATTTATTTCAAAAGCATAAGGAAACACTTACTTTTGAACAATGTGATAAACAGATGTCTTGCAAAAGAAAAACAATCACGACATGAAGTTTTTCATTCAAATTTTTGAAGCAAAAGTAACCTGAGTTGTGCATTATTGCCTTAGGAAAGGGAAGGGGAACAATGAGGTGGCAAAGGAAGAAACGCAGTCAACTCAACATCAAACTTAAAGTAGAGTCAATTCTGCTCAGCTTTGAGTTTACAAATATTCTTTAAAAAAGAAAATAAGGAAAAGTTACCCCTATTGTTCAAATTTATGTGAGAATCACTTTTAAATTGTGATTCTTATGATCACATTTGAGTCCTATTTGCATGTATGATGAACAACATACAACTTATTTTTATGACACATTTGTAAAGAGATCTTAAGGAGCATTTAGTATTATTGCCACCATAGCTAGAGCCTCATTACCTCTATGAAGTATGTCACACATTTTTGTGAAATAAACACTAAATATAAACCCATGGCTCTATTGAATCTGAAGAAATTGAAACGATTTAACTGCAGGTTTACTTACTAAGACTAATAAATAAACTGACAAAGAATCCAGCCTATTTGTGATTAAGCCTAATTTTTACAAGTAGGAAAAATCATAATCAAATGATTCACCTTTTTTGTAAACACTACTAGTATTTCTCCAAAACTCAATCTCTGGGTAAGTTTCAGAAGGATATTCTATCTACACCTTATGTTGGTCTGTTTCAACTTCAGATTTATCATATATTAGAAGGGACATCCCACCTACTATCTACTCTGTAGGAAAACGTGACTGATAGTAAAATATATATATATATGAATATTTAATTTTGATGTAAAAATATTGCTCTGGTTTCCATGATCCAGAGATGGTTTCTGGTTTAAATTCACAACTAGCTAGTAGTCTGGAATTTTGTCATCCACCTTTCCACTGAAATACTAACTAAAACATAGAAAACAGCAGAATCTTATAAAGTTCCAAAATAAATCAAGCTTAAAGTCAAATATCTGCTGGTGTATCTACTTTTCCTTTAAACCATACTTGATGGAATTTTTTTTATTAACTCCAATGCTGGCGTACTTTTGCAATACCAACCAGGAATTATAGGAAAATCTATTCTTTGTTTTCCCACCTCTCTTTAGAAAGGGCAGGTTTGTAACAAACGATCTGCTGTCATTCTAATCTTGAGAAGCTAGATTCTAAATTTCTAAAACAGCCCTCCTTTCCTCTGTTCCACATTAGAAATTCTCTTTCCACTTTCAGTTGTTGACCATACTCCACAGCCATTTCATCCATCCATCTAGATAGAGAGATGACATATCAAGTGGGTAGGACAAATTCAGGGAAATGCAATCTTGGAAATTCACTCACCAAATATAGAGTGCAATAGGCTTAATAAAAGGAACAATGAATCTAGGAATGCTAAATATTTAGCCCTAAATTTTCATAATTCCAAGAAGTGGGGAAAAAAGAACATTCCTTTTTACTACTGACTAGAGGCCCGATGTATGAAATTTGTGCAAGGGGCTCAGCCCTCATTGCCCCGGCTTCATCTGGAAGGATGTCTGGAAGATCGTTCAGCTGTCTGATCTAATTAGCATATTATGCTTTTATTAGTATAGATAATTCACACATGATAAAGTCAATGTCAACAGTGGGAAGTATTCCAGGAACTGTGGATAAAAATGCACCTTTTCAGCTACAGATTTGAAGATGCTGATCAGCCAGGCTCAAGGACACAGGCTGTACAGATAAATGCAATCCACCTTCCCACATGTTAGCAAAGGGTGATTATAAGTATATTTGTATGCTGGAGGACAGTATAAAGGTTGAGATAATCAGAAAGCAGAATAAAACTAAAGTAGAAATAGATAAGATTAATTTGGCACAATTAAAATATCTATTAAAACATTTAAAATTACATTGAAGACAATGAAACATAAAAAGACACAGTGCACTATTGAAGGGCAAACTTGTAAAGGTTTATGCAGAAGAAAAGTACAAATGTACATACTGAAAAGAAAAATAATGTAGAGCTAATTAAGAATGTATTTCTCAAAAACATAAATGGTAAAATTGTGTATATTTAATAAAAGGCCCTTAGATGAAAAAAGATTGAAATATATAAATGAAAATATTTACCAAATTCCTAGAAAAAAAAGCTTTGCAAAGGTTCATATTTAGCCATGCTAATTTTTAATTTATTATTAAAAGAAAAATGTATACAAATATCCAGTCAGGAAATGACAAATTATCTATAAAGGAAAATAAATCACCATTCTACTGTCTATGAGCTTTTCTTTTTTTTCCTTTGTGACTGCCAGATGGAAGGCGGGGAGTGGAGGGAGGTGGAAGAGGGTAAAGGGAGTATAAATGGTGATAGAAGGAGACTTGACTAGGGATGGTAATCACGCAATACAATATACAGATGATATATTATAGAATTCTATATGTAAAATCTATATAATTGTATAAACCAATGCCACCCCAATAAACTCAATAAAAAAAGAAATCAAGGTTTTCTCTTATAACATAAAACTAGAATTAGTATTATAGTTTCCATGGTAATACACATTCACTCTTATTAAAATATATATTTTTTGGAGATGTTTCCCCTAACATACTTTTTATTGTTAATGTTATTGTTACTGTATCTCCCCTACTTCACCCCCCTCATCCCAGCCCCTACCCGCCTCTCCATGTCTTCACTACCTTATTTCCCATGTCCGTGGGCTATGCCTATAAGTATATAAGTTCTTTTTTTTTAATTTCTTTTTGAGAGAGGAAGGGAGAGAGAGAGAGAAAAACAGAAATTGTCTGCCTCTCCTTTGCAGGATCAAGCACTCAGAAATAGAACCCTCCACATGTTAGTGTTTGGGGACGCTTCAGCCAACTAAGCCACACTGGACATCTGCAGATTCACTCTTTGATACCCTTCATGTACAATGTATTTGAAGATCAATTGACAATAATAAAAATTAAAAATCCATAATGGAGCCAAGCAGGAGTGGTTTAGTTGGTTGAGAATATCCTGTGCACCAAAAGGTGGATTGTCTGATTCCCATTCAGGGCACATACCTGGGTTTTCAGTTAGATCCTGTTGGGGCATGTTCAGAAGGCAACTGATCCATGTTTCTCTTTCACATTGATCTCTCTCCCTTCTTGGGTGAGTATTAAATGATAATGATAATAATGGATACATTTTGGTGTAAAAAATACTCATATCTGAGGGTTCAATATTAAGGAAATAATGAAAGATACTAATGATTTAAGAAATATAATACTTCTGTCATGTTTATAATAGTACTAATCATAGAAAGAAAATTTGTAATGGCAAGAAATGTGCCATTAAAATAAGCATGTTACAAGGATCTATACAGCATATAATTTTTTATTCTGTGTAGAATACTGGATCTGCACCTAAATATCACTAATGGTTGCCTCAATGTCATTATTTCTCAAATGAAGACGTGTACATGCATCACCTGGGAATCTTGTTTAAAAGCAGATTTTTATTTTGCTGACTTGGATGTAGACTGATATTCTGTTTGTCTAACAGTCTTCCAGGTGATGCTGCTGTAACTGATCTGAGCACCACACATTGCAATGTACAGATTCTACATTATAGAATTGCTAGATGCTCAGTGCACAAATTTGTAGGCAGGTGGGGTCCCTCGCATCCGATGGGGGCCGATTGGGCCTGATTGGGGTGGCCGGCCAGGTGGAGGGACTGCATGAGGTTGACCAGCCTGAGGAAGTTGTCTGTGGGAGTGCACTGACCACCAGAAGGCAGCTCCTGAATTGAGCATCTGTCCCCTGGTGGTCAGTGCACATCATAGCGACTGGTCAACTAGTCATTCCAGTCATTCTGGTAGTTCGGTCATAACAGCCGCTTAGGCTTTTATATATATAGATAGCCCAAAGTGGAAATAACCCAAATGTCTACCAATTGAATAATGGAAAAACAAAATGTAGTATAATTATACATTCAGTATAATATTCAGCCATAAAAAAAAATGGAGTATTAATATATGCTACAAAATGCATGATCCATGAAACCATTATACTATTAAAAGAAGCCAGATATATGCCCTAACCAGTTTGGCTCAGTGGATAGAGCATCGGCCTGCGGACTCAAGTGTCCCAGGTTCGATTCTGGTCAAGGGCATGTACCTTGGTTGCAGGCATATCCCCAGTAGGGAGTGTGCAGGAGGTAGCTGATCGATGTTTCTCTCACATCGATGTTTCTAACTCTCTATCCCTCTCCTTTCCTCTCTGTAAAAATTCAATAAAATATATTTTTAAAAAAGAAGCCAGATATAAAGTTAAAATATTATTTGGTTTCAGCTATATTAAGTGTCCAGAATAGGCAAATTTATGGAGATAGGAAGTAGATAGTAGTTTCCAGGGTCTGGGAAACAAAAGGAATGATGAATAATTTGATTTTTTTTGTTTGTTTTTGGACTGATGAAAATGATCTGAAATTAAACAGTGGTGATTGCATGACTGTACTAGTACATATACCAAAAATTACTGAATTGTACACTTTAAAAGGGTGACTTTTATGGTATATAAATTATATCTCAAAACAAAATAACTGAAGCAAAAAAACAAAAGTGAAATTGTCACACATAGTTTCAGACTGTCAAATGTTCCCTTTTTTATCATTTTATAGGCAAAATTCTTTAGGAAACAAGAAGTTTATAGCAAAATTTAAAAATTGTGCCATTTCCAAAACAGATTATACACAAATAAACCAGTGTTTACATTTCTAAAACAAACAAAAAGTCTCTATGTATTTGTTATCCATATTTTACTCCTAATATGTATATAAATAAAAGTACATATTATTTTTATGTTATCAATAAAGTTTATATATAAGGACTCTTTATAAATTTATTATTTTATCTTTCCTACACATTGATGTTATTTAGTCCAAGTTGTCATTTTATTTTAAATTTATTTTATGATACATTTAATATAATTTTTAGCATTAGTTCTTTTTAGTTTTGACACACGAGATTAGTATATATTTATATTTATAATTGTATATCTTTTTTCATTAATTTTGAGGTTTTCTTTTGGCTCAGAGCTAATCTCTGTTGTTATGTATGGATTATTGCTCCCCCAGCTTCTATTTTTTTTTCATTCTTTTGAAAATCCTGTTTTATATTTCTGTGCTTTGAAAGTCAACGTTTCTAGCTCTTCTCTTTATGTCTTTCCCATACATTTATCCCTTTATTTTCCCCCTGGGTTCTGAGAAAATGCTTGGTCTTATCTTCTAACTTATTGCCCTATTTCTACAGAATCCCATCTGATCTTTAAGATATGCTTTATAACTTTAGTTACTTATATCAAGAAATACCTCCTCACCCCACATCCGCATTACCTACTTTGTGGCCTTCCTTTTGGTTAGACTACTGATCCTAATCAGAAATGATTGTTGGTTTATCTTAGTCCCGGGTTTTGTTCTGTAGAAGTACTTTTCTCTAACTTGCCATAAACATGCATTCAGCTCTTTCCACCATCCTGTTTCACCTGCTTTTTATCTTTTGGAAATGTCTCTAGTTTTCAGGATTTTTTCTTATGCTTTGTAAGTGATTTTTATGTTGTCTATTATTTTCTTCCTTCAGTCATTTTAATAGGAACTGAGAAAAAGTGGTGTTAAATTTAGATTGTCCCCTGACAATCACTTCACTTATTTTCCAGCATTCTGTTGCAATAGGCAGTATAAAACACTCAGAATAGGACACATTTCCAGATCTAATTAATGCCAAATTCCAATTGTGATGGGGTATCAGAATCCCCCCATGTCCCAGGCCGATCCATCGGCTTTGAGGGAACTTGGCATTTGGCACTCTCCTTAGGGGAGTTCAGACAAGCCTCCTAGGTTTGTGATCAAATCAGTTATGGCCTGGAATTGGGCCCCCACTACCCTGTCTGCTGAATATTTGTGCTGAACATAAGATACACAAAATCACCAGGCATCCTTGGTTGAGTAAATTTCCAGTATGTCTTCAAGTCTCAACCTAAATTTCATATCTTCTTCAATCCCGTTGTTAAAAAAAATGCCAATCTTTGTTGGTGTCTATGGCAAGAAGAGTCTTTTTTTTTTCTTTTCATGGTGGCATTCAATCACTGTGGATGTTCAAATAAAAGGAAACTGCTGAGCTTTCACATTAAGTTCTTGAAATCCCTTCTATTACTACACTCCCTTTGTGCCTTGGTGATTCTTTAGCCACAGGTTGAACTTTAAAATGAGTCAAATAAGAGAATTTGAACTTCAGAGCATGAATCTATGACATGTGACTTCCTCCTCCACTAAGACGATGACCATGAGTCTTCTGTTTTTAAAGTGTTGACTATATGTCAGTGGTGTTTAAGCCACATCCCTGTTTCATTCACTTAATAAACAGACCAGGCAGGTTCAGTACAATTATTAACCCCTTTTTATATATGGAGGAACTGAGATACATAAACAATTCAGTAGCAAATTGATGTTCATGAAATAGTAATTGATAGAGCTGGGATTTGGAGAAGAAAAAAAAAAGCACTAGAATTCAGCATCTCAGCTCCTGACTAGTATGCTAGTCTGTTTTCACTAATGTAAGCTGCTGAATGCAAAAGAGAAGGCTATAGTTCAACACTGTTCTTCTGCTTTGAAAAGCTGTAGCTTCTTTTACCATCCTGGATGTATTTTGTAGAGATTGTTCGGCTGCAAAGAGAAGATCTATTAGATCCCATTACACATAAACAAACATTTATTAAGCACTAGCTATGTGCCTGGAGCTCTAGTAACTATCTGGTACATATGATTTTATTGATATAAAATACATAAAGCTGACATTATTTTTCTTCTTACCAATATAAAAAATGGAGGATCAGAGTTGATGCCAACCATGTGAATGGTTGATAGGTGAATTGAGAATAAGCTCCATTCTGTTATTAAATGAAAAAGAATCAAATTATAAGTTTAAAGGAGGCTCCTGACTTTGAACCAGTAATTTATGGAGCTTTAGCCAAATGTTGTGTTCCTGTGTAACACCTCTTTCTTGATATTGAGTTTGTGTCTCCTGAATCAGGCCCCAGGCGTTTCCCAGCATTGCACAAAGTTTCATTTCATGTAATCCGGAATGTTATTCTGTCAGACTCTGTTGTGACAAAATGTGATTTAGTAGCACAGAGTAGTACTTATTCACTCAATAAAGTATTTAGCATCCTCTCTAGGAAAGTTGAGATGATGAAAATAATAAGACCTAACAAAAATGGGTCAATAAAGAGCAAGACATGCATTGATTTTACATTGTATTTTTAAGATATCTTTCATAATTAATATCTATTATTATCATGTGGGTTCTCTGAGGGCAAGGACTGGACTTTTATCTCTGTAATTTCTGGGCCTATCATTGGACAGTAATAAAAATTGAGCAAAAGTATATGGCTCCATGTCCAGCAGATCTGTGTGGAAAGGCATTTCTGCCACTCAATTAAATTAAGCAAGTAATAAAGTTTCCTGTTGAATGGGAATAGTAATACTTGAAAGGATTTTGAGGACAATTAAATGCAATAATGTAACACTTTACACATGATAGTTTTTTCAATAAAACATTAATAATATTAATTATTATTACAGGTGTTAAATTAATATGTGTAGAATGAACCAGAGCAGACTGCAATTGGTGTTATAACATTAATCAACATTATAGCTTTATCAGATCTTAGAATATTGAGGGACTAGTGCTTGAATGGACAGCCTTCAGAATGTAGGTGATATCTTAGGGAGGTTGCCCAAAAGTGTTTTAAGTCTGTCAGTCAGAAAAGGTAGGAGAAGGAAGGTACCAAAAAAGCATAGCCCAATGAGAATATTCAAAAATTCTTGCCTCACTGGTGTGGCTCAGTGGTTGAGCGTCAACTTATGAACCAGGAGGTCATGGTTTGATTCACAGTCAGGGCATATGCCCAGGTTGTGGGCTTCATCCCCAGTTGGGGGAATGCAGGAGGCAGCTGACAATTATTCTCTCTCATCATTGATGTTTCTATCTCTCTCTCCCTCTCCCTTCCTCTATGAAATATATATATATAAAAGTAGCCATTTAACCTTTTTTAATCCTTCTAACAACCCTCTGTGCTTAGTATCATTACCACTCCTTGCTAGAAATAGGGAAATGCAGCACATAAATTACTGTAGAGGTCTGTACAAGGTATTCACAAGGTCCTGGAGTTCCTAACACTACCCCTAAGCTGGAAACAGGTTTCACAGGGGAGGTGGTAAGGATCAAGTATTAAATGATCAGAAGGGCCCTAGCCAGTTTGGCTCAATGAACAGAGCATTGGCCTGCAGAATGAAAGGTCCCGGGTTCAATCCTGGTCAAGGGCACATGCCCGGGTTGTGGGTTTGGTCCCCAGTGTGAGGCGTGCAGGAGGCAGCCAATCAATGATTCTCTCTCATCATTGGTGTTTCTATCTCTCTCTCCCTCTCCGTTCCTCTCTGAAATTAATAAAAATATGTTTAAATGATCAGAAGGAGCTGAATAGTGAGAGAATTGGAACACAGGTATTTTAGGTCTCTGACAAAAACTTCCCCAAGATGCTGGGTAATGTTATGGACCTATATTCCTTAGAGAATATGAATAAAAGACATTAAGCAAATCTAAAATATCATCATCTTGTAGGAGAAATGTGCTGAGCGATACACTCTGGCCTGAATGACCAACCACTATCTTGCTTGAAGGTAAAATGGACCCCACTGAGATAGGCACATACTTCACTGATCTGAAAAATGTGTCTGAGAGTTGCTCTGTGGAATTATTTTTGGCAGGTGATTTTCAAAAGATCTATTTCTGTGTATTCTGTCACAATTTTCCTAAAACACTCCATAGAGAGAAAATGTCAACTTTGAAATCTATTTTTAAATTAAGTTATTAAGATAGCCTTTCTCTGTTTCCTTGTAGCCCTCAATGCTTTATCTCTACTATATATACTCCAGCAAGTGGGAAAATTATCAGGTTGCCCACTGACGGCCTATTTTAGATAACAGATAATCATACTGTTGTAACATATCGTGTTCTATTTACCTATTACTTTCTTAATCTTATGCAATATTATCTATGGTAGGAGTGCTTACTGGATAAAATTAGACTTCCCCAAATATATTTTTTTAAAAAGCTGAATGTGTTTTAAGATAAAAATGTTAAGGTTTTGTTTCTATGTGTTTCTTCTAAATTATGTTTCTACCTTTCATGAGTTCATTAAAAATCATATAGTATGATGCACACACACACACACACACACACACAGACTTGATGTTTCCTCCCATTCATACTTTTACTTTGAATCTAGCATCTGTTTTCCAAATAACCTTAATCTCCTTCAGAAAAAAAAAAATCCAGGCCATTAATAATCTTTATTTTAGTACTAGACTTCATGTAACTATTGAATGGAGTTGATTGAATTGGGGACACAAAGAAAAAAATATTAAATATGTGACAAATTCATGAGTTTTACTTTATTATAAAAGGCATTTGACCCCCAGGACAGCATATGAAAATGATTGCTTTAAACTCTGCTCAATTTAATTTTTATTAAAAACTAGATGCCCATTGCATGAAATTCGTGCACGGGGAGAGAAGGGGATGTGTGTCCCTCAGCCCAGCCTGCACCCTCTCCAATCTGGGACATCCTCTCACAATCCAGGACTGCTGGCTCCTAACTGCTCGCCTGCCTACCAGCCTGATCACCCCCTAACCACTCCCCTGTCAGCCCAATCGCCCCCAACTGCCATCCCCTGCCAGCCCGATTGTCCCCAACTGCCCTCTCCTGCCACCCCTATCACCCCCAACTGGCCTCCCTTGATGACATGCCCCCCCCAACTGCCCTCCCCTGCAGGCCCAGTCACCCCCAACTGCCCTCCCCTGTAGGCCTTGTCCCTCCCAACTGCCCTCCCCTGCAGGCCTGGTCACCCCCAATTGCCCTCCCCTGCTGGCCATCTTGTGTTGGCCATCTTGTGTGTTGGAGTGATAGTTAATTTGCATATCACCTCTTTATTATATAGGATAATGAACAATTGTTAATGTTATTGAAGTTTGGAATGTTATAAAGTGGGTTGGTTTGGTTTTGAACTTGAATGACCTTTGCCCTTTATGTTCAATAGCATCTTTTAAAGACTTATGGGGGGGAAAAAACCCAAATAATTTGGATAAGACTACACACAAATCTTCTGTTAAAAGAAAAATTGTCACCAGTAAAAGAAGACCATACTTTACTGTCTTATATTTTTTTCTTCCCAAGAAAGTAATTGTACATATAATTTGGTGGAAATACAGAGGCGTATCGTATAATGGCAACATAGCTAGCAAATACACAAGGCTAAGAAGACAACATTATATTATTCTAAATAGAACGAACTCAACAGATGTAAAACAAGTCTTTGGAGACCTTACTGTGATTTAAAATGTGAACACAATGACCAGCAGATTATGTTACCAGAAAAAGAACAAGGGGAACTAAACACAGGAAAAATATCAGCCTTAAAATTCACACTGACAGCAATGAAGGCCCACCTCTACCTTCCTGCATCTGTGCTGAGAATGCTATTGCTTGTGCCAACATCACAGAATGCTGAAGAGTGATTACTCTGGAGATCCATAAGCCACCTGCCCCAGCTCCACTTTATTGGAGGCAAGAATAAGACACCATGAGTGATCCAAGAGTACTTAGTATTTGGAAGAGAGGGAGATAGAGAGAAAGAGACAGAGAGAATACCTCTCTTACCATCGTGCTTCTACTCCTGGATTTAAAGTATCAGCATAATCTCTAGACATATTGAGTAGGCAGAAGAACCAGATCATTTTCTAGCTGGGCTTTGTCAAGTAGGGAAACTTGCCATAATTACTAGATTATGTTACTCATCAGATCAGCCACTAATTAAATTATTATTAGTTTTATAAGCATTAGTTCCTCTTCTCAAATCTTGAGTTGTATCATTTTTCTGAAGAAACTGAAATGCTATTGTTATGTAGGGCTCTAGTATCTTAAATGGAGAAATTCTTAACTGCCTTTATTTCTGCCATGCGCTTCTTGATTTATCTAGTTTAGAAGCTAAAAAATAAGTATATAAACAAAAAAACCCTGCAAACACTAATGTTTCCATGTTGTTTAGATCTTGAAGTTATTGACTAATGCACCCAGGAAATTACTAGATTGGGGATATGTCCAACAATATTAATATGCACAATATTATGCAGGAAAAAAAGCGGGTATTTTCCAAAGGTTAATTCAAATCAAAGTTAACCAATGATACAATGTGTTGGACCCATGTCACCTCTCTCTTCCCTTCAAACATTTCCAGAACACTATTTTCATTGTATCATGCTTTTTAAGGTCACTTATGCTTTACACATTCTCAAGGAGTCTGCATAACATATTTTAATTGTCTCATTAACAGCTATCAGCTATTAAATACTGCGTAGATGACTTTGAAAGTCAACTTGGGTTCAATTTATTCATCAGGCAATGAGGATAACACAGTGAATAGTTCGGATATGTATAAATAAACCGAGAGAAAGATAGTTCAATTAACTCATGAGTGTTCGCACTATTGACTCATCGTTTCAGGAATTTAATGGTAGATCATTCAGAATGGTGGATAATGGATAATCATATTTGGAAGTTGGTTTCACATATATAAGAAAATGATATTTCATACTCATTTGAGAATTAGCAATGCTACGGACAAAGCAGGGTAAATTATACCCAACTGGCCCCATGCTGAACTCTCTTTCTGGAGGAATTAGAATGTTGGTCAGAAACTCTCACACAGATGCAGTAGACCAGGCCAAAGCAGTACTGGGCTCCCACTGAGAGCTTTTGCATCATATTAAGTGAAGAAACAATTAAAGTGTTGGCTTTCAGATTTTCAGCAGGTTAATTGTTCATTATTGTGATTTTCAAGAACACTGTTGTTATTTTTTTCAAATTTTGATAGACTAGAGTAGATTAAGAAATTATGAGGGCAGCTGTAAAACCTTGTCCTTAACATTTGAATTATTGACATTAGCAATATGAACTTACTTTTAAGAGTTGTCAAGTATAATCATGTTAATTAAAATTGCTGCTACTATTTATAATTTGAAGGATATTGCATTAGCTAATTTTCTTCTCACTATGACACTGTGATATGAGGACAACAAATATGAACTCATTTTATAAATTTAAAGAAATTGAGGTTAAAAGAAATCTAATGATGTTTCCAAAGTTATAAATCAGTGAAGTGGCAAAAATAAAACCTGAGTTGATTTTTTTTACTCTAAGTGACACCCTTCATTTAACTTTCTAATAAACTACGGTTTGCTTCTTAATGATATAATTTTATGATTTGCTGTTGTTTCTATTCAGTACTTATATTGCCAAAGAAAAGCACACACAGAGAATAAATTTATATAAATTGTTTTGAGTGATAAGTAAACATTATGTGCCAGGCATTGTGCTAAAACCTTTCCAAGAATTATTCTACTTCTCCCTCCCTCTAAATATCCATGTTAAGAATATATTACATTTTCCTGCATTTTGGAAAAAATAAGTAAACAGAATCTTAAATTGCACTTATCTAAGTCAAGAGCTGCTAAATGGCAGAAGCCGGTTTGAATCGTAAACTCCTGACCTAGAGCTGTTTACCATTTATAATAGTGTATATTTCATATAAAGATATTTCCTTTTCTTAATATTGCACTTTACCTTGAGTTAAATAATAATTTTTAAATTATCTAGTATAATCCTATGTGTTCAAGCTTGATTTTTCCCAAAAAATTTGAATCATTTTTGATACAAATAAGAAAATATATACCTATGTTTCCACAAAGTAATATTTTAAAATTCCAAAATCCATTTCCCAAATATGCGAACCCATTTTCTCAAAGGATATATATTATCTGAACTCTTTCCATGTACTGCTTAATAATTTCAAAAAAATAATTGCATGTTTACTATAGAAACTTTTGAAAATGCATTTCTTCCCCCCAAATCACATGGAAAATGGAAAAAGTCATCAATAATTTTTTCACCAACCACTATTATTAACATTTAGTCATATGCCTTTACATTTTTTCTCAGCATACCCGTTGTGAGAAAGTTAAGGCATAGAGAGATTGCATAACTGGATTAAGGTCATATAGCCAAACCAAGATGCAGTTCAGAAAAAATGACTCATCCTTCCCTATCATCAAATCAATTGCAAATGTTTATCTGTAGAAAGTATTCTTAGCTCAAGGACCATATTGAGCCTATGGACCATGGTTTGCTGGCCTGTGCTCTTGACTGCTACTCTACCCTGCCTCTCAAAAACAAAACAAAACACAAGACCAAGAGAACAGAGTTTGTTTTGACTGTGTTATTCCTTCAGATGCCTGTTTGCCAAGCCAATTGGAAATATCAAGTCTGGGGTCTTGAGAAGAATTAGAAATATAATTTGGAGTATCACAGAATGGCTTAAGGCAGAAAAAATACATCCTATCTAATAAAAGAGAAACATGGTAATTGGCATATGACCGCTACCCTTCCCATTGGCTAATCAGCGAGATATGCAAATTAACTGCCAGCCAAGATGGCGGCCGGCAGCCAGGCAGCTTGAAACTAACATGAGGCTTGCTTGCTTCAGTGACGGAGGACTGCAACGTTCCCTGCCTGCCTTGCCGGCCTCTGAGCTTGCAGTTTAAGAAACATTGTTACGAATATAGAAGCTAAACAAAACCCCAGAAACCAGCTTTCAGCAACCTGGGATCTCAGAGCTGGAGTTGATAAAGAGTTTCGATTATAGAACCGAAACAAACCAGATACCTGCTTTCAGGAGTGGAGGCCTAATAGCTGGAGCCTCAGAGCTAAAGCTGACCCAGAATAAAAAAGAAAAAAAGGAGCAGTTGGGAGCTTCAGTCCCAGCCTGAAAACAGCCCTCAGCCCCTCACTCAGACTGGCCAGGCACCCCAGTGGGGACCCCCACCCTGAAGGGTGTATGACCAGCTGCAAACAGCCATCATCCCCTCACCAGGGCGGGCCAGGCACCCCAGTGGGGACCCCCACCCTGATCCAGGACACCCTTCAAGGCAAACCAGCCAGCCTCCACCCATGCACCAGGCCTCTATCCTATATAGTAAAAGGGTAATATGCCTCCCAGCACCAGGATCAGCGGAGCCTCGAGGCCTCCCGGCACCGGGATCAGCATGACAGGGGAAGGCGCCCCAACCCCCTGATCGGCCCTGCTCTATGCCTGATAGGGGGAGCTCCCCAACCCCCTGATTGCCCTGCAGCTCTGTGTATGGCAGCGTGCGGCGCCCCAACACCCCCACCCCATGGGCCCTGCTCTGTGACGGGGTAGATCCATAACCTCCCCATCGGCCCTGCCCTGGGTGTGACGGGGGCGGTGCCCCAACTCCCCTATCGGCCCTACTCTGTGAGTGACAGGGAGGAGCTCCTCAACCCCCTATGGGCCCTGCTCTGTGTGTGACAGGGGGCAGCGCCCCAACCCCCTGATTGGCCCTGCTCTGTGCGTGACAGGGTACGGAGCCTCAACCCCCCTGATGGGCCCTGCTCTGTGAGTGAAAGGGGGCAGCGCCCCAACCCCCTGATTGACCCTGCTCGGTGCGTGACAGGGGGTGGCGCCACAACCTCCCCATCAACCCTGCCTTGAGTGTGACAGGGGGCGGTGCCCCAACCCCCCAATCGGCCCTACCCTGAGCATGACTGAGGGTGGCATCGCAACCTCCCCATCCGCCCTGCTCTGTGCATGACAGGGGGCGGCGCCCCAACTCCCCAATCGGCCCTGCTCTGAGCCCAACCAGGGGCTGCACCTAGGGATTAGGCCTGCCCACTGCCACCTGGGAGCAGGCCTAAGCCAGCAGGTCGTTATCTCCCGAGGGTTCCCAGACTGTGAGAGGGCACAGGCCGGGCTGAGGGACCCCCCCCCAACCCCCTGAGTGCACAAATTTTTGTGCACCGGGCCTCTAGTCTATATATATAAAAGGCTAAGTGACAGTCTGACCTTCTGGTAGGTATGACATGCACTGACCACCAGGGGGCAGATGCTCAATGCAGGAGCTGCTGACCTGCAGTGATTTGGCAGAGGTGGATCTATGGTGACGTACCCCAAAACCAGAGAGGAGGGAGCCTGATTCCAGGGTGTATCATCCCTTGGGGGATGTCGGAGAGCCAGTTTCGGCCCGATCCCCACAGGCCAGGCCAAGGGACCCCACCTGCTAGAGGGATCCCACTCACTCCACAGATGCCCTTCAAGCCTCGGCACTGTCCCAGGTGCGGCCAGCTGGGGAGGGACCACAGGAGGTTGACTCCAGGGCATGTCCAGCCCATCTCGCCCAGTCCCAACCTGCTGGCCACCTTCTAATTAATTTCCTTTCAATGTGCATGAATCTCCCACAGGGGCACTAGCTTAATATAAAACGTGACTTTAAGGTGTGAGCAAAATGTCTTTTGCTTTACATTTCACTTCTCCTGAAAGGAAACAAGTATAGTTCATTGAACAAAATTATTGGCCTTTATGGTTGCCTATTGAATGGCCACTGTGTGTGGGTTAATCAATCACTTGGTGTAGAACCTGCTCATGAAAATAGCATGTCATTCAGGTTTAAGAAATCCAATGTAACTCCATTGTAAAACACATACAGAATTACTGGGTCTCCTGCCATTGACTTGATTCTAAACAAATAATGCTGGTCAGACATATGGGTTGTGTTCCAAATGATTGAGATGAGCTGGCACTTCCCTGACAGAGTTTGTGTTGATTCAAGTTCAAAACATAAGCCATTACATTTTGTTTCTGGCTATTTCAATACCACCTAAATGCTGATGCTATCAAGTGGGGGGAAAATAGTAAAGAGAAAAAAAAAAGACTTGGGAATATTTAGACAACTCTTCTGCAAGAATTATCTACTCTTACAAGATAATGGTTTATTACTGAAAGACAAATAGTCTTTCAAATCTCAAGTCATTTGTCAGGAAATAAAAATTGAGTCAACATAGTATATTTATTTTGAAGTACATTATTTTAGGATGATAGTCTAGTTCTTTTTATTGAAGTATGCTGTGTCACTATATATAAAATATTAAATTCAGTTTCAGATTCTGAAAACCATTGCCAAATTTAGCACATTAAAAAAAAAAAAAGACTGGCTGACAATGTTTAGAGGGAGAAGAAAAAGACTTTGTTTTTAAAATGACTTTTTGACTGATTTAAGTAATGAAGAAATTTGTAATGTTGCTTAGAAATGCTTATTCTAATATTCACTGAATCTGAAAATTCTTGTTTCTAAATATATTTATAAATATTCAAAGAAAAAAGCAACTAGTAAAGGTCAGGACTTAATATCTTAAGATTTAAAGGAACTAACTGTCCACTTTACCTATAGTATTGAGTTGATACAAGAAACCTAACTATAATAATCCTATCTAATAAAAGAGTAATATGCAAATTAACTGTCACTCCATCACAAAGCTGGTGCGCTCAGCCACAAGTTGGTGGTGCCCAGTCCCCTCAGCCCCGCTGCTGGAGTGTTCGTACCTGTCGACCTGGCCAGGGGTCACGGGATCCAAGGAGAGAGGCAGGATCCGCCCACTCTGGTAGTGGATCAAGCCTTGCTGCTCTGCCGCCTTTTGAGTGTCGGGGGCCAGCAGGCCTGCTTGGCCGTCCGCCATGACCCGTGATCAGGCAAGCACACCCGCAGACAGCACCCAGCAGGGCCTGCTTGGCCATTGCTGCAGCGACCCAAGAGCAGGCAAGCTCCGCCCACAGGCAGCATCCAGTAGGGCCTGCTTGCCCATCGCCGTGGTGTAGAGCAGATAGGCCCTGCAGAGAGCAGAGAACCATGGGGAGCAGGCCCAAGCCATCAGTAGGACATCCTCTGAGGGCTTCCGGATTGGAGAGGATGCAGGTCAGGCTGAGGGATGCCCCCCGCCCTGCATGAATTTTGTGCACCAGGCCTCTAGTAAAAGCATAATATGCTAATTAGACTGTACAGTCGAACGACCTTCCGAATATCCTTCTGGACGACCTTTCAAACAAAGATGAAGCTGCGAGGGCTGAGCCCCTTTCATGAATTTCATGCATCAGGCCTCTAGTGTGTGAGTGTGTGTGTGTGTGTGTGTGTGTGTGTGTGTGTGTATACACATACATAAATGTGGGGTAGAGCATATATATATATACATAGGCTTCAAAATAACATCACAGTTATCTATGCTCTACCCCACATTAAAAAAAAAAAAACCAGTTTTTTTATTTTTAGAGAAAGAGAGAGAGAAATAGAAACATCAATGAGAGATAAATATAATCAATTGGCTGCCTCCTACTGGCACGCCTACTGGGGATTGAGCCTGGAATCCGGGTATATGCCCTGACCTGGAAATGAACTGGTGACCTTTTGGTGCCTGGGGTGACACTCAACCACTGAGCAACACTGGCCAGGCTCTACCCCACATTTTACAGGATTCTTCCCCAAATTAATTCTATATAATATTTTATAAGCAACCATATATCCCATGCAAATTAATGGGTGTGGCTATATTAACATAAAACATTATGTAGTAAATCAGGTGATAGACCAGATTTGGCACATGGGTTGTAGTTCACCAAACGCTGCATTGTGCAAACTACAGTTTGTCTGTATAAACAATTCTTGTGCTACAATCATTATCTTTTAAAACTTTAGATTTAATGAACCTTGTCTTGAGATATTTAGCTTGTGCAGGGAAATTAGATAACCAAAATAATTTTTCACCCAAAATAGGCAACCATTTTTGATTGGAGGAGAATTTGACTTTTTTCTTACATCATTACGAATCAAAACTTAGCCAATTATATACCAAGATATACACAATTTTGCCTGGTACACAATAATATAAAATCTTAAATATTTATTTAGTGAATGACTATTTTTACCTCTGGCTGTATTCTTATTTTATGTATAATGATCAATGACAATCTTTTCATGTTTTGTATCTATTCTTTAATCTTTTATATTTTTCCATTGTTCTTGACCCTTTGCTTAAGTCATTTACTGTTTTCTTTTACAGAAAATCTGCTCTCTATTGCCTACTTTCTATGTTAAATTTATGTTAGTCTTATTTCTGTAGTTGTGTTTTGTGGTGGCCCTGTCCAAAGTACACTGGATGTTCAAGGCCAATTTACCACACGCGTATGCAAAGGCCACGACACAGCAGTTTTACTGTAGCACTGTGCGGACATACCTTTCTATAACCCAAATAGCAATGTCAGTGTTTGGCAAGAAGCTTCTTTTGTATAAAGATGTGTTACTGAACTCGCCGGTCTGTGACTGCTTTGTAAGGCTGCTTTGTGCAGCTCCTTTGTAGGGCTACTTTGAACAACTGTTTTGCCTGATGGCTCCTTATTAGCAATGGCTACTTGGTCTGTAATAAAGTTTCTCCTATATGCCTTTGACTTCTCACATCTTCTCCGCCTAATACCCAGTGAACGAGGACCTGTATTCCTAAATCTTTGCTCTCAAATTTTGATCATTTCATTTTTACTATTAATATACAAGGTATTACTTTTGAATCTACTGTAAACTATAAATTTGAGACTTCTTTCAAATAAACTCATTTTTTAGGTAAATTGATTTCACAGAAGGGCATCTCAAATACTTTGGCTGGTTTTCCTTCCTATAGACTTCCCATAGACTCTAGGGGAGTCCGTGTCCTCCCTCTCTGCCAGCACTGGCCCTTTACTGGGAGCCAGCTATCCCAGGGCCTCTGCTCCTGGCCCAGCCTTGCCACTGGGGCAAGAATAAATACAGCTGCTCAATTTCTACTGTGTTGAAAGCAGGCGATCTGGTTGCAAATAAATTGTTTGTGGGGGAAATGTTGCAAATGAGTAAGTTGAGAACAAACTTGTTGAAATGATAAATTGGTCAAAAATGAATTTTTCCAGTCACTGATTTTGCAATTTGTCCAGTCACTGATGCCTGCTTTACTTTTAAAAACAGCAATTACTCAAACTAAAGAAGTAGCCTGATTGTTCCTACTTTTAAAAACAGTGGCCAACCAGTGGTAGCTACCTTTCTACTAGTGTGTTTACAAGCCATGATTGTTTAGTCTAAGGGTATAGCCTTTTCTAATTGTAAATAGATATACTTAAGGCCAAGGTTCTAATAATATCTATAATTATTAGGAATGACAAACTAATGATAAATGAAAATTTCCCCCTTAATAATACCTACTTTAACTGTTTAGCTATATATAATTTTTTTTATCATTCATAGTTTTTAGTTATTTTATTAATACACAGCTTTATTAAAAAAAAAATGTCTGTCATGAACATACATTCTTTCTGATTGGTGTTTCAGGATTCTTGGGTTATATTCCCCAGAAGTGAAATCACTGGGTCAAAAGGCAATATCAAGATCATTTACAATAGCCAAGCTCTGAAAACAGTCCAAGTGCCTATAAGCAAATGAGTGTATAAAAAAGCTTTGGTCGGCCGAAACCGGTTTGGTTCAGTGGATAGAGCGTCGGCCTGCGGACTGAAAGGTCCCAGGTTTGATTCCGGTCAAGGGCATTGTACCTGGGTTGTGGGCACATCCCCAGTAGGAGATGTGCAGGAGGCAGCTGATCGATGTTTCTCTCTCATCGATGTTTCTGACTCTCTCTTTCTCTCTCTCTCTCCCTTCCTCTCTGTAAAAAATCAATAAAATATATTAAAAAAAAGAAAAGCTTTGGTCCATTTATACAATGGAATGCTACACAGCTATAAAAAAGAAAGAACTCTTACCCTTTTCAACAGTATGGATGGACCTGGAGATTATTATGCTAAGCAAAATAAACCAGTGAGAGAAAGACAAATACCATACGATCTCATTTATATGTGGAATCTAATGAACAAAATAAACTGAGGAACAAACTAGAACCACGGGCATGGATACATGGAACAGACAGACAAATGTCAGAGAGGAAGATGGTGGGGGAGACTGGATAAAAGAAGGTGTAGAGATTAACCCAAGAACATATATGCATAGCCCATGGACACAGACAACAGCGTGGTGATGGCCAGGGGAGGGAGTCAGGGGCTGGGGGAATGTGAGAAAAGTGGGGCAGGGATGGGGGACAGCTGTAATAGTGTCAATAATAAAAAAAAAAGTCTGTCTGATAAGGAAACTAAAATTCCCAGTGAAGCAAATAAATATGAATTTTTGTCTGAGTGTGAAAAAAATTTATCTAATACCCTTCTCATTGATCAATCTATGAGGTAGTCTGAATCCCCTGATTTGCTTAATGATTTGCAAAGTAAAAGTGGGCACCTCTGGAAAAATATTTTTAAATCAATGGACAATTTACATTCTATTGATTTCTAATTTTGAACAATGTGCAACATATTTTGTCAACCAATATATATATATTTACATTTACTTGGAACCATTCCTTGTGGTTTCTAACCACTTGTCCATTTGGATGGGAAATTACAGAATGTATGTAGCTACCCTCCCCATGGCCTGCCCTTTTACTGACTCCTCCAAAGAACCCATAAGTAGGCACTATCCAATCCCATTCTATAGACAAGGAAACTGAGGCAAAGTCTCACTGCTAGAAAGCAGGCAAACACAGAATTCATTGGAGGCATGCTGACTCAAAGTCGGAACTGTGACCCTTACCATACAATAACTACCATGGAAAAATGTTTTGTAGAAATCACTGAGTATATTTTTAACTCAAAATCACTTATATTTGAACTAACTCTTCCACCACTCCTATTAGCATGGGATGATTTGAAGATGCACTGTCAATTTATCTGATTTTCTTTTGCTATTGTTTTCATAGCATGCCTACATATAACAAACAAAGTAAATTACCTTATATATATTTCTTTTAGGGCAAAAATTTTATTTAATGTTTCTTTATGTTTTTTTTCTCAGTCTCACATTGTGACCTAATTGTGTACCTCATGTTCCTGCTGTGTTTGGCAAAGAGACTCATTAATTCTATTACCCCTAGCAGGATAAAAGGGGAATTTTGAAATGGCTGGCAGCTACAGATCAATATCCTAACTCAATAGAGATAATTATTGAAATCACTAGGAGACTAGCAAGCTGTCAGCTGTAAGCAATCATTTTTTAGGTCTGGGATAAATCTGCAGAAAATACAAAGCAAACTGTAAGTGTATTATTTTAAAATTGAGAGTCATATGCCTACAGTTGTCTTTCTGTTATCCAATTTCATAGATTTGTTATCATTGGTTTGTGATGTTATATATTGGTTTATAAATAATTTGACCCCCTAAGCTTCATATTATACTGACCCTCAATTCTTTTGTCTGTTTTTCTCATGGACTGTCCCTGCTTTGCTGTTTTACTGAACTAGTAATTTTGTTCACTTACTTTATGTGTTAAGTATGAATATCTTATTTGAACTTAAGCATTCACAGTGATCAGCTATAGAAACAGAGACAGAGTTGCCATGCTTCCACAAATTAAAATAAAATCCCCTATAAACATAGCATTTGTGCAGTATCTGATTTCTGTCTGGGTGACACATTTGCATTTTGTCTTCTAGTTATGGTTTCTTTGAATCAGTGAGGTTGTAGTTATCACCAAGGACTCTCTTCTGTATCTCTCTCAAATTTAACACAGCTTTCTGTTTCTTCTAAACTATGTTAATAAATATCCCTTTGTCTTCATCTTACTTTTTTTGGTCTTTTTTTTTTCTTCTATCCTGGGATTCCTAGCTCCTTTTCAAAAATTACTGAATGGGGCCTGAAACCGTATTATCTTCCTGAATTCAAATGGAAAGCTATTCTATTGTATATGCCCCTGAAAAAAATCATTGAGGCTAAACTTTACATCAAGCACATTTTTCATTTTGTTTTGAATTTCAGTGTCGCATTCTCATTATTGTAAGAAAATAAAATAGAAAATTAATAGAAACTTTCACAAGGATATATACACAAAGAGAGACAAATTTTTATTATAGAGAAGTAAATGAAATGTTTATAAAATATTAGAATAAAATTTATTGTGTAGATACTGAGCACAATATCATTATAAAACCTGGAAGCATAAAACTTCCTCCAATTTATAAAAAACAAAAGAGGTAAAAGACAAAAGGAAACTTTATAACTTGTTCAATGAGTAATATGGACATAGATCTTTTAAGAGCATTATTCTCTTTTGTGAAAAAAGGAGTTGTAACCTGATTTCCTTTGTATATCTTTGCCTGGGTCATGTGAGGGTTGTTGCTTATCTTTTATTGATCTCCTTGTGATCAACAGTTAAGAATGTTTCCTACCATAACCTACCTCACATCTTATCTAATAAAAGAGAAACATGCAAATTGACCTCTGCTACACTCACCAGCTATGCCCACCAGCCAATCAGGAGCGAATATGCAAATAAATCCAACCAAGATAGCTGCCGGCAGCCATGGAGGTGGAGCAAACAGGCTTGGGTTATCCCTGGTGATGGAGGAAGCCCAGCCTCCCGCCGGCCCTGGACGGCTGTGGGCTCCGCTCAAGACTACAAAGTTTCAATTATAGGAAATAAGCAAATTCCAGATACCTGCTTCCAGCTGCTGTGGCCTCTGCTCAAGGAGGGTCTGGGAGCCTGGGTTTCCTGGGGCCGTGGCCAGCCTGCAAACAGCCCTCAGCCCCTCACCCAGGCTGGCCACACCCCCATGGGGTGAGGGCCCCCGCTAGGGGGCTTGGCCAGCCTTCAAGCATCCATCAGCCCCTCACCCAGGCTGGCCACACCCTCATGGGGTGAGAGTCCCCACTGGGGTGCTTGGCAGCCTGCAAACAGCCATCAGTCCCTCACGCAGGCTGGCCAGGCACCCCAGTGGGGACCCCCACCCTGAAGGTGGTGTGGCCAGCTTGAAAACAGCCCTCAGCCCCTCACCCAGGCTGGCCATGCCCCCCAGCAGGGACCCTCACCCCATGGGGGTGTGGCCGGCATGCAAACCACCACAGGCCCCTCGTCCAGGCCTCCCCATGCCCCAACGGAACCCCCACCCTGATCTGGGACACCCTTCAGGGAAAACCAGCTGGCCCCCACCCGTGCACTAGGCCTCTTTCTATACTAATAAAACGGTAATATGCTAATTAGACTGGGAGACCTTCCAGGAGACCTTCTGGACGTTCTTCTGGACAAAGCCATGGTGGTGGAGCCAAGGTAGAGGTGGTTAGAGGCCAAGAGGGGGGGGTCAATTGTGGGTGATCAGGCTGGGGGTTAGGGCCATTGGGGGTAAGCAGACCAGCAGGGGGGCCAGATGAGGGCAAGCAGGCCATCAGTGAGGTTCAGTTGGAGGTGATCAGGACAGTGGCGGGGGGCAGTTTGGAGTGAGCAGGCCAGCAGGGGGGTAGTTGGGGGGTGAGCAGGCCAGTGGGGAGGGAAGGTGAGGGCAAGCAGGCCAGAAGGGGGGGCAGTTGGGGGTAATCAGGTTGGCAGGGGGGTATTTGGGGGCGAGAAGGCTAGCAGGCAGAGTGGTTAGGGGCAATCAGGCAGGCAGGCAGGAGTGATTAGGAGCCAGCAGTCCCGGTTTGTGAGAGGGATGTCCGACTGCTGGTTTAGGCCGGATCCCTGTAAACCGGCAGTAGGACATCCTTCAAGGGGTCCCAGATTGGAGAGGGTGCAGGCCGGGCTGAGGAACACCCCTTCCCCCGTGCACGAATTTCATGCACCGGGCCACTAGTTTACAAATAAAATACAGTTTTTAACATTTACTGCAGGTCCTTGAAGAAAATGGAAATGAAAGCATTTAGGATCCAAGAACAAATTATACTTTCTAAAAACAATAGCATACTGGAGGGAAATGGTTGGTTGGTTTTCATAGATGCTTCTAGTGTCCTGTGAACAACCACTGCTTTTAGCTTCCAATTTGACAAGGTGAGACAAAGAGTGGGGAAAAAAGTTAGTCTTTATGCAGGTGCTCAGATGGCAAATTTGATAATCAATTTAGTCTTTATGTAAATAGTTAATGCTAACAGATGACAGCCTTTCATAAATGCTGGCTTTATAGATATCTAGGGACCTTTAAAAGGTTGGTATATTATCTGTCCTGAAGAAAAAGTATGGAAAGTAGTTGCCAGCCATGACATTCCATGTATTAATTTTAGGAGCAGACTCACACACATGGCTAATGATCCACTGGGGGATTTCATTTATTTTTGTTTCAAGAGCTTAGTTCTAGTCATTAAGATGATAGATTTATCCTGATCCTAAAAGCTTTCTTTTGAAAGTCAGACTTCTGTAGTCCAGAGAAAAGTCCTTAATTCATTTGACAATAAAAACTTCGTTGAGTAATTTCTGGTGGGAACGGAAACAGTTTCTTAACTGTCATTTGGCTTTTCTCTAGACATGTCTTCCTTTTCTGATGATCTTATTGTCCTTTGTCATAACAGCAATTATTTGGTTTGTGTTAGAAAATATCTCTAGTGCAGAGTTTATCAATTCGCACACTACTACTGTTTTGTTTGGGCCATATATTTCTTTGTGGTGTGGGGGTTCTTGTGCACTGAAGGATATTTAGAAGCCTCCTTGCCTTCTACCAACTAGATGACAATATCATACACCCCCACTCTTACCAATGAAAAATGTTTGCAGATATTAATAATGTCCCATTGTGAGGAAAGGGGCAGGGAGGCAAAATCACCCAAGGCTGAGAACCATTGCTCTAATATGTAATGCTGATTATCGCCTTTGTTTGGAGTCTGGTTGACCTAGATACACACAAATAAAGTTAATTATCCATTTGAGTCATTTGAGGCATTGAAGATTAGAGAATGGATGAGTGGGTAATCAAAATAATTGTAGTAAAAATAATAGTAGATAACAATGCTTATTCTGGCAAATATAATTTTAAGCAGTTAAAGTGTGTTAACTTTTTAAATACTCATTTAAGCACATGAAATAAATATAATTACTTTTTCCATTTTATATAAAAGGAAAATGAGGTTTGGACAGGTTAAGTAATGCCAAGATCCATAGCTAGCAAAAAAAAAAAAAAAAGGTATGTAAGAGATAGAGTTTGAGATATTCAAGATATTGTTAGATCTGAGATCTATTTGTTTCTAACAATGCAAAGTAGTTAGTGATGATATCTTTGGTTGAATGCATGAATGAAGAAACCTCTGTGGGTTTAGGTTCTTGGCCTTCATAATGATGCCTTATAGTTTTTGCCCTATTCCTTATAAAAGTGTTCTGACACCTGTCGGTTTTTTTGTGTGTGTTTTTGTTTAACTTAGTTGGTTTCCATCGATTAAAGTTTTAAGTTGAGATGGTAAACCTGGGCAGTTTCTACAGGGCAGTGAGATTAGTGGAACTGGAGTTAGTTAAACTACACCAACAAGAATAAATGGCACCTAGCATTAGGCCTCAGTGAAGGAACTGGCAATGGTGGGGCCAGCAGCCCACTGAAAAGGACTGACTACAGTCAGAAGGGCTACAGCTTTTGAGCTTCACCTGATGGTTTCCATGCAAGAATGAGAGGTCAGGGATCAATCCCAAAGTTGCTAATTTCTCAACAAAAGCAGGCATCTCCCATTTTTAAATAAAATGTTCTTATGTTATTACTTATAATGAATTGAAATAAAATAAAATAAAATACAAAGGAAGTGTTTGACCAAACAAAACACAGCTGTAGACAAATGCAGTCCATTGGGTACTGTTTTTGACCTTTAAATAATGTCCTTAAGTTATAGCATAGCACAAGATTCATTCCTTTCTACAAAAAAAAAAAAAAAAAGTGGGACAATTTCTGTAACAACTATTTATTATGAACCTTTTGGTCATTTTGCTTTTTTTTTTTTTCACTTCTAGAAGAAACACAAGTCTACCAAGCACTTTTGTAACTATCTCATTAAATTCTCATGAATGATTTTGCCAGCTTAAAGGATGTTATGGCCATTTTACAGATTTACTCAAATAACCGAAATTTGTTATATTCCTTGTCAGAGAGTCACTTAAGAGATATTGAGACTACGTGGGAAAAAAAAGTGTCTACATTTCTTTTTTGCACCTTTTCAAAGCAAGCAAGGGATATTATGCCCATAGCATCAAAATTTAATAAGGGAAACCCTAAAAAATGGTTTTAAAAAATGCACAAACCAGGGAACTTTTTTTGTTCACATTAATGGAATTTATTTAGACCTGTCTTTTGAAGTATAGTTTTAATCATATGCATATAGGAATTCTTCTGTTGAACTTCTTGTTTTCAGATAGCTATATTAAGCTCTAAACACAAACCAACTTTGTTGTCTATTTCTAAAAATGGACTTCAGATGGCAAGTGCTTTTACTTAATAAAATAATTTATGACAAAACAGGTTTACATCACCCAAATATTTGTATGTTTCCACTTTTCTTGACTCACTTGGCCATAAAAAATATATTTTCTTGCCAATGCTTTGTAAGACACATCTGAGTACACACATACACACACACACACACACACACACACACAAATATATACACACAAGAACGCACATTTAACTATTTTAAATCGTGATTGTTCTATACGTACACAGAAGTACATGCTGCTTTATTGTTCCCTTTTAACACAGAACCTTCCATTGCCTGCATCTGACTTCATTTTCAAATCATTTCTATGAGATGAAAATAAAAATGCAGAGACACATGATAAGACAGTAAATAAATCTGTTTAATTTTTAAAATAAAACACAAATGTTAAAAAAACATTTAATTGTATTGCTATTGCTGGGAGTAATAACAAAAGTCAACTGTTTCTGTTTTTATGATAATTTTCAAGTTTCAGTGGATATACAGAAATAACTTGAAAGCTATTTAAATGCCCAGTGGTCCTGAACTTGGGCTATTTTGCCCTTCATGAGACATTTGGTAATGTCTGAAGGCATTTTTAAAAATTTGTATTGAATTTATTGGGGTCACATTGTTTAAAAAATTGCATAGGTGTCAGGTGTACAATTCTATAATATATCATCTGCATATTGTACTATATGTTCATTACCCGAAGAAGACACGTGTGATTGTCATGATGGGGTGGAGTCCCAATTGGCTCTGATAGATACAGGTCAGGGATACTGCTAACAACATCCTATAATACACAGAACGGCCCATACCCCCACCTCAGCAGAGAGTCAGCAGATCCAAAATGTCATAGGCCAACATTGAGAAACCTAAATAGTTTATCATCTAAGCACAGCTGGTCTATTGGGTGTTATGGGTTGAAATGTATCGCTCAAAAATTCTTATGTTTAAGTCCTAATCCCCAGTACCTCAGAATGTGGACTTTTGGGAATAAGTCACTGCAGATGTCATTAGTTAAGGTGAAGTGACACTGGAATGGGGTGGGACCCTATGCCAATGACTGGTGTCATTCAAAAAGAGGGGTTTAGATCCACACACACACATATCATGTGAAGATGAAAGCAGAGATGAAGGTGATGACTCTGCTACCCAAAAAATGCCAAAGATTGCCAGCAAGTCACAGGAAGCCAGGGCGCAATCACGGAATGATTCTTCCTCACAAACTTCAGAAGGAACCAATCCTGCTAATACCTTGGTCTCAGATTTACTGCCTTTAGAACAGCGGTTCTCAACCTGTGGGTCGCGACCCCTTTGAGGGTCCAACGACCCTTTCACAGTGTTTGCCTAAGACCATCAGAAAACACATATATAATTATATATTGTTTTTGTGATTAATCACTATGCTTTAATTATTTCAATTTGTAACAATGAAAATAGATCCTGCATATCAGATATTTATATTACTATTCATAACAGTAGCAAAATTACAGTTATTAAGTACCAACGAAAATAATTTTATGGTTGGGGGTCACCACAACATGAGAAACTATATTAAAGGGTCACGGCATTAGGAAGGTTGAGAACCACTGCTTTAGAACTCTGGGGCAATAAGCATAGGGTGTCCCAAAAAATGGATACATACACTTTGCATAATTATAGAGACAGTGTTTATTAAAATACATTTCCTTTCCAAAGTTGATCTATCAGCTGTTAAAGTGTGTATACATGTTTTGGGGACACCCTGTATAAACTCGTTGAAGCTACTCAGTGTGTGGTACTTTGTTATGGCAGCTCTAGAAAACAAATACATCGCGCTGTTAACTTCTCTGTTATTAAGCAGTTTACTTAAAGATTCTTCTTCAGAACAGCTGTGAAAATAAATAATAATAACAACAATATGCTGCACCTGTAATAACTGCCTAAGGTTCACTTCATGTAGCAATGCGCTCACCTAACCGAAGCCAATGTTATATGTAAAACCAAAACAGGGACAACAAGTATTTTTTGAAAGATGTGCCAAGACACAGCAAGGGTGCCAAGAACAGGATTTCTTCCTGTAAAGATTTCTCCCAGGCTGAGATGTAATATATTTCTGGACCACTAACCACATTTGAACTTCTGAATGGTGACAGAATGTGTCTTCTTCCTTGGGTGCTTGTTCTGAAACAAGAGCATCAAGGACATCATGCAGACAAAGTAGCAATCAAAACACAGAACTGGGGTTCAAGCCCTTTCCTCCTTCCACAGATCTCTCTCTGCCTTGTGAACACATCTCTAAATATCATGCTTCTTCTTCCCTTTCATCCAGCCAGATTCACCTCGTTTGGTTTAATGATTATACTGATGTGAATAATTCAAACTTCAAAGTTATCCTGTATTTTTTTTTTGTGACAGTGTGTGTGTGTGTGTGTGTGTGTGTGTGTGTGTGTGTGTGTGATACTGTGGAGATCCTCTGCCTTTGTTCCTAGGCTTTTTATTTAAAAATCTTATTCCTTCTACCATTTTTCACGGTGTGAGTGAGGCAACTGCTTCCTTGGAGAAAATGGATAATTTTGTTCTGCAACCCCAAGAGTTCATGTATCAGACACATGGATGTCTCCCTGCTGAGCGGTATCTGCTCTAGTCCTCCTGCCAAAGGCTCCTACAGAGACTTCATGACTGAGGTTGTCTGCCAGGGCTCTGTGTCAATTGAATATCAGATTATTTCTGAGTGTACTAGGTGGTGGTGAATAGTAGAATGTACAGGCTGGCATTAAGCTTCCATTTACCCAAACTTATAGCTATTTTTAGAGGGAAAATCTGCCTAGTGCACATCTTGGCCTTTTGTTGGTCTTTTGTGTTAACAATTTTCCCCAAAGATAAACTTCATAGACTAGTGTGAAGGGAGATATGACATATGGGAAAGAGTATCATTTTAGAATCTGATACCCTTTCTTTTACGCTTATAGGGTCTGTTCTAGTGCAATGTATAGTACATAGGGCCACCTGTGAAATATTTTCCCCCTAAATGTTTGAATTACCATCAAATCAAGAAGCTATACTTAGGTATATTTATAGGTTATATGGGAGAGTAAAGGACCAATTTAATGATGCTAAGACAAACCAAACATAGAGAATGCAGACTGTGGGACATTCAATAGGACAATGAATTCTAACAAGTCAGTGTATGAAGGAAAAACAGGAGGCTATCCTGTACTAAATAAACTTGAGAGACATAGAGACCAAGTGCAACGTATGAATTGGATCTTGATTCAAAACAGTTAAAATATTTCTGAAGCTATCAGGGAAATTTGATTATGAACTAGATATTTAATGGTGCAAACATATTGCTAATTTTATTTTAGGTGAAAAGATGAACTTATTCTTAGGTGAGACAGTCTATATTTTTGAAAATATTAATAGAAATGTAATTTTTAGGTGAAATGACATGATGCCTAGGATCAGCTTTATAATACTTCATTAAAAACAATAAAAATAAATGATAGATAAAATAAATGAAGCGAAAATATTGATAGTTGCTGAAACAGAGTGATGGACATATGGGAGTTCATTTGTGATATTTTCTCTACTATTTTGTGAGGTTTGAAAATTTGTGTAGTAAACATACAAAATATAAAAATACCTAGTTTAGAATCCCATTATTCTGTATTCAAATTTTATCTTTTTCTCCAGATTTATTAGCTTTCTGCTGGGTTACTTATTTATTAATTTTTCTAACCTAATTTCCTATTCTGCTAAAAAATACCATGTTCTCTCTCTCTCTCTCTCTCTCTCTCTCTCTCTCTCTCACACACACACACACACACACACACATACACACACATACACACACACTTAACTAATATTTGCCTTTTTTAGAAAAATACATTATCATAGATTTTTAATGTCAACTTGAATATCTGTATAAAATTCCTCTTTTAAAAAAATTCCCTTTTCAAAGGAAACAGGATCAAGGCTAACATTTTCAGGCTTTTCATACAAAGTAACATTTGGACTGTTTGATCTAATTGGCAGAGTTTCTAACAAATATTCTAAGCACCATATTGTACAGATAATCTTCAGTTGAACTACTTTTTATTTAAGTAGTGTATGTGTAATTCCAATAAAATAATATTACCTTTACAAATTTCACACATATTATATATTCAAATGGGTTCAAGGTACTCAAGTGTAAAGGACAGCATGTCCTTTAGGTATGTGTTCCCAATTATGAGCAAGATATTCTAACTCCTTCAGCAGTCATTAAAATACCTACCGGAAATTCCCTAGAAAGTTTAATGCATTTATGATTTTATTATCTGGGAAGATGAGGTAGAAGAAAGCAAACACTAATAAAGGAGGAAATGAGGAAATCTCCTTATTGAAGCATCACACATCCCACAGTAAGTGTGCAGGCATCTCCTTCGTTGGGATGCTTACTAATCTCCTGCCGAGGATGTGGGCTGAAAATTGTTCTTGCCTATTTGTGGGCTGCAGAATTTACTGTCTTGCTATTTTAATTGCAAATAAATTACCGTTGATTTCTTTTTTAGCTGACATATAGAGCTTAACATCCATTAGTTATTATTCCAGCAGAAATCCTTCATCGCTTTAAGATGAAGGATGTTTGCAAGAGGAATTCTGCCGGATTATAGGATCATTAGACTGGTCCTGATTCATCATCCTTTATAAAGCTTGGCTGTAATCTGCACATTTATATGATAATATTCCAGTTATAATTAAGTGTTCCCATATTACACCTTTTGAAGAACACAGCACTTGCTTAATTCCTTCTCTCTCTGTCTCATGCTATATGACTGTTGATAATGGCTTGATTTTGATTTCAGATGCCATTGTAAATTGAACATAGTAGCATTCATTTAAACATCTTGAAAACTTTTGTGCAATTATTCCAGGAAGACACTTCAGGGAATTAGAAATTTCTCAGAAGTGCTTCTTGTTGCAAGGTTATATGTTAGGTTAGAAATGAAGGGTAATGCTTGTTGAGAAGCTAGGATGCCTGAATCCTCGTTTTGTGTCCTGCTACAGACAAAACTTCTGACAAATACTGAGAAAATTTAAGCATAGAGAAGGCCAGTTGTCAGTTGGAACATTAACCCAAATTTGAATGCCTAGAGTACAGGCAGCCTCTGTCCTACAACTAAAATAAAGTGCCCTATTTTACTCCCAAAACCACGTACACACCAGTGTCAATGAAAGGTGAGTACTACTAGAAGCTAGGCATCAGGAGTGGAAAAACAAGGCTGATATTTTTGAAATCAAGGGCAGAAATGGCCTAACAAAACTTTCTTAGTTCTGAGTATCTCCTAATATAACCAGGACATCTTTTTGTTGTTGTTTTTTGTTAATCCTCACCTGAGGATATTTTTTCTATTGATTTTTAGAGAGAGTGGAAGGGAGGGGGAAAGACAGAGAGAAACATCGATGTGAGAGAGACACATTGATTGCTTCCCATGTGCACACCACACCAAAGGGGCCATAGATGGACCCTGCAATCAAGGTATGAGCCCTTGACCAGAATTGAGGGGACCCTTCAGTACCAGGCCTGGTGTGCTAACCATTGAACAAAACCAGCTAGGGTAAACCGGGCATCTTGATAGAAGAGAGACAGAGTCCAACAAAGACTCCCCCTGACCAAAACATCAGCTTTAGCTTTAACCCCATTGCTTAACTCAGAGAAAGCGCTATCCTTCACCCACATGGTCCATTCAAAGACTTTACTAAAGGAGAGCTGGAGGGGTCTGAGGAAGGGGAGGAGGAGAAGAGGGAGGAACCTACTGTCTCTGAGGCTACAACTGCTATTATTGCATCTTTAAGGTTCACTATTAGAAAAGCTCTTTATGTATATGTTTATAAATCTTGCATTGGTAACATTCACATAAGCATTTTACACATGATCATAAGGATTATATAAAATTAATTTTATTTTTAAAGTATTTCCCATGTAATAGAAAGACCCCATATTTTATTTTATACTCTATTCCTCATGTAAATTACAGTCTTGCTTTAGTTCTGATTTTGCTGAGTACCCATAATAACAGACATTAAGTAACTACCAAGTCTCATATATAAAATAAAATTTCATGATAGGAAGAGATTTTCTTGTTCTTATTTTTTTTTAATTTTAACTTTATTTTTACATAAATTGAGATTTATATAAATGTTGAACAAAAGATTTTCTCATTCCCCAAATCTTGACATTTTGTCATATCAGTTAATCATTTTCCTTTTTTCTCTGTTTTTTTAAACTATTTGAGAATAAATAGAAAAATAATGATTATTTGCCTCTAAATACTCCAGTGTATATTTCTTGCAAAACAAAGACATTACTTTATACATGTATAGTGTAACTGTCAAGATCAAGAAATTAAGAGTGACAGATTACTGATATCTAAACCACAAACTTTCTACAAAATTTTCCAATTGTTCCAATAATGTCTCACTGAAAAAAAATTATGTGTCACGGATTACATTCAGTTGTTTCATCTCTTTGGTCTCATTTTAATTTGGAACATTTCCCCAGTCTCATTATGTGAATAAAGAAAGTGAACTTCACATTTTGTCTTATCTAGGACTACAAAAATAATTAATAACTGGGTTGGTATCCAAATATCTATTCTTTTGGTTTCTTAATCCAATTCTTAGACAAATATATCATGCCAACTCTCCTAAATTATATGCTGGAAATGCATGTGTTTTTATATGGAGTATTTCGTGTCTGCAATTTCCACATGCCAAGATTCTAAAGTAGTTCTATCTACTGAAAAGGCCATTTAATACTGCTTCTAAGTAGAACCACCAAATCATGAGCTTGATGATTTTTTGGGTTTTTTTTTTTACTTTTTATTGAACTTACTGAGGCTTAGCTAAAATTTATCAATTTGACAATCTCTTTTGGCTTCATGTGATGTGACCTTATTCAAGCTTCATTTAGAGTTTCAGTAGATTAAACAAGACCTGTTTATTTTTAGTTATTATATGTGTATCATTTGTCAAAATCTCTGCAAGCATTTTAGCAAATGAAGTGCTGTAATTTGGATGCCTAATGATTGTATATAACACGTACAACATAAAGAAGACTCAAGATATACATCTTGTTCAAAGGAAGAACAATTATATTTTATATTTTTATATTTTTAATTAAATCTTTATTGTTTGGATTATTACAGTTGTTCCTCTTTTTTCCCCCCATAGCTCCCCTCCACCCCGTTCCCACCCCACCATCAGCCCTCACCCCCCCTCCACTGTCCTCATCCATAGGTGCACGATTTTTGTCCAGTCTCTTCCCGCACCCCCCACACCCCTTCCCACCCCCCACCCCCGAGAATAGTCAGTCCACTCCCTTTCTATGCCCCTGATTCTATTATAATCACCAGTTTATTCTGTTCATCAGATTATTTATTCACTTGATTTTCAGATTCACTTGTTGATAGATGTGTATTTGGTGTTCATAATTTGTATCTTTACCTTTTTCTTCTTCTTCCTCTTCTTAAAGGATACCTTTCAGCATTTCATATAATACTGGTTTGGTGGTGATGAACTCCTTTAGCTTTCCTTATCTGTGAAGCTCTTTATCTGACCTTCAATTCTGAATGATAACTTTGCTGAATAAAGTAGTCTTGGTTGTAGGTTCTTGCTATTCATCACTTTGAATATTTCTTGCCACTCTCTTCTGGCCGGCAAAGTTTCTGTTGAGAAATCAGCTGACAGTCATATGGGTACTCTCTTGTAGGTAACTGACTTTATTTCTCTTGCTGCATTTAGGATTCTCTCTTTGTCTTTTGCTCTTGGCATTTTAATTATGATGTGTCTTGGAGTGGTCCTCTTTGGATTCCTTTTATTTGGGGTTCTCTGCGCTTCCTGGACTTGTAAGTCTATTTCTTTCACCAGGTAGGGGAAGTTTTCTGTCATTATTTCTTCAAATAGGTTTTCAATATCTTGCTCTCTCTCTTCTTCTGGCACCCCTATAATTCGGATGTTGGTATGTTTGAAGCTGTCCTAGAGGCTCCTGACACTATCTTCGTATTTTTGGATTCTTTTTTCATTTTGCTTTTCCGGTTGGGTGTTTTTTGCTTCTTCGTATTTCAAATCTTTGACTTGATTCTTGCGATCCTCTAGTCTGCTGTTGGAACTCTGCATAATATCCTTTATTATAGTCAGTGTATGCTTAATTTCTAGTTGGTCCTTTTTCATAACCTCGAGGGTCTCACTAGATTTCTTGAGGGTCTCACTACATTTATCAGTGGTCTCACCAGACTTTTTGAGGGTCTTACTAAATTTATCAGCGGTTTCTAGAAAGTTCATGAAAAACCTTAAAAGTGTGGTTTTGAACTCTATATCCACTAGTTTGCTTTCCTCCATATCTGTCATTTGTGTCTCCACATTTTTTATGCTTCCCTGTGTTGATAGAGTGGCTTTCTGTGCTAGGTGTCCTATAGGGCCCAGTGGCTCAGCCTCCCCAATTACCTGAGGTGGACACTCTTGGTGCACCCCCTTGTGGGCTGTGTGCACAGTCTTGTTGTAGTTAAGCCTTGATTGTGTTAGGTATCACTGGGAGGAATTGGCCTCCAGGCCAATTGGCTGTGAGAATCAGCTGTGTCTGCAGTAGGAGAGCTTCTGTGCTGGAGACACCCCTCCAGGGCAATTCTTGCTTCAATGGGGCTTTGGTGCTCACTGAGTCTGCTCCCTGGGTGTGTCCTTTATGAATCTGAGGAGCTGCAATCTGGATGGTCCCACTCTGACCACTGGGCACACTGGCTCTTGGATCTCTAAGGAGGTGCTAGTCTAGCCTCTGCCTGATGCTACCCAGTAGGAGCTCAGCTGTGAAACAATTCCAGTTGCCCTGGGGCCTTGGGCCAGCTGCAGCTTGTTAGGTAATTTTCAGATTGCAAAGGGCCAGGCCTTTCATATGCAAAAGCAGGTGCACAGCTTGGGCGGGGCGGGGGTCCCAAGGGATCAACAGGGCAGAGCAAGCAGCTATGGCTACCCTCAGAGGCCCCGCTTCTCAGTGTCCCAGCAATCGCTGCAAGCACCTCCGAGAGAAAGCTGCCCTCCAGTTCTGACCGATGCCAGACAGTCTAGTTTCTCCCGTATGAGTCTGGGTCCCCATAGACTCTCCTGGAACTGGAGATCAGAGCTTGAGACTCCCTACCAATTGAAAAAGACAACTGTGTCCTCAGCCGCCAGCCCTCTGCCCCTGGGCCTCTGTACCTCTGTACTTTACTTCCGCACTGCACCTCCTCTGAGTCTTGGTATGCTTTTCTCTTTCCTTCTAGTTGTAGAATTTCCACTCAGCCAGCCTTCCTGTGGTTCTGGATGATGTCCATTCTGTCTTTTAGTTGTATTTTTGAAGTGGTTGTGCTAAGCAGCAATCTTCAGTGTTTACCTATGCCGCCATCTTGGTTTTTGCCAACAATTATATTTTAATTATCATAATTCCAAATTTAAAAGAGCACGGAACAATCTCAATATTTTAAGACTTAAAGGATTTGGACCACAATGAAAGCTGATACTATGTAAATCAGATCACACTGATTTTATTTTCTGTTGCCCTGCCCACCAGGTAAGTAATACCAAATTACACCTCAAGGTAACGTAATTTAGCCAAAAGGCACAACCAAACTTCAAATAATCTTGTGTATAAAGAGAGTTTAAAGTAATTTTAATGAATTAAAAGCTAAGAAAATACTTATTAAAAATAAGTCATTAATATTATAAAATGAGAAAATCACTATGTTGAGTTTTGTTCCTTCTGCAAAAATTATTCTGTTATAATAATATAAATATAGGTTTCTTTTTTTTGAGCTCAAGGTTGTTCTAGTGGGTTGTCCAATAGGTTTTGGCTTTGAATAAACTAAGCAAATGTAAAAACAATCAAACAATGTTTCTTGAAAATGAATAACATGAGAAAAAGAGAGATATCCTAAAGCAAGAATCAGTCTGTGCATGTAAACACAAAGGATATTAAATTAATCATGACATTATTAAAGATGATATTAATTAATAATAATATGGCATAAAAACTAGGTTTTCTTATGTATTTTAAAATAGTATAATTTCATAAAAATAGAAGACAGATTTATGTATGTGTGTGTGTGGGCAGGGGGGTGGGGGGTGTGTCTTGTTTTATAGAAACCCAAATACAACAACTTCAAAATTGCCTCTTTTAGTCCTAATGCATCTTCTCAAATTGAATAATATTAGTGACACTGAAGGAACTGACATTAATGATTAAACAACAAACAGAACTTGAGTAAAACAAATACACCTGGCCCTTAACTCATAATATTCTGTGGCTTTTCTTCATAAAAATAATATTGTAATTTTAAAAACATTGGTTAGAAGATGTTTTGGTCTCATCTTACCACATGTCCCTGGCTTGGTCTTAAAGCCTCTATCAAATCTGAAAACTTAGTTGCTGTTAGTCTCTTCAACCACAGAAATTATTTTGTGATGCCCTTGTTCTAAGATGCCAGATCTGTTAAATTTTATATAGGTAATATCTTTGTTTTGTTTTGTAAACCATTTTATATATTAACTAGAGGCCCAATGCACAAAGATGCATGAATGGGCCTTCCTTCCCCTGGCTGCCAGCACTACCTCCGCTCCAGCCCAGAGCTGCCTTTCTGCCTTCCCACGCTGCCCAGAGGCCCCAAGCAGCTGGGGCAGTGTGAACGCCTATGTCGTTGCCATGGCGACAACGTAAGCATCCTGTCCCGCCCCTAGCCACTCAGCACCTGTGCATGCAAATTAACCCGCCATATCTGTTGGGTTAATTTGCATACTCACTCCTGATTGGCTGGTGGTTGTCACAAAGGTATGGTCAATTTGCATCTTTCTTTTTTATTAGTGTAGATTACTTCTCTTGTTATACTTGAGCAAGGAAATATTTTAATTGATTTTTTTTAAATTAGTTGCATTCATTGGTATACTGCAAATATTTATAGCCTAAATGAAATTTCTTATGAACTGAAAGGGGTTTTAAAAATCTATTGACCTTCCCCAGACTTCTAGCATTGCAAATGTTATCTTTCTTTCTTTTTGTTTATATGTTTTTAAAGCACTCACTGTATAATAGAAGGGATGTCACATGTAATATAGTGCTTATACTAAATTATTGTTTGGTCTGATATGGGAGACAATTATACAAAGAAATAAAATACAGTATGAAATGAGTAGGTTAATGGAGAAAGAAACTCTTCAAGTGACTCCCCTGTTAATATTGTACTCCATGATGACTTGAGGCAGGAAGAAAACCCTTAGTTAATTGTATTTTCAGAATGTGTTTTCGAGGATGGTCTATGCAAAAGACAGGAGGAGAGTAAAAATGGTGGGGAAGATACTGCCTTGCTAACAGCTCAGTTCTATCAGCATAAATCTTATGAACGTCATGCAGGTGCTTTGGGTACTAGGATAGAAATGAAGTTATAAGGAGCCCAGAATTTTACATAACTTCAGCATTTGACATGTGACTTATATAATGTTGAAACATATTGTAATTTTTCTAAAGTAAAAGTTTAGCTATCGGAATATAAGGGGTAGCTTATGAAAACGAAACAAAATAGATGCTATTTTAGAAGTGCTGTTAACATGCCTAAGGTCAAGTGAATTCTAATAGCAAAGCTGTGCCTGACTGTGCATGGCAAAGAACAGTCTATTAGGAAATTTAAAATGATGAATTTTTAACGAAATATGGTGATTAAACCACAGCCTTGATTTGCCTCTTTTTAAAGGATTTGCAAAATATTATTGAAAATCTTAGTAACGATATTGAATTAGTCCTCACATTTTTCTACTTTAAAGCCTATAGATATTTTTCTTGGAAATAATAGTGTATATTCATGAATTAATATTTAAAAAGAAATGTAAGTGCTCTGAAAAAGAAACAGATGGATACTTCATTTGGGAGAAAATATCTTATTCTAATTATATGAATACTTTGAAGATGACTAGGCTCAGTTGGACTCAGCAAAGAACATGAGCCTGTGGATGCTGATAGTTTCAATGGCCTCTGGCCTCCTCCAGGCATTTCTAAAATCTTTGGGATAGTGGCCAGATAAATGTGGACACCGCACCAAATAATATGAAACTGATTTAAATTGTGAATTTAAAAATTTAGAGACCATTGTCCAGCTGGTCTGGCTCAAGGATTAAGAATAGACCCATGAACTAGGAGGTCACAGTTTGATTCCCTGTCAGGGCACTTGCCTGGTTTGTGACTCAATCCCCAGTAGGGGGCCTGTAGAAGGCTGATCAATGCTCATCATTGATATCTCTCTCTCTCTCTCTCTCTCTCTCTCTCTCTCTCTTTCTCTCTCTCTCTCTCGTCCTCTCTTCCTCTCCCTTTCTGAAACCAATAAAAACATATTGTTTTTTAAAAACAATTTAGAGATCACTTCAAATCTATAACAATTTTATTGTGGGCAAAAGTAAACACTAGTTGTAAATGCTCCAAACTAAAAACAAACAAATAAACAAAATGTGTCCATTGGGGACTATATAGAAATATCTAAATTGTAGGCTTAAGATACAATGAAAGTCTTCCTGTGTTAGCATCTTTACATTTATTTTAAATGGAGAGTTTTCTTTCCTGTCTGCAGGAGACATGATGTGTTAAATGAGTATGAGGCTTTCTTTGGTTAGTCTAGGAATAAATAAAGCAACTATGAAAGCAGTCATTGACAAGGTTAAATTTGTAAGTAATGCCTCAAGCATTGAGAGACATACAGAACATTGAGTTTCTGTGTAATGCTTTAAATTGTCAGCAAGGCAAAATTAAACAATAGTTATGCAGGGAAATATTATGACATACAGATACTTAAGTGACTGAATTAATAATAAATTAAAGACTCAAAAATGCAGGAGACCATATTGTTTTCTCACAATATTAATTTCATCTCTAACATAGTTTGTATAGATTACTTTAACACTCACTGAATTGGATGAAGACCTTATTGGGAAGCCAGATCCTCGAAGTCCACATCTTCTCTTTCTATAGTTAAGGATATATTAGTCACTTTATACTCCTGACCTCCTTGATGACTGTAGTCTGTCTGTGGAACTCCACGCAGTTGTCTTTGGGGGCCTCATTTTGTGGATAGAGAAACGGTAAAATTAATTCTCACAGTTCCATCTAATTGAAGACTACCTAGGGAAAATACCAAGGAATCGGTGGAGGGAGCAATGGGAAGCGGGGTCACCAAGAATTCTAAGCATGTGAATAACCACCAGTTTCTGCAGATTTAAATAGGGCTCAACCACTTCTAGAAATATTTAGATTACCCCCTCACAATCTTAGTTAATAAAAAATTCCTATGCTTCACATGAATCAATTGAATATTTATTTTTAAATTTTCTAAAATGAAATGGGAGGGGTATAGATAAAACATCTCTCACCATCTTTCTTTTTTATCATTATTATTGGGTCAACTGGGAAGGACTCTTCTGCTAGAGTATCAGGAACCCTATATGCTTAATAGCCTAAAACAGCGGTTCTCAACCTGTGGGTCGTGAACCCTTTGGGGGCCAAACTACCCTTTCACAGGGGTCCCCTAAGACCTTCAGAAAACACATATATAATTACATATTGTTTTTGTGATTAATCACTATGCTTTAATTATGTTCAATTTGTAACAATGAAAATACATCCTAATATCAGATATTTATATTACTATTCATAACAGTAGCAAAATTACAGTTATTAAGTACCAACGAAAATAATTTTATGGTTTGGGGTCACCACAACATGAGGAACTGTATTAAAGGGTCATGGTATTAGGAAGGTTGAGAACCACTAGCCTAAAACCAAACTTATCAACTCTAGTATATTCAGTATTTGAAAGTCTCTATAATGGGTGCCTAGAAATTTATAAAAAATAATATAGATACTCCACGGTATACATAATATTTTAAGAGATAAGTATGTGTGAAAAGAAGAATGCAACATTTACAGAGTGCCAAGAAATAAATAGATGATAAGGATTGCAAGAACACATGCCTTGGTAGAGAGATCCACATGAGCTTGGCTAGTCAAGAATGACTCTACTGAAAATGAACTATTTGAGCAAGAACCTTAAATAATGAGTTTTAGAAAACAAATCTTTGTTTGCTGAAAAAACTAATAATGGTTTAAGTATTAAAAGTTAGCCCGAACAAAGGAATTTATAGTGTTATAATAACATGTTAGTCCATGAAATTATGTAATCTCTATATTAATTTATGGATAGAGCCAGAAATGTTATGTCCAATGAAATAAGCTTTATTTTGCAATCATTTCATTTTTCTATCTTCTCCCATATCCACAATTTTCTCTTCAATATTTTCCCTCACTTTGGTTTTTCATGTCAGCATAATGCTTTCCTCTGATTTACATTTCTGTCATGGTCTTCATTATTTTTTTTTTGAAGCATGTGATTCATTTTTACATGTGAATAAAATATCAATTTGTATTCTTTAGCTTTCATATAGCAACATCTACATCACTATGGGCATAATATGTCTTAATTAATAAAGGTCCAAACTAATTCTTTGAGAGTCAGATGCTCTAACACCCTGGGGAAGTGTAGTTGAAGCCTGGAATCTCAAAACCATTAGACTGTTCCTTAGAGCATAAGCCAATCAAATTATAAAGGGAAAGGCTTTTGAAAAAGCCCCTGATAATAACTATTGTTGATTAGATTTAGCCACTAACAAGTACTCCAGATTCTTGTAAAGTATTAAATGCTTATGTTATAGTAAAGGTATATTTCAGAGAATACTGCATTGTATTTTGTTGTGAAAACAGCACTGGGCCATAAATTAGAGTACAGAGAACTTAGTCCCTTTTGTGCTACACTGTATGATAGCTATCACTCTTGTGAGATAAAAAATATTATCTGGCCATTCAATTCAACTGTGTCTCTTATGGATTATATAGATATGAGTCTATGAGGAAATTTGAAAGTTATAAAGTTAGAAACAAGCAAGTTATTTTATTTAAAAAAATATATTTCCAATCTCTCAATCACTCTTTAACCTATTCCAAATATGTTTTCCAAAAATATTTGATCATCATATCTAAAGATCAAAGTGACCTTTACCACTAATAAATAGATTTAAAATAATCCCTTCCCACCTCCCAGAATATGCTCTTGCTAAGGTCATCAATCATCTGTATGTGGCTGAATTCAGTTGATACTTGTCAGTTCTGATGTCACCCTACTTCTCAGTAACCTTCAATAGAGCTGGCATTGCTCTTCTTGAATCCTACTTTTCTTGTTCAATTCAGAACCACAATTTCCTGGATTTCCTCTTGTGCCTTGGAAATCAATTCTCAGTTTCTTTTGCTGTAGCTTCTACACATAATCTACCTTTAATTTTGAAGGAAGAAAGAGGAATTCTAATTATTGGGTCCTGCTTTTCTCTTTTTTACCTATAATTTCTTATTTAATCTAGTTTTGAAATATCAGATGACTTATTATCATAATCAGTCATGCCATGATTATATGCTTAATCTCTGAATGCCTAGAAATATCTTATTTAATTAAGTACATATTTATCAAAAGCCTATTATATATCAGGTATAGGGCAGGATTTGGGAAATAAAATAATGAAGTAGAGTTCAGATTTTGGCCTGAATGTGACGTATAATGTAGATACATTCAAAAGATATTCATGAAGGAGTGAATCTTCATTGGCTGATGAAGTGCAAACATAAACTGATTAGTGTTTGTCAACAAGTCAGAAGATGAACAAGATAACAATTAACCTAATGTTCTATGAAAAGCTTCCAAGGACACCTTGTCTGTTTTTATTAACTGCTGTTTTGACACTATTTACTTTTCTTCAAATAGAGTTGTTTGACTTTAACAAAAACTATTTCAAAATAGTTAAATCATCAACAGTCACATTTAAAGAAAAGCTGTTGAGATAAAATACTTATAAAACTATTCATGTTTTCCCAAAATGTGATTATAGATTATACTCATTTCTTCATTATATGTATCTATGTGTAAAGCAAGGGCCCCCTCGGGGGTGAGGACTACGGAGCCCCAACGCGCTAGGGCGTCTGCATGCGTGACTCTGGAGACGAGGTTCGGTGACGCAGACCCATTTTATTGTGGAACTACAGGGGTATATATAGCATGAGGGGACCAATCAGAGGGAGACACGTTGCTACAGGCGACCAGTGACTGAAAGGCTGAGGTACTGTGCACGTGGCTCTAGGAGTTCGTTCAGGCAGGCCTTGCTACTTCCTGGTGTGCCGAGGAAGCATGTCATGGTGGAGTGTGCGCACACCATTGCATCAGCCGCAGCGCTGAGACATACTTCCCGAGCTCTACGTACATATGTGCACCCAAACAATACAGAAAGACACAAAGGCACAGAGAATAAATATTAACTCTCAGTTATCTATTGTAATAAAGGAAAGCAACATGTAAAATTTTTAAAAGGTAAAAAATTCCAAAATTAATTTTGAGAAGCCCCCTTGTACTTATGTTTGGATTGGAAAAATACTGACAGCGGAGAATTACAGCATTGATAAAGTGAGTAGAAATCCCACTTCCTTGTCTCTCCTCTTTAATGGGAAAACACACACACACACACACACACACACACACACACACTCATTTACATGCAAGTATATATGTATGTAGAAATCTTTGTAGAAATTTCTGAGATATGTGTGGATCCTTGGTTTCTTACTCTCTAGTACTTCATTAATATCTCATTGCTTAGAAAACATCAACAGTTAATATAGTGTATCTGGCATGTAGCTCATGTTTTCTTTTACCAAATCAGAGAACCTGGGTACTCTTAAACTCTCAAATATAATTATTCAGAAACCCTGAGGTAATTTTAAAATTTGGCAGAACCAATTAAATGCCAAGCAAACAATTAAAAATAAAAGTGACAGTTAACAGGACCATAAAATATCTATCCCTCTTCATGATAATTTATAGAATATCTCATGAAAACTTGAGATGATCAGTCATGTTTCTAAAAACTTATATAATCTGTTTGCTTTAAAAATGCCCTGTCGATTTAAAATTATACCAAAAGAAGATACTAAAGCACATCATTGAAAGAATACAAATGCAGCTGTAACAAATAAGAGAGGATTTATGTTTATTAGTCATAGTATGTGTTTTGTGACATATAAAAGGACCACTTCTTATAGAATTATGTATTAGAGTTCATCACTATTGCACATAAAATCAAACTACTCCGTGAACATATCTCATCTTTAATAACTCTGGAAGATAAAGTCCATTGTATGCTAACTGACTGAGTGTGATGGGCTCTGGGACTTGCCCATTTTATTTTGAGTCGTTCCAGTTTGAGAAGCAATACAGCCCAGCATTTAAGAACATAGTCTCTTAAACCAGATGGCCTGGATTTACAACTGTCACAACACACTCCAAGTGACCATGAGCAAGCCACTTAACCTCAGTGATTGAAAGAGTTTGTTTTGTAAGTACTTGCAACAGTTGGAGACATAGTAACAGCTATATAAGGATTAAATTATTACTATTTCATTTAAAAAATGTATAAAGATAAAATAAATGTCTATAAAATTAATACCTACAATTGGCACTCTCCATCTCAGGAGGCTGCCCACGCCATGTTTAGCTCTCAGGTGTGCATCTCCTTACTGTGAGCATCCCAAGACTTGCTACCAGGGAGCAATGGGCAGTGGCAGCTCGTTCCAGGCTAACCCCTGAACTGTCTCCAAGGCCCCCTTTTCTCTGACTTCCCAATGGGCTAAGAGCAGCCCCACACTGGCCCACTTCCAACACTGTGACTTTTATTTCCCTGTGAGCTGACAGAGTTCTGCTTAGGCTCATTTCTTTCCTATAACATTTCTAGAAAGCTAAAGCAGCCCCAACAAGGCTCTCTCTCATTGCTCCCTCCATTCTGAGACCTTTATTGTTTCACTATCACAGGCTTTAATAAATGTACTCTCAAAATAAAAATAAAATAATAAAAATTAGTACCTAACACTTATTTAACTCTGATAATTGATAACATTCTTTATATGCATAATTACATTTATACTAGAGGCCCAGCACATGAAATCGTGCATAGGTAGGGTCCCTAGGCCTGGCCTATGATCAGGGCCATCTTCTGCCCACTCGCCAGTCCCAAGTCCTGCCCCACTGCCACCCCCTGGTTTGCTGTGATTCCCCGTTCACCATGCTGTGATCAGAGCCTGAGATCCAGGGGGAGGGACCAAGAGGTTGGCCATTCTGTGCGCCCACCAGTCCTGCCCCTCCGCCACCCACCTGGTTCACTGTGGTTCCCCATTCACCATGCTGCAATCAGAGCCTGCGGGCCAAGGAGGGGAGGGACCAAGAGGTGGTCAATGCACCTCATGGCGAAAGGTCAAGCAGTTGTTCTGGTCATTATGCTTATGGTTGTTGTTTTTTTATTATTTTTAGAGAGAGAGGAAGGGAGAGGAAGAAAGAGGAATAGAAACATTAATGAGAGAGAAACATTAATCTTCTGCCTCCTACATGCCCCCTACTTGGGGTGGAGCCAGCAACCCCTGCATGTGCCCTGACCTGGAATCAAACTGGTGAGCTGTTGGTTCATAGATAAACACTCTAAGTTTATAATTATGGCCCACATCAGCTGGGCCATAATTATAAACTTTACAAGATTGTGGTCCTATAAAATACAGTCAATAGCCTGAAGCACCACTGTCATGAAACTTTCTCCTAGGTATTAAGGCAAGATGAAGAAGGAAAATATTGACTAACATGAATCTTCATAGTTTTGATAAAATTCCTTAGCTAACTGTAACTTTATCACTTTCCCAACCAATCTACAACTCCACCAATTATAACAGACTAGAGGCACAGTGCATGAAATTTGTGCACACGGCGGGGGCGGGGGTCCCTTAGCCCAGCCTGCATCTCTCATAGTCTGGGAGCCCTTGGGGGATGTCCCACTGAGAGGCTCTTGTCACCGCCGCTGCACTTGTCAGCTGTGAGCCTGGCTTCTGGCTGAGCAGCGCTCCCATTCTGGGAGTGCACTGACCATCAGGGGGCAGCTCCTGTGTTGAGCATCTGCCCTCTAGTGGTTAGTGAGTGTCATAGCAACCAGTTGTTCTGCTATTCGGTCAATTTGCATATTAGCCTTTTATTATATAGGATATCATTTATAAAGTGACATAATTGACTTAAACATATATTTTTATTTCAGAGATGTTGAAAATGTGGGAATAAAAGGTATGTTTAAATAAATTAAATGATGCACATGCTTTCTTAACACTTTCTATTTTTCCTCCATAGAACTTACCAAACATGTCCTAGATTAGATAATTATTTATTTCATAACAGGTGTCCCCCATCAGAATGTAAGCTCTACGAAAGCAGAGTCTCTGCCTCACTCATTCATGATTGATTCACAGATTAAATTTTTACTTTGCACCTGCCATATGCACAAAGCAAACCCATTCTCCCTTACAGACCACAGATGAATCACAGCATTGATTGCCATTTCCAATACCAAAAGGTAACCAGTATGTGTGAACATTAAGGTAAATGAATGTGTCCAATCATGAAGATAGTTCTCAAATACTCACATTTAAATATGGCATTCATGTGTCCCATTAGACTGCTTTTCTAGCCAAATAAGTTGTCAAATAATTTTCTGTGAAGGGATAGATAATAAATATTTTAGGCTTTGTGGTCCATATGGCCTCTGTAGTAACTACTGAATTCTACCATTGTGGTGAAATAGCACACACAGACAATACATAAACAAATAGGTGAGACTATTTTTTTTCAATAGAATTTTACAAAAATAAGGCGGTAAGTTGGACTGAATGCATTCAAGACCAATATACCTAGTCTATATAGACATGTTAAATAGCACAAGCTACTCCTGTCAATCTTTTCTTATATCGCATGGTGTTCAGAAATTCTGCTCAACTAAAACCTGCGTTAGCTATTAGATCCCTTTTATTCCCTATTTGTGTTATTCTGAATATTAATGTTTATATTATGAGTTTTTCTTGTTCTGTTTATGGAAGAGTACATTAGCATGATGGCATTTATTAAATGTTCATTTTTGTGAACTATCCTATTAGTTTACCTTCTGCCATCTAAAAATCTGTTAAAGTTTACTTTCATAATTTCCTTGAAATCTTTAATAGACACCTAAAACCTCCCTCTAGAGTGATGGGAAGTTATTAATCAACTCCATTTTGCAATAATTATTGAACCAGCTGTGACACTACATAATCTTACTAGTATCCCCACAAGGCATACGCCTATTTTCACAAAATTAACATGTCAGTCATTGTCATACTTGGATAAAATTAATACATAGTGAACTTGGCATTTTTGATGAGGCCTGTCAATCTAGTAATCTCAACAAAAAAGCAAATCCATACCTACTAAAACCCTATTCCTCTTTTGCCTTCATCTGACAGGTGAGTCCTCTCTCAGGAAAAGACCTGCCAAAATGGGGATGATTCCAGTCTTATTTTTTTATTGTCTCCTTGGTAAAATTATATGTGTCTGAGAGATAGCTAAAAATGGAAGATGGTGTATCTCCCTTGGGATTCTGAAGGGTAATTTATTAACACTATAAAAAATATAAAAATTAATTATCTTGGTTATTGTGAGGAAATGCAATTTTCTATGTGCATAGTGCTTGAAAACCTATGTAAGAATGGACAGATAAGTAAGATGGTTAAATAAAAAATCCATGTATAATATTTAATACAAACTAGGTGATAGGTTAATTCCCGTAAACCCTTAAATTCAGTAGTTAGAAATGTAAGAACTATTGTCCTTAGCAGAGAAGGATAAAAGAAAAGCAATTAAGACATCTGATGGAGCAATAGTAGGAGAACCCCAAAACAGCCAACATATATTTACTGAAAAACAAAAAGCGGGCAATTTGAGAATTCAAGGTAAAACTGAAAATCAGTTCACTTAACCCAAAGATAAGTGAATGCAAGTTGCCAGGCCTCAGGTCTACAGACTTTGTAGGGATATAATATTTGTGAATGCTCAACACAAACCAACCTGGATTCCTTCTAGAATATGTGTGTGGTTTTTTTATTGAGAAACATAATTTTGGAGTGAAATGTAATTTGAGCAAGGCAAGAAAAAATAAATATGAAGAATAAAGAATTCCAAATAAAAATGAAGAAAGAGAAGAGTCAGGAGAGCTCAGATAGGGAGGTACCATGTTTTATATCTTTATTGATTTCATAGATGAAGAGACAGGGAGAGAGGGATAGAAACATCAACGATGAGAGAGAATCATTGATTGGCTGCTTCCTGCACACCTCCTACTGGGGATCGAGCCTGCAACCTGGGCATATGCCCTTGCCCGGAATCAAACCTGGGACCTTTCAGTCTGCAGGCTGATGCTCTATCCACTGAGCAAAACTGGCTAGGGCGCTACCATGTTTTTGAAAGCAACAGAATAATAAAGAAGGGGAAAGAGTGATAAGTTAAAAAAATATTCTGACCATTCTTTCTCCCTAACAATTTAAAAATATTCCCAAATCTCCATAAATCAGATGGCTCCACAAAACTATATAAGACTACAACCAAACTAGCTCAGAAAATTAAAATAAACGATACAATATGAAGGAACACTGTAAATCAAAGTTTAAAAAAACTTAAAGACATTACATAATCTCAGACATGCATTATAATCAAAACAAAGTCATTTCAGAAATGAAGATGAAATTAGAAATAACACAGAAGCAATAAACTTAATAAATAAGGTCTTAGGAAAAGTACATGATAAAAAATAAAAAATTTTTAAATTTTAAGAAAATATAAAGGAAAAGCTAATTATCCTACCTAATAATAGACAAACATGGTAATTAACCATACCTCTGCTATGCTTCCCATTGGCTAATCAGGGCAATATGCAAATTAACTGCCAAACAAGATGGCGGCCAGCTGCCAGGCAGCTGAAGCGAACATGAGGCATGCTTGCTCCAGTGATGGAGGAAGCCAAGGTTCCCCGCCTGCCGCAGCCCAGCTCTGAGCTGCACTCTAAGCAACAATGTTCTAATTATAGAAGCTTAACAAACCCTAGATACCTGCTTTCAGCCAGCCGGCCTTGGAGCTGGAGCCGCAACAAAGTTTCAATTACAGAGGGTAAATAAATCCCAGAATAAAAAAAAAAAAAGAAAAAAAGGAGAGACCGGGAGCTTCAGTTGCAGGCTTGGCCTGCCTGAAAATGGCCCTCAGCCCCTCATCCAGACTGGCCAGGCACCCTAGTGAGGACCCCCACCCTGAAGGGGGTTTGGGCAGCCTGAAAACAGCCATCATCCCCTTATCCAGGCTGGCCAGGCACCCCAGTGGGGACCACCACCCTGAAGGGGGTGTGACCAGCTGCAAACACCCATCAGCCCCTCACCCAGGCTGGCCAAGACCCCAGCGGGAACCCCCACCCATGCACCAGGCCTCTATCCTATATAGTAAAAGGGTAATATGCAAACTGACCCTAACAGCAGAACGACTGGGAATGACTGGTCACTATGACACACACTGACCACCAGGGGGAAGATGCTCAATGAAGGAGCTGCCCTCTGGTGGTCAGTGAGCTCCCACATGGAGGAGCTCTGCTCAGCCACAAGCCAGGCTAATGGCAGCCAGTACAGCGGTGATGGTGGGAGCCTCTCCTGCCTCCTCAGCAGCGCTAAGGATGTCTGACTGCAGCTTAGGTCTGCTCCCCACTGGCAAGTGGACATCCCCTGAGGGCTGCTGGGCTGCCAGAGGGATGTCTAATTGCCAGCTTAGGCCCAATCCCCTGGGGAGCAGGCCTCAGCCAGCAGATGGTCATCCCCCAAGGGGTCCCAGACTGTGAGAGGGCACAGGCCGGGCTGAGGGACCTCCCCCCCCCGCCCGAGTGCACAAATTTTTGTGCACTGGGCCTCTAGTTTAATATAAAACAACAAACATCAGGAGATAAAAGATAAATTGAACATATGCATAATTATAGCATACAACATAAAAGAGCATATCACCCAAAACATCAAACACCAAAAAGATATAATAAAATTATTAAACTTTAAAGAATAAAACTACTTGTTACTTGTGATTGTAGGCAAAACAATAAAGTGAACTTAAGAAAAAATTAATTATTTTCAGTATTTTCAAAAGCAATAGGGTTTTTTTTTCCATGAGAACAGCTATATGTATGTAAGATAATAAAGAGAAAAAGATATTAGCCAAGAGTTTATACATGGTGGGTAAAAAGTAGGTTTATAGTTGTTTGTATGAAAAATAATATAATAATAAATAATACAAGAATAAACTGTGTTTCACATACAACTGAAACTCTTCTTTTGCCCCACCCTGAATATACCCATCTTGAGGCTGAAGTATAAAGAGCATAGTCAAATTGTTCCAATATGCAGGTCTCAGAATATATTTCCCCAAGAGAACTTCCTAAAAAAGTCTATTAGAGAATAAGCATCAGATGACCAAATTACTACAGAAAAATTGGCATAAACTAGTGGTAAACATGAAATATAGTTACTTATAGATTTAAGACAAAAAGAGGGGGAGAGTATAATTATAGTTAACGACTCTAGATCTACACAAGCCTTTTGGAGTCATATAAAAATAAGTCAGAATACAACTTAACAACTCCCCTAATAATTGAAATTGTAACAATGTAAACTTCATTAAGGGTAAAAAATTACAATTGATTTTAAAGCCATCAAATATAATTCAAACAATTATCATATTATTTAAAAAGAGACTTATTCCAAGAAAACTAGAACAGGTGTATTTTGCCCTATTCTTTCCAATAGTTACAGCCAAAAACCATGGCTATTATATATAGAGCAAATGCATCACCATTTAAAAAATATTTTTATGAAACATCAATCAGTTGCCTCCTGCACACTCCCCACTGGGCATGTGCCCACAACCAAGGTACATGCCCTTGACCACAACCAAGGTACATGCCCTCAACCAAAGGACTTGTATGCATGCATATAAGCATAACCAATGGACATAAGACACTCGGGGGTAGGGGAGGCCAGGGGATTGTCAAGGGCGGGGGGGAAAAAAAGAAGGCATATGTAATACTCTTTGTAATGCTTTAAGCAATAAAAAAGAAATAGACAAAAGTTGGACCCAACCCAAATCCCAACAGCTGTAGAATGGATAAATTTAATGTATTAACATAATGTAATACTGCACAACAATAAAAATGAACAACTATTATTATCTTCAAAAAAAATTAAAAAAAATATTTTTAATTAATTTTAAAGGGAGAGAGAGAGAGAGAGAGAGAGAGAGAGAGAGACTGATATTAGAGAGAGGCATCAATCAGCTGCCTCCTGCATGCCACCCACAAAGGATCAAGTCTGCAACCCGGCATATGGCCTGACTGAGAACTGAACCAGTGCCATCTTGGTGCAGGGGATAATGCTCAACCAACTGAGCATATGGGCCAGGGCAATGTAAGAACATTTTAAAAGATGGAGAAAAGGCACACTAATTAGTGAACTTAGACTCAAGGAACAATGTAGAGATGAGTTTCTTGGCTTTTCTTTTTGCCTCTTATACCAAAGACTTGAAGGTGAATAAGCTGGTAACCTAAAAATGCCAATAGTCACAGACAAACCAGCAAAGTCAGCTCTTTTGAGCCAGAGGACCAGGAAAGGGACAATTTAGCAAGACAAAATTGTTTTTTTACAAGATAAATGCTTTATAGTCCATAGCATCCAAAACACCAGAGAAACAAATAGCCCAATCCCTACCTACTCCAGCAACAGCGGAGTAGGATTTTCAAGTTTTATTCTTGTGAGGATGGAATAGGGCACCTCAACACCATCAGTGGGATGTCAAAGGAAGTAGAATATGGAATCTGGGCTTTACTGTCAGCTGGAAGACCCACTACACCACAATGATAATGGAGATCAAGTGGGCAATGTAGACTTACAGGCTCACCTAACAATAATTAGGTCTCCTCCTTTCCTGCTGGGATGGTATCAGAAGGAACAAATGAGGAGTTGGGACTTTTCCAATACCCAGTGGTACTAACTTGGTGTCAGTAGGGACCACATGTGTATCTGGGAGTTTATTCTGCACCCAGCAGTAATGAGTAGCCACAACCCCTTAGGAGCCAATGAAAACCAATGAAGAAACATAGACTTGCGCAACATCCGGAATATAGAGGTGGTATCATTTTCTGTATTCTTTTCCTGAAATGGTATTAGAATAAGACAATAAAAACAGAAAATAATAGAAAAATGTCCATATGTTAATTGAAAGTCACTTATCCTATCAAACACCAGGAAGATATCAAGCTGAAAGAAAAAAAAAAACACACAATTGCTAGATGCTAGCATTGAGATGACTTAAGATGTTAAGGTTATTGGATAAAGATTTTGGAACAGCCCTAATAAAAAAAAATGCTTCAATGAGTAATTGTGTACTGACTTGAACTAAATGGGAAAAAAATGTATGAGCTTCACCAAGAAATGGAAGATATAAAAATAAAAATTTTAGAATTAAACAATAAAACTAATAAAAATGAAAAAGGTCAGTGGGTGGGTTCTATAGCCACACGTAGATGGCAGAGGAAAGAATCAGTGAAGCAGAGGATGTAGAAATAGAAATCACTCAATCTGACATTATAGATAAAATTAGCTGAAAAATAAAATGAAAAAAGACTGAGATTCGTAGGTCTATAACAAACATTTAAATGCTTATGTCATCAGAGTCCTGGATGAAAAGACAGGAAAGAGCAGGGCTGAAAAAGTACCCAAATAAATAATGGCTGGAGATTTCCCAAATCTGGCCATAAACCTGTAGATTCAAGAAGATGCATAGACAGGATAAAAACCCAAGGAAACCATGCCAGAAGTCATCATAATTCAACCTCCCCTCACCCACCTTTCCCTCTGGTAACCACCATACTGTTGTCTGTGTCTAAGAGTTGTTTGTTTGTTTGTTTGTTAAATGTTTGTTCATTTGTTGCTTTCAGTTTTATATCCCACATATGGGAAAAATCATATGGTTCTTGACTTTCTCTGTCTGATTTCTTTTGTTTAGCATGATATTCTCAACATCCATCCATGTTGTTGCAAATGGCAGTATTTCATCTTTTCTATGGCTGAGTAGTATTTCATTGTGTATATGTACGACATCTTCTTTATCAAATCATCTATGGGAGGACCTTTCAATTGTGTCCATGTCTATACTATGAATAATGATTTTAAAAACCTAATATTATTTTCTAACTCTAAAATGCTACAGGGATTAATAAAAATTTAGTTTGGTATTACAAATTAACATACACATTTTAGGAATTGGGGATCATTTTTTTAAAAAAAATAACAGCGTTGTCATAGCTAATAACTGGAATCTCTCACATGTTCTTAAAGAGGTGAATTATTAAACTGTAGTGTACTCATAACATGGAATACTTCTCAGAAATAAAAAGAAATGGACTATTGATACACATAGCCCCCTAGCTGTCCAGATACTTGGGCTGAATGGGAAAAGTAAATTCAAAATAGTTACTTCTTGTATAATTCCATTTTTATAAATTCTAGAGATGACACAATTACAGAAATTGTGCACAGATTAGTCATTGTCGGAGATGATGGTGAGGCCGGGAGCATGACAGAGTGGCTGTGGCTTTAAAAGGAAAACAAGAGGGGACTTTGTGGTGATGGGAATGTACTGTGTCTTGACCTGTGAACATCAATGGCTTGCTTGTAATGTTGCATGATAGTTTTGTAAGATGTTCTCATTGGAGAAAACAGGGTGAAAGGTTCCTGGTATTTGTTTGTATTATTTATTAAAACTGCATGTGAATATAAAATTATCTCAAAATAAAAAGTTTATTAAAAAAGAAAGAAAGGAAGGAAGGGGAGAAGGGAGGGAGGGAGCGAGGGAGGGAGGGAGGGAGAGAAGGAAAGGAAGGGAGGAAGAAAGAGCCTAGTTTGTGACCTTTGATGCACTACAGAGAACTGATTCATTTTCTTGAAAAAATAGTAAATAGTAGGGGGGAAAATCCTTGCCTTTATCCTGCCAACTAGTGTATTAACTATATTGGTGAATACACTAGTAGATAAGTGACAGCTTCTCTCTAAATTAGTTATTTAAATTAATAAATAAAAATCAGTTAGAATTAGAATATTACCATTTTGCAACCCTAAAAAAAAATGATTCCATGCATTCCAAAATAATTGTTTACCTTCACAAGCAAGCAGAGGTAATAATCTTCCAGCTTAAAGAAAACATCATCTGGAGTCTTGACCACGTGACAAAACTGAGTCTAATCAAGCCTCTGGGGTCTGCTGCCTTTTTCCAGGAATTACAAGAGATGAGGGATGTTGAGCTATCCCATGATTATGAAATCAGAAAACTCCAGTTTGTGGGATTTTGTTTTGTTTTGTTTTATAAACAGTTAGGGAACTATAAGAGATGGAGTGAGAATTTGCAGCCAATTAAAACACATTTAAAAACTGAACAAGATTAAATTGTAGTTCTTAGGAAGCACACTCTGATATTAAAACTAGACGAGTTCATGAGAACACGATTCCTCTGACTATCAAGAGAGCACTTCATTTTGCAGGGAAGGGGGAGTTGTAATTGAATTAGGACCATTGGAAAAGACTTTCAGGGGGCAGGCAAAGTTCTGTTCCTTGACTTGGGTTATGGTTCCAGGGATGCTCACTTTAAACTATTTCAGTAAGCTCTGCATATATTTTCTATTATACTTTTTAATTAAAGCTTTAAGAAAGGTTTGTTTTCATCAAACTTTTTCCAAATTCTAAAAATGCTTTGAAATCCTTATATGAAATTGTTTTTATAATATACCATTGTAGGAACTATAATATTTATATAACAACTAGAGGCCCGGTGCACAAAATGTGTGTGTGGGTAGGGCCCCTAGGCCTGGCCAGACATCAGGGCCGATCAGGGCCTTCTGGCTGCCGGCCGGGGCCTTCCTCCTTTCCACACTTCCCCCTGATGGTCAGCATACCTCATAGTGAGCGATTCAACTCCCAGTTTCCGGGTCAAACTCTGGAGGGAACACTTTGCATATTAGCCTTTTGTATATATAGATTTTCCATAATAGGGCAATTGTGTTCTTTTTATTTATTTAGTCAGTTTTTAAATATCACTAATTAAAAGTACAGAAAGCATATTTTCTATTTTATAAAAAAAATCTTGAAATATTGACTGTGTTATAGTTTTAGCATCAGGCATGCTGGTCCTTGGCTTATTGCCACGAATGTAAGAAAAATATAAAGCTGTAATGACCTGAGCATTTTCAATCTAAGTCTCCATTTAGCATTTAAGCAAACTGTCTCATGCCTTATAGGTTGTTTTTGGGGGGAGGCAGGAGGGAGTTAATCTACTTAATGAGACATTATTACATTTTGAGAAAAACATGCCTGCTTTTTAGTATAAAACTAAAGCCCCTGTTAATATTAGAAATGACCTGAAGAGCATTAATTTTTGCAGTGTAGATTACTATCCTCACCCCTCCCCACCTGCTCAAATACAGGAAAGTATACTTTATTCTTAAATCTATAAGAGGAAGGGTTCTATGTAGATTTACTGTGTAGAAATTCTTCAGCTCTTCTATGTGTTTGAAATACATGGTGGGACAAAAGTAGGTTTACAGTTGTGAGTACATGAAACAGCATATATTCTTGTATTATTATTATTTACTAATTATTGTATTATTATCCATGGAAACAACTGTAAACCTACTTCTGCCCAAATGTGTATTTGTTCCTTCAATTACATTGATATTCAGTACACAGAGAAATGGTGATTTAATTTGTCAATGTTATTTATAGCTCTATAGCCAATATTGTATACCATATTAATATATTAAGAATAAAAAAAAACTAATTATGCATTTATTGCTTACATACTTATGAACTAATTATACTACTAATGGGAAATGTCTTTTCTGGCTGTTAGACTTCAATAAAGATATTTTTTATAATCTTTACTTGGCATTTAGTGTGCAATAAATGTCTTTGTAAATATAAATTCAAAGCTTTCCTGAGAGAGCCTATTTAAAATAATAAATGCATTTGACAATGATTTTGTTTGGAAAATATGAGTTTTAAATACTGAATGCATAGCAACCTATGTTGGTTCCTTGGAATTATTCTTCTTTCATTGTAACAGAAATTTAAAGCCCCAAGAGACATCATTTTTGTTGCAGCTTTTCAGTTACTTTTCAACTTAAAAAACAGCAGGTAACTATAGATTGTGATTGTCTCAAATGTTCTTTCTTCGTTTACGTCTGTGTGCTGTTCTATTGCGACTTGGACATACTATTAAGTATAAAATGTGTTATAAGTAGATCACTCCTAGTACAATTAATAGAAACATGTTCTGTGGCATAATAGGCAATTAGGTCCCAGCAAGAAAACAAACAAACAAATATTGTGTGGTATAAATTCCCACCAAAAAATATGACAAAACTGGTGGTAAAATGAATAAGTAATTCCAAACCTATCATTAGTGAAACATAATTACTATAAACCAATACTATTCCTAAATTAAAGCAATGTAAAAAATAATTAAAAAGGCATTACTTAAAGTTCAGATGCAGCCTTAGCACATAATAAGGAATGACACTTGATTATGTGACTATAAAAAAATACATTAATAATCAATTTACTCCCAAACTGAACAGCTCTTAGAAAAAAGATGGAAGTTAATAGAATCAATCAGATCTTAATGATTCAGTATGTCTTTCATTTATTCAATCTGAGTTGTGTGGTCATAGACTTTACAATCTAGTGCAAAGATGAAGAAACGGATAATGAAATGTATAGGTAATAACCCCTTAAGTGGTAAGTGGTTGAAGGAACCTGAATAAAATTAAGGAGGAAATGGGACAGGGTTGGGGGCTGCTATTTTGTGAAGGATGATGAGGCCAATCTCTCTGATGTGGTGAAAATCAAGCAAGGAGTTTATGTAAATGGAGGAGGGAGAAGCTTCAGAAAGAGGAAATGGTAATTAAGGCCCTGCAGCGCTTGGATAGTGAGAAGGTCAAGGGCAGGTGCATACTGGCTGAGGAGGCGAAGGAGGGACAGAGCACACGGAGCATGGTAGGACATGCTATGGAAGTTGAATTTCACTGACTAAGATGGGAAACTGGCAGAAATTTTAGAAGAGAAGATACTATCTTGACCTGACTTATATTTTAAAAATTGCAGCCTTGCTTCTATTTAGAAAAATTCTGCAGAGTTGGGGAGAAAGTACAAGGGTAGAAGGAAATAGAGAGTCTGGGGAGGATCCAAGTGCAGTGATGCAGGCCCAAGATGATGGCATTTGCACCAGGCCAGTTGCTGTCAAGGCAGTAAAAAGAGATAAAAATCTTGGCATCTTTAAAAAGTACTTTGATTTGCTGAGGTCTGAGCTGTGGGGTAGAGAAGAGGGGAGTTGATAACCATGCTAAGGTTTGGCACCTGAGCCACCGGAAGTGTAGACATGCTGTTCTGGCATGGATAAAGAAGAAGGGGAGACAGTTGTTCCCATAGAAATATCAATAGGCCGATAAAATACATATCTATGTTTATTTTATATATTATTCACACAACACGCAAATATGCTGTATATGAAGAGACAGTGAGAGAGTTAGAAATGAGAGGGATCTGCTCCTGTCTGGAGATATTCATATAGGGGTCATCAGCCATATATGATACCTAAGCCCATTAAACTTCATGTGATCAATAACACAATTATACATTAAAAAGAGGTCTGAGGCCCTAACCGGTTTGGCTCAGTGGATAGACCGTCGGCCTGCGGACTCAAGGGTCCCGGGTTTGATAACGGTCAAGGGCATGTACCTTGGTTGCCGGCACATCCCCAGTAGGGAGTGTGCAGGAGGCAGCTGATTGATGTTTCTCTCTCATCCATGTTTCTAACTCTCTATCCCTCTCCCTTCTTCTCTGTAAAAAATCAATAAAATATATTTAAAACAAAACAAAACAAAAAAGAGGTCTGAGACTAAACCTTGGAGCTCTGCAATAAATGCTCCTCCCTGAGTAATCCATGATTTATAATAATGTATAATTTTCCCAATGCCTTTTACTTGAACAAGGTCTACTTTTAGTTACGTGGGAAAATTAAAGTATAACTAATTAATGGCCCTAAAATAGTTATTATCTACTTGAAAAAGAAGTTTAATCCCTGTCAGATGTTATAGTAAAATTAATTTTGTGTGGAATGAATAATTAAATAAAGATTTAAAACCATGGGACAGATATGAGAAAATATTTATTTGATCTTAAAGTTTTAAAAACATTTGAAAATCTATTCCTAATGGAAGAAATGGTAAATTAATGGCATAGTAAATTCAACTACATAAAACCTGAAAATAATGGCGTATCAATGAATAGCATAAAATTCAAAGTAAATGGTAAATATAGAAATATATCCTGTGCAATATAAGAGAAAAATAATAATATGCATATACATTCTACATAACATATTATAAAATACATAAATCTAGAGGGAAATAATACACTAATAAAAATATGGGTGCCTTGGCCAGTGTGCTTAAGTTGGTTGGAGCATCGTCCTGTGTACAAAAAGTTGCCAGGTTTTATTCTGGTTCAGGGCACATACCAGGTTGCAGGCAACAGATTGATGTTTATCTCTCACATTGATCTCTCTCTCTCTCTCTCTCTCTCTCTCTCTCTCTCCCTCCCTATCTCTAAAATAAATAAATCAACATATTCCAATAAATCTCTCAAAACATTTATATTAAGATTTCTTAACAAATTTCAATTTAAGGAACATACTACTTAAGAAAGTGGCAATATTAGAAACTGAATAGGGTCTGAGCTTAGACAGGATGAAAATAAGTTTCCTTAAAACACTGCTAATAAAAATATATGTTGTATGTTGGTATAAGTTTTTGACAGATAATTTAGCATTATTGATAAAAATTTTAAAGATTCCAACAATCTTTGGCCTAGAATACATTTTGGGATATTTTACTCCAAAAAGATAATAAGGTGTATTTTTCTTAGTGGTGGCACTTGACTCATCTAATTTTATAATCATAACATCATATTTTTTTCATTATAAAGGGTTTATACTTTTTGGAGGTGGTTGTTGTCTGTTTTCTTTTAATTATAACGAGGATGACTTGAGAGTGGTTCCTCGTACCTTCCTTTAATATTGTTTCATAGGCTCTAATATCCAAGCCAAATTTTTGAAGATTTAGTCATGTGGATGATTTATTTTCATTTTACCTTCCCTTGGGTTTTCCCAGAGGCCTTTTAATGGAGTGAAGGGAGGTTCAAAAATTGATCTCAACTCAACACTTTTCCTGGAAATCCTCTGATTAATGTTTTTAAGTGGTTTCTGAGACCTGATTCCCATCCATGCCTTTGGCTTCTGATGTTCTACTTCTATATCATTGAACATTTGTCACCTTTCTTAATCTATGTACCTTCATTTTTCAATGTGTCATATATTACCTGTTAATATCTCCTTCTTCTTCAAACCCTACTTTGAACTTTAGAATTCCTCCGTCTACCCTTCTTGAATTCTTAAAGCTAGGCTACTAATATAATTGGCACAAGGCAGAATAACAGGAGAATAGCCCACACTTTATTATGTGTACATGGAAGAATTAAAAGAATAATTCCCTGTGAGAGATTGGAAACAGGTCAAATAGGTTTACTTTATGTAAAGAAACAAATTCTTGAAGATTTGATAAGACAAGGCATATAGGTTTGGGGGTATGTCATTACTAAGAAATTTAAGTAAAATGGAGGCTTAGGGCAGTAAATTAGTAAAATTAATAAGGGTTTGTTTACATAGACTTCTCAGCTCTGGATTCTCTATCTCTGGCGATAAGGCTGTTTCTCTTCCTTAGTGTGATCATTGCTTGTTAGCCCTTTTACAGCAGGGAGGGCACCTTCCGCATGGAGATTTATTTCCTGCATTTGGAGAGACAGGAAAATCAGAAAACTTCACTCACTCCTGCTGCTTCTCAAGTGATTTTAATTTGGAACAATCAACATGTCATGATGGGATATTTTGGGGTGGCCAGCCATGGTCCCCAACATATGTTTGCTTTTTATTTTCCTAGCTGAACACTCAGTTCTTTGTGCTAACCTCTCCTGATCCTTGCAGAGCTTAATAGAGGGAGCACCATAAATAACTATTATCTTGAGTAAAAACTTATAAAAACTGATGTAGGTGTGAAGTGAAAATTCAGGAGTTCATTTTTTTTCACAGTATAATGAGTTTATTATATATATTTTTAATTTAGAGTTACCAAAAAAAAAAAGAGAGAAAAAAATATAGGAAGCAGTTAAAAATGATTTACTGTTAATTCTATTGATAATTTTTATTCTGCTTTTGAGCAGTATTGCTGCTTATCAAATAGAACTTTAGTGAACATAGCCTTTGGATATTGTAAATAGAATGTGTTAAAATCCACATGGTATGAACCAGACAATCATGCTAAAGTTAGTGTGATGCACATTGTTATTCAAATGTCTTGATATTTATAGTATTTCCCTTACACGTTATTTTAAGACAGTCAATAAAAGATTAAACTCTAAAGGAAATGAATTTTTAGACAAGTGACTTATAACTATAATCATTTAGAAGACTCTCAGTGACTCAAAATGCACATTATGCAATCAGAGCTGGTATTCCACTAGTAGGATCGGTATAGTCTTGCCATTTGTTAAAATATTAAACTGCTTCTATACTGGTTGGTAAATAGTTTTTATTATGAGCTTCCTGAGTGGCTATCACCCATTCAGCCCTTGCCACCTGACTTTTGAGATTAGGAGCACTTCATTGCTCCTAAAACGTCTTAATCACCAGTGCATGCATCTACGGCTAAAATTAATTTTAGCATGCTGTGCTTGCTCAGTCTATTACATAAGCTAGTTTTAAAAGAATGTATTTCCTTTTGATATTTAACTCATCTTCTCCAATTTTATAACCTTAAAAATTCCTCAGATTAAAGCATCTATTACCCCATTAAAAATTGAACCTTACACTGACATCATACTTTCGTTAAAATGAAGAGGCGTTGCCCTAGCTGGTTTGACGCAGTGGATAGAGTGTCAGCCTGTGGATTGAAGGGTTCTGGGTTCAATTCCAATCAAGGGCACATGCCTGGGGTTTCAGACTCATTCCACATTAGGGGGATGCAGGAGGCAGCCAATCAATGATTCTCTCTCATCATTGATGTTTTTTTCTCTCTCTCCCTCTCCCTTCCTCTCTGAAATCAATAAAAATATTTTTTAATACTAACAATAATGATAATAAAATGAAGAGACATGGGAATGACCTTAGATTATCTGACAGAAAAGAGCTTTATATCTGCTGGTGGATATAATCCATAAATAACAGGGGAAAAGGCAAGGAGGAGTGGCATGGGTGTGTGTGATATGGGCACTTAGGGATTACTGTAATTTCAGTAGGTCTTAGTAATATGGCAGATATTAGAAGGTCACAAGGGTAAATGGGGTAACTCAAATATTTTCCCCAGAATTATGACTAATAAGAGATACTTTTCCTTTGCTTATCTTTTATTGTTATGCTATACTAGAGGCTGGATGCACAAAATTCGTGCAAGAGTAGGCCTTCACAGCCCTGGCTGCAGTCCTTCCACTGTTTGGCCGTTCAGTCAATTTGCATATCACACTTTTATTATAGATATTTTTCTTCAAGTAACCTTTTACTAAATATTCACAGTTGCATCTAATACTTTATTTGCATTGTATTTTTAGCTATTAAAACCTTCTTTTGAATACCTTATATCCCTACAGATCAATATTATATTGCGAATTTCTCAAAAAATAGAATTGTAGTTCAGATAAAATTTTTATTTTATTTTATTTTTATTTTTTTTAAATATATTTTATTGATTTTTTACAGAGAGGAAGGGAGAGAGATAGAGAGTTAGAAACATCGATGAGAGAGAAACATCGATCAGCTGCCTCCTGCACATCTCCCACTGGGGATATGCCCACAACCCAGGTACATGCCCTTGACCGGAATCGAACCTGGGACCCTTCAGTCCACAGGCCGACGCTCTATCCACTGAGCCAAACCGGTTTCGGCCAGATAAAATTTTAAAAACAATATTCAGGTTAATGTATATATAGTGCATAATAGACAAATAAAAATGCAAGTAAAACATTCTTAATTCAGAATGTTAATGTTTATATGACAAAAACCTGGTTTTTAGGTTTTGTAGAAAGATTTATATATATTGGTATAATAATTTAAATAGAGCCTGATAAGTTTTTTTCAAAAATTAGGCTGGTTACTTAGTATTACATTGTATTACATTGGTTTAATTTTGCATGTAATTTAAAAAGGGTTAAAATTTACTATTAATTATATAATCATTTAAATCTTTTGCAAATGCATATGTTGGACAGCAGCTACTCCCATAATCATTGATTTGGTTAAAAACAAAGCTTTAGCCCTGGCTGGTTTGGTTCAGTTGGTTGGGCATCATCCCATGCACCAAAAAGTTGCCAGTTGATTCCTGCTCAGGGCACATGCCCAGGTTGTGGCCTCGATCCATGCAGGAGGCAGCCAATCAATGTTTCCCTCTCACATTGACGCCTCTTTCTCTCTCTCTCTCCCCCTCTCCTGTCCTCTCTTTCTAAAACAAATAATAATAATAATTAATAAATAATAAGCATTTAGAATCTAGTATACAGATAATTATTTATCAGCTTCACCTTTCAAGTTGCACTAAGTTTTTAATTTCTCTGTGCCTTATTTCCCTTATATGGAAAATCAGGAAAATATAATTGGATGATGCAGGTAAAGTGCTTCAAACAGCCTCTAGAACATGAATGATAGCTATTATTGTAATAAATCAAAAGATTTTTCCTCTTGTGCTAATTATTGAAGAGCATTCCACAGAGTATGCTCCAGTGTCATTTCAATCCAAGGTAAATAAAATAAAATATTGTTTCACACAATGTTTATAATGCATGAGTTAATTTTAGGGATGTATATTTGTTGTTCCTTCATTGCACATGCTCTATGATGACTTAAGTAGGAGGGCTGTGTAGTCATAATTTGTTTACTTAGCAAGATAATTTATTGATGTTTGTGAAAAGTAGTAATTGACTTCAATCTTTGTAATACTGACCTAGCTAGAGTCTGCTATCAAGTATATGCTGAAATGGTTGTTGATGAAATGACATCTAAAATAAGGAATCAAGGAAGGAAGGATCATGAACCAATAGTTGCCATTTCTAAGAACTGCATTGCAGAAATAGAATAAAGAGAATGCTCACCCATTAAGGAGTGGGGACCAGATATATCATTTTTACACTTAAACATACGCAAGACCTTTTCCAAAATGCTTTCTGTTCATTAGAGATAGGAGGGCGTAGTGATATTCAAGTAAGAAAGATTAGATGTTGTGATAAACGACAGAAGAAAAGAAGTGGAACTTGTAGTTATAAATCAGCCTTATTCAAGCTATTATTTGAAGGGATTATTATTTGAAAGAACTTATAATGTCTTTCCAAGAACATAGTTATTATCTGGGAAGGGGTAACAGGTTTAGCCAGGGTAATAAGGCATTACAGATCTCTTTGTTAGTTGAGACATTTAATTTTTAGAATCTGACATAAAATTCTAATATTATGGAGTGACTGATTCCCTTATCATAATTCAAAATGTGAAAATACACAGTCTTTGAGTTGCTAAAATATTAGAATTTTAAAAATATTCATCAGGAGTCTCACTATATCTGAAACACAAAAGTGTAATTTCTCCAATTATGACCTAGGTGAAAATTTAAAAAATATTATCTTCTTGCATTATCATTAAAAAAGGCCATTGAATTTCAAATAAGATATAATCCTAACTGGCTTTCTAAACAGTCTTAGAGAACAATGTAGTAGAGTCAGTGCTTAAAATATGTTTCCAATCATGTAATTCCTATTGTCTACCTTTACACATTTTGGGGGTCTGGGTATTTTATATTTTTCAGAGTGGTTCACATATCTTCTCTCATTTAATCCTCAAATGGGAAAAATATTAGATGAGTAAAACAATTTTTATGATTCCCTACATATGAAAAAAATTATCTAAAAACAAAATGAGAAGAGACTACATGGCTAAAAAGGAACAAAGAAATATGTTTTTTTCCCCACTTTTTCTTCTAATTATTTCCTTTTTAAAAGAAAAGGACTTAGACTGCTTTATTCTTTGTATTCTAGAGTCTCTGCAACCAATGACATGCATTTGTGAGGTAGGTCACTGGTGTTAAGGATTTATAACATTAGTAATTGCTTTGGTTATCTTTACTGCAAAACTACCCACAAAATTTAGAGAGTACACAAAAAATATATTTTTTCTTTATTTTGTGGATTGGAAGAGAGTTTCTTCTGCTAGTCTCAATTGATGTCACCCATGCAGCTACATTCAGTTGGCATGTTTGGTTGAAGACTGAATTTATTTGGGAAGACTGAGATAACTAGGGATCTGAGTATGACCTTTCACATAGTATAAAAGTGACAGCTGGAGAGTTTAGATGTGCAATCGACTATCATTTCTTTGCTTTTGTAATGTTTATTGATGTCCTTTGGCCAAGGTATCTCAGCTGGACAAGCCCAGAGTCAAAGTGGAAAGGCATTATCTTCAATCATGGATGACTGATGAAGTTCTAGGGGCCACTGATGTAACACTTTATCCTGGTATACTCTCTAAGTCCAATGATTAAGATCCAACCCTGCCTGTAAAATACACTCACCTTCCTATACTCCAATATCTTATCCAACCAGAGCACTAGTCTTGAAGTTTATGATTGTTACCTGTATCAGTTCTGAATATCAATAATGCTTCTTACATGCAGTTCCTTTATTATGTTCTGGTTGTTCCAGGGGTTCATAAAACTAAAGACAAGTTATACTTTTACACTAGCAGCACATAATGATGAGACCAGTATAGGCTAACTGTAATTGACACTTCAACCCCAAAAGTAAAAAATTGGCCGTAACCAGTTTGGCTCAGTGGATAGAGCATCGGCCTGCGGATTGAAGGGTCCCAGGCTCAGTGCCGGTCAAGGGCATGTACCGTGGTTGTAGGCACATCCCCAGTACTGTGCAGAAGGCTGATCGATGTTTCTTTCTCATTGATGTTACTAACTCTCTATCCCTCCCTTTCTCTCTGTAAAAAATCAATAAAATACATTTTTTTAAAATAATTAAAAAATGGGAGGAGTATCTGGACCATAACAATTCTGAAAATAGCTGGGAAAATGTCCTCATGATACCCCTGGTCATGTGGGCCCCACGCCCAATGGACTGATGGACTACACTGGCAACACAAATTAAGCTAGCCTGATGCCGGATTGGACTGTGCACAAACATGGTGGGAAAACTGGGCAATGGTCCTGATTCTAGCTCTGCTAAAAGCACAGCTGGGCTTTTTCCTTGGGAGGATAAAGAGAAATGGGAACTTGGAAACTCAGGGGTAAGATTCCACAGAAATAAAGCTTTCTACTATATCTGATCCTCCCTTGCAAGTCTCAGAAAATCATTTTTCTCGTGACATCACAAGAAGCCCACATCCCTTGGCAGCAGTTGGGGACATGCAGATCTCCCCACCGCACACCTCCTACTGGAGATTGAGCCCGCAACCTGGGCATGTGCCCTGACTGGGAATAGAACCAGTGATTTATTGATGCATGGGACGATGCTCAAACACTGAGCCACGGCAGCTGGGAAGCACTTTTAATTCAATTTAATAATACACCCTTAAAAATGTGAATTTCACATGCATGTAACCGTTATTTATACCATGCTTCAAAACCCATATCTACAATTATTTCTGAGGTAGAACTCTCTATATTTTTCATAGAGTGTTGAAAAGATAAAGCCTTTAAAATTCTTAGGAACCATTTTGTGTTCTACTTTATGCCTCCATAACTGTTTCTAAAGTTATCCTAAAGGATCCTAAAGCTACACTAAACTTAATCCTTGCTCTTAAGGCCATTTCTTCTTTTGAGAATCTTTTAATACTTAGAATACAGTTTTCTCTTTAAATTGAGTCTTGGGCCCTCTATATTTTCTATTAATACCACTTCAAACTGAAATTTCCTATCGTATTTCAGAATTTCTTCTTGTACCTTAATGTATACAGCTAATAAAAACAAATTTACAGTATCCAACCTGGAATCATGGATTCAAAAGCTTATTAAGAACATTATATGTTGCCCTAACTAGTTTGGCTCAGTGGATAGAGCGTCGACCTGCAGACTGAAATGTCCCAGGTTTGATTACACTCAAGGGCATGTACCTTGGTTGCAGGCACATCCCCAGTAGGAGGTGTGCAGGAGGCAGCTGATCGATGTTTCTCTCTCATCGATATTTCTAACTCTTTATCTCTCTCCCTTCCTCTCTGTAAAAATCAATAAAATATATTTAAAAAGAATGAACATTTTATGTTTTGTAGTTAACCTCAGAATATGGCATTGTGAATTGTCTTGCTACAAAAAAAAATCACATAAGACCACTTTTTTTTCAGACTCTAATAACAATTTCTTTACTTCCTTTCCACTTTACACTAATATTCTGCCAATCTCCCAATTTTTGCCAATAGCCTTCTTGTCACATTTCTAATATTTCCCCACTCACTATGGAGTATCAAAGTCAGTGCTAACTATATCTTTCAAATTTCTATTACATTAGACCCCTACTTCTTTTTAAAAAATATATATATTATTGATTTTTTTACAGAGAGGAAGGGAGAAGGATAGAGTGTTAGAAACATTGATGAGAGAGAAACACCAATCAGCTGCCTCCTGAAAATCCCCTACTGGGATATGCTGACAACCAAGGTACATGCCCTTGACCGGAATCAAACCTGGGACCCTTTAGTCAGCAGGCCGACGCTCTATCCACTGAGCCAAACCAGTACCAGTTAGGGATAGACCCCTACTTCTAATAAAATTTTCTGGTCAGTTATCTATTATTGCATAATGCGTACCATCCTATCTAATAATAGAGAAACATCTATCTAATAATAGAGAATAATAATATGGTAATTAACCATAACTTCGCTACCCTTCCCATTGGCTAATCAGCGAGATATGCAAATTAACTGCCAGCCAAGATGGAGGCTGGCAGCCAGGCAGCTGAAGTGAACATGAGGCTTGCTTGCTCCAGTAATAGAGGAAGCCAAGGTTCCCCGCCTGCTGCAGCCCAGCTCTGAGCTCGGGATGCAACAATGTTGCAATTATAGAACCGAAACAAACCCCAGGTACCTGCTCTCAGCCAGCGCAGCCTCAGAGCTTAGAGCCGCCAGTGATGGCAACAGAGTTTTAATTATAGAATCTAAACAAACACAGATACATGCTTTCAGTCGGTAACACAATGGCCTCAGAGCTGGAGCCAGCTCTCAGCTCCAGTGACAGTTATAGAAGGTAAATAAATTCCAGAATAAAAAAAAGAAAAGAAAAAAGGAGAAGCTGGGAGCTTCAGTCACCCACCAGCCTGAAAACAGCCCTCAGCCCCTCACCCAGACTGGCCAGGCACCCCAGTGAGGACCCCCACCCTGAAGGGGGTGTGACCAGCTGCAAACAGCCATCATCCCCTCATCCAGGCTGGCCAGGTACCCAAGCGGGACCCCCCGCCTGATCCGGGACACCTTTCAAGGCAAACCAGCCAGACCCTCACCCAGACTGGCCAGGCACCCCAGTGAGGACCCCCACCCTGAAGGGGGTGTGACCAGCTGCAAACAGCCATCATCCCCTCATCCAGGCTGGCCAGGTACCCAAGCGGGACCCCCCGCCTGATCCGGGACACCTTTCAAGGCAAACCAGCCAGACCCCACCCATGCACCAGGCCTCTATCCTATATAGTAACAGGGTAATATGCAAACTGACCCTAACAGCAGAAAGACTGGGAATGACTGATCACTATGACCCACACTGACCACCAGGAGGCAGACGCTCAATGCAGAAGCTGCCCTCTGGTGATCAGGGCGCTCTCACATGGGAGGAGCTCTGCTCAGCCACAAGCCAGGCTGATGGCTGCCAGTACAGCAGTGGTGGTGGGAGCCTCTCCTGCCTCCTCAGCAGTGCTAAGAATGCCCGACTGCAGTTTAGGCCTGCTCCCTGCTGGCCAGTGGACATCCCCCGAGGGCTGCCGGGCTGCCAGAGGGATATCTGATTGCCATCTTAGGTCCAATCCCCCAGGGAGCGGGCCTAAGCCAGCAGGGGGTCATCCCCTGAGGAGTCCCAGACAGTGAGAGGGCACAGGCCGGGCTGAGGAACCCTTCCTGAGTGCACAAATTTTTGTGCCCTGGGCCTCTAGTTAATGTAATAATATGTAATTGTAACCAAGTTTGTCTCTCTTAAAATTGATTTGCATGTATTAGAAACAAGAAATTGGCTTTATCTGCAACTGATTTAATTTTTATAACTCTGCAGTATGAATATATGTTAATCCTTTAAGCAATTACTGTGTGCCAGACATTGTGCTAAAGACTTAAAGTAATTTTCTTATTCTTCCTTCACAAAACCATTTCTTCAATGAGATTCATGGCATCATTGGTATGGTAACTGAGGCTTAAGAAAGGTTTTTATATTTCTCTAGGTCCCATAGAATGTGATAAATTTGCCATTCGTACTTTATTATTCTGACTGCAGAAACAATACTCTTAAACACTACACAATGCTGCTTAAAATGTTGCATAACTAACACTCAGGCCTTCGGGGACTTAATGATCACAAAGGTTATCAATAATCAAGTCAATACACCATGTATTCTTTATTTGTAACATGGGGACAAGCTTAGTGTCCAGTAGTAGGTTCTTAAATAAATCCAATTTTGTAAAACTCAATATGATCTATTTGTTGGAGGATTCATCTTCTGACTGTGCATAACAAGTTTAAGAATTGAATTTCCATATTTCATTCAAAAACTCTTCCACGTAGCACTGTGAAATGAACAGCAGATTGGGGCCCTCCAAGGTGTGAGATTGGAGAATGGAGTTGCAAATTCACTACATTTCTGTGACAAGGTTTTCCTCTTTTTCCCTTAGAGACTGGATGGGGATGCTAATTAAAAATATTTAAAGAAATTATGCTTTACCACATTCAAACATAAACAAATGTTAAAATTAGACTAAAACAGCGCTACCCCTTAGAAGTCTTTAATTTGCTTTCATGAAAGGAAAATAATTCTAATTGTCATCCAAATTGTTTATATGCAAATTATACTTTTCACACTGTATTAGAAAACTTAAATCTTTTAAAGGGCTTTAAATCTTGTTCTAACAATTGTATTTTTCTCTTTAGTTAAGAGCTTTCTGAGTTAGACCTTTACCCTAACTTCTAAACTATTAACAATTCAAAATGTAACTTAAGTCCTAACTAGTTTGGCTCAGTGGATAGAGCTTTGGCCTGTGGATGAAGGGCCCCAGGTATGATTCCCGACAAGGGCATGTACCTTGGCTGCAGGCACATCCCCAGTAGGGGGTGTGCAGGAGGCAGCCGATCGATGTTTCTCTCTCATCAATGTTTCTAACTCTATCCCTCTCCCTTCCTCTCTGTAAAAAATCAATAATATATATACATTAAAAAATGTAACTTAAGGTAAGAAAAATGTACCTCTTTCAAAATCTAGAAATTGGTCTGGATGTTGGTGTTAGGAGAAGGCAGGGCAGAGGCTAACGTCTGCCTTCGGCTCAGAGGAATGCCGTAGAAGTCTGAGCAAACAGCCCCCATGGGTAAATCCATGCACAGCAGCACAGCACAAAAAGTTAGCCAGGCACAGGTACAATATTGCAGCTACATAGTTTGTTCTGTGAAAGGATGTAAATGAGATAGTCTCAGCCATCAACAAATAAAAGAACCCCTAGGAATCCTCCAGGTACCAAAGAGGGCCTTACACCCCTCCTGTTCTCTTTTCATCTGCTCACTGTCAGAAAAAGAGCAAAAACAAAAATGAAAGCCATTGAGAACTCAGAACTTCATGGCTAAGCAGAAGGTGGGTTTGAATAAAGAAAACGAACGTATTTTTCTTTAGGGGAGCTATATTTTATCACATAAGAGAAATTAAATATTTGAAATGGAAAATGGATTTCATAAACATCAAAATGAAAATATTTCTTTCAATTGTTTCTTACAATGACCAATTTGTATATCATATCTATAAATAAGTCAAAACATATTGATTTAATCATACATATAGATGAACCAGAGATTTAAATTTGCATTAATTTAATTATATACAAAATATATTTACGTCTCAACATTTCATTATAATTATTTGTTGACATCTTATCTCTACTGAGCTTACACTTTCTTTTTAAAATAGGATATTTTGAGGTAAATATTCTTGATTATTATGCAAACTTGCTAAATATAAGTGGATTGGATTCTCGTTTCTGCAAACTTATACAAAGCTAAAATAATTGGATACTGAAATTAAGACTATTCACGTAGTCATTTCTAAAATTGTCTTTTATACCTACCATGCATTTTTATTTTTAGATATTCTTATGATTACTCTGGGTTGTGGGCAGTGGAGCAGGAAGAGAACATTTATTTTCAGAAACAGTGTTTTTGGTATAAGTAGTCCACAACTGTGTCATATGTCCGGTGAGTGTCCTGATTGGTGGAAAACTGCTTCTGTGGAGATGGAACACAAGTACATGAGAGACTCGGGAGTTTCTTTCTCTAAGCTGCAGCAAATAATCTCTTAACCAGATTTATCAGATCCTAGGATGTATAGCTAATGGAGAGGATGCTAGAAAGAAAAAAAAAATCTCATATGTACTTCTCCGAATTAAAAGAAAAGTAAATGGAAAGGGGGATGAGTAAGGCAAATAAGCAGAGTATTTGTTCTACACAAAGAGTTTCCAGTAGGTGATTCTTTTTAGTAGATATTTCATGAGTATATTTACTAAAATAGGGGTTCATTACAATGTGAGTTTCAGAGAACACATGTATTACTTAAAGAGGCAGCAGGGCAGGGCAAAAAGAGAGCAGGCCTTAGTAAAAATCCCACTTCTGCCTTGGATATGGAACTTAAACTCTGCAGCTGTGAGGCCCTCACCTGGAATGATACAGGTCCCCAAGAATCCCTTTTAATGGCCTTTAGGGGATATCAAACAAAGGGCAAAGTGCCGACAGTCTATTGTAGATTTTCTTCCCTCAGGCTTTTAAAATGAGTAACACCCACTATGTTTTAGCTGAGTGTCATTGAGACTCAGTGCTTTGCACCATGGAATAGAGAAAACAAGATATGACCCTAACTACAATCAAATAGAAAGCAAAGCATTAATACATATTTCTCTGCTGGCTATGTCTCCCTTATTTAAAAAAAAAAAAAGTCAATACAGTATCATTTCAAATCTCCAATTGGCCTTGCTTTCTAATCAGTTTCTGCAGCCAGAAGCAGCCAATGGTGAACAAGGCAATAGGTGAGAATGTGAAGTTCCCGGAAATAGAACGTGTAATTCTAATATGTAATCCACAAGAGAGGAAACACTTCAAGGCCTCCATTTATCATCTATGAGTGGCTGCCTCTGTGGGGGTAAGTATATTTGCATTTTCAGGGGCAAAATGTCCTGCCTTTCATCAGAAATAAGAATCTTTCATGAGAGGAGAGAGGCAGTTCATGTGGTCCAGTTGCAATGGATGCGGAGATATTTTCCTGCTGATTTACTGCGTCAGCGTGTCTGCCATACTTTGCAGGCTTTGTGGTGCTAGGAGGAGAATCTCATCTTGGTTGCTCTGACACTCTACATTTGAAGAACATATTTGTATTCATCAATTAGAACTTGTCTTCATTTCCCCTTCTCCCTCTTTCTTCCCTCACCATCTGCAAAACAGGGCTACATTAGCATGTTAACAATCACCTTGGCAATTCAGTTTCTCTGCATTACATATCTAGTACTTATAGATATTTCGGAGAGATTTCAAATTCCCGGTTTGTTGCAGTTGTTTTCCTAGGCATTTCCTGCATTCACTAGGCTGATGAGTTTCTCTTGGTCGTTTAGCCCCTACTTCAACATACATTTTGTGGCAATATTGTTTCTAAAAAGCAAAATTTCCTCCCTGTATCAATTCAGTTCAATCAGAAAAGACAAAGCAGTGGGAGCTATACTGTATAGTACAAGATATTGCAAGGAGTTGACTTACACAGTTGTGATCCAGTGGCAAGTCTGAACTCCTTAGGGCAGACTATCAGGAAGAGCAGGCTGCCAGGAAGGGCAGGCTGGGACTCTGGACACCAGAAAAACTGCTGTCCAGCTAGGGGAAGCCTGGGCTCTATTTTTAAGGTCTTTCAACTGATGAAATCAGACCCAATCTTGATTATCCAAGATATGTTTCTTGCCTATCAACTGATTATGGATTTAATCACATCCACAAATCACCTTCATACAGCATCAGTACCTGGTGAATAACTGGAGATGGTAACGTTACCAAATTGACACATCAGAACACCTTCATGGTCTCTAAGAAATATAGTTCCTTGAAAGAAATAAAAGTCAATTATAGTATAGCTATCTTATTGGATGTTACACAGTCATTACTGTATAGTCATTAAAAGTAATGGTTCTAAATGTTTTATGAAATGGCTAAAATGCTTCTTCTGTAATGTTATTGAGGAAAGAGATAGTCAATCATGTAAACAGTGTTTATTAACTACATAAAAGTTCTTAGATATAAAATGGCAGGAAATGGTTTATATCAGAGGATGGAATTGTTTGTATCCTATAAATCTGAAATGTTTCAGTGGGCAGATATTTTTATAATAAATTAAGATTTCATTTATTAAGTAGGACCTGTGCTCATATCACCTGAGTTCAAAACATACTTGTGCTCACACTTGGCCCATCCCTTGAGCATCAGCTTTTGCCTAGTTTTCATTTTCTTCCCAATTTGGCCTTCTTGGTCTTGTTTGCTCACATACACCTCTCTATCCTCTGTCTCCATCAGGTCCTACAAATCCATAGCCTGTATGGATTTGTTCATGTTCATATTCACCATGCAAATGTGATCATATTCAGCATACTCATAGCACAAGATTGAAAATTTACTCACTTTGATTCTCAAATGGGGGAAAGAAAAAAAAATAAGTTCATTTTCTATAACAAAACCTAATCTTGCCTTTAAACTCCTTTTAAAATGGGTATGTTGATCTTCATTTTGTTCTTGGGAAACTGAGGCACTGAGAGGTTAAGTAACACACATACAATTGAAGGGAACAGATGTTCCCACTCCCAGCTTAAAATGGCCTCTTTATAGTTAACATGACCTCACTGTAAATATTTAAGCATTTCAAAATTTAAATTTCTCACCCGAGTTATTTCTCCCATTATGCAGAGTTGTTCTTCCCCTTCTTCTGTCCAAAAGAATGTGTCAATTTATTGGGAAGATTGTTATTGCTTTTGGCTTTGGGGTTGCATTGACCTCTGTCCCCGTTACTAACTCCATAAGAAGCCAGAGGCTACTATAATGCATATTCTGTTCTCTCAGCAGAGGCTGTTGAGGCAATTGTTGCAGAAGAGAGGGTCTTCATTGATATTGATATTCTTAGTCACTTCAATTTTTAATATCACTTCACATCTTCCCAGGCCCGTCTGTGACTTCTATTTGACTCCTACT